>NW_016812067.1:29266-45412 GCF_001698545.2 Rhinopithecus bieti
GCCCACTGTCCTTGTAATAATTTAACGTTGTTCTGAAATTACTAGTCAATTTAGTGGGATGAAAGAGAGAAATATGGAATAAATATTAGGAGAGAAGAGATGGAATAATTTGTAGATATGAATCTATATCTGAAAAACATCTAGACTGTTATTCCAAAACCATGGGAAACAAGTAAATATATACATATAAACAATTTATATTATATTGTAAATATAATATATAATCATATAACATAAATTATGTATAATATGAATTGTGTGTTTATATAATACATAATACACCCAAATATGTATAAGTTTATGAATTTAAAGTATATGAACCTTATACAAGTTCATACATATTAAGTTCATATGGAAAAAAAAAAGAATTACCAAAACATTTCTGAAAGCATTGAGGTAGGACTGGTGTATGTAATATGGAAGCACGGTGTTAAGCAATACTAATAAAAATTTCATATAGATGTGTAATTAGATCTATAGAGGAATGGAGAATCCTGAAACTGCCCTCAGCATGCTTCAAAATTTTATTTTTACTAAAGATAGCAATTCAAACCAACTTGGAACACACGGATTTGTCCATCTATGTATTGAGTCAAATAACTAACAATTTGGGAGAAAGGAAAAAAAGGATAAGCTCACTTGTTCCAGTAAAGATAATTATACATAGACCAAAGATTTAAGTGTTAAAGAAGGAAAAATTCCATTCAGACTAGAAGAGATGAGATGAAATTTAAGAGCATTACAGGCATTTCAGAATGGTATTTCAGATACCATTTTTTCTTTACGTTATCTGAATTTCTGCTTTAGCAGAAAAATTGATAAATGTGATGATATAAATTTGAAAAACAATAATTCCTGCCCAAAACAGGAAAAGTCAAAATAAATCAATGCAAGACATTATATATAGTGTATATGTGTGTGTGTGTGTGTGTGTGCGTGTCTGTGTGTGTGTCCCATATATATATGCCTAAATTTGCTTAGCAGTGAAAGAGTTTTTACAGTTTAGCGAGAGACCAAAATCCTGGCAGGAAGAATAGACAAAAGCTAGGAACAGATATTTCACAGAAAAATAAACCATTTACTTATAAACATACGAAAAGCTGCTCAATAATATTCGTAACATTAATTGGCAAATTAAAACAGCAAAAATTCTTCTTAGCCTGTTGTTTCAAAGGTTTGGAAATATGTGCATTAATGGCAAAGATAACAGGCTCACTCATATGGCTGTTGGTGAGAATGTAAACTGGTTCAAACTCTTTGGAAAAAAATTTGATATAATAGTTGAAAATCTCGATATGTAACTACCCATATATTCAAATATGCACAAAGCCCCACAGACACAAAGGTTCATTTTGACATTATTTATAAAAAGCTGGATACAACCCAAGTGGACATAATCGGGGACTAGTAAACTAGAGTACTCTCATACAAAGGATTACTTTGATGTTATAATGTATGTGTGAAGATATGAAAAGGTTTTCAAGATAAGCTATTGAAATAAAATTACGGTCCAGAAGATTGTGTATGTGTCTCCAATTGTGAAAAAATAACATGCATAAATACATATATAAATACACACAGACACATAGATACATACATACATACACGTTCATATATACAACTAAACACAGATGTCCATTCACCAGAACAATACACAAAGGGTATAGAAAGAGTTTTTTGTCTGGATTTTGACAGTATTATTCTCCGTTGCACACTGCTTCTTTCCCTTGAGATTTTCCTCCCATGTATGTGCGTGACTTTTAATTTCAATTTAAAAGCAAGTTAAAATTAAAAACCAAAGAAAGCAGAAAAAAATAGATAAAAGGTATTTGTCACCTTACTGCTCTGATTTTTTTTTTTAAACAGCTTTTTAAAATTTTTAAACCCAATATCATTCTCCCTTGAGAGGCAAACAAAAGCTGACAACCTCCGGGATATTTTTCCAAATAAATACAGAGTAGTTACTGAAGTACAAACTAAAATTAATCTCACTGTTGTCCTGAGTGAATTCATAATTTAATATTTCCTTGACAACTCAGGAGATGGATTAGAAATTTTCAGTGTCTTGTGCTTGGTCTTATGACTGTCAGTTATTGTTGTGCATTAGATGTGCTGAAGTCTAGGTTAAAAATTTTAAGAGTACCTTTTGAAGGAATGCTAATGAAGGCAGCACTTCTTGATGTTATCTATAGCTTTTTATATTTTCATTGATACTATGTTTTTACTTTATCTCCCTCATCACACTGAGGATAGGTTATATCCATCTATCTATGTATCTCTCTCTTTCTCTAATCTCTATATAATTATATTCATTGTAAGATGCAATATTTGGGAATGAAATATATAACATGTTCCTAACAATTTTAAAACAACATTCTTGGTAACAATGATTTCCTCAGTCTGAAAATAAAATCTGGTGCTCACTGGTAGGAATTTTACAAGCCATAAAAAGTCGCATCTGACTCATTTGAGTTCTGTGAAGAATGGTACTATAGAAATACAAAATACTGCTATCATACTACAGCACCAGGTTGTCAGTTTGGTAACTTCACTATCCTCACCTTTATAAGCCTATCATTTGCAAACATCCGCTTCCTGCCTGCGTTCTCCTCCTAACACAGAGCTTTACGACATCACATTAAATATCCGTGTAGCTCCACCACAAGATGGGCAGATGAGAAATTAAAGAATTAAAACTGTCCCGCATTTTACTAGCATCTATATCAACTACAATAAACACGCGTGCAGGCTTCTTGATGACGGTTGCTCCTGTGATAACGGTTCTTAGAGCTTGGCAGCACCTGTTGACTCTGCTAAGTAAATGACAAATGGAAAGACTGAGAATGCAAGTGAGGAGGGGTTGGGAGTGGATTAGACTCTGTGACAGTGACATGTGTTTTATATTTAGGTCACTTGTCAGGAACATAAATCAGGCCACTCATTTCCCTATGTTTAGATGAGGGACCATCAGCTCTTCCAGGTGTGGCTGCACTTGGAGGCTGTGCAAACAGAGACATCTTTGATGAGGGAGCACAGTAGAACACATTTGGCTGCTGGAGATGGGGAGATGCCAGCAGGTGAGGCATCAGGACCGCATGGGAGAAGGCTAGGGGCACCAGGAGGAGAAGGGGGTTAATGGGATAATGAGTTTTAATTGTTTTTCATTCTTTGTGTGTTTTTTTTTCCTCATTATTGGGTTTTTTTAGAGACTTCTTTAAAAATTTGGGTTTGAGAGTATATGTGCAGGTTTGTTACATGGATGTATTGCATAATGCTAGGGTATGGGCTTCTAGTGAACCCATCACCCAACAAAGTAATGAACGTAGTACCCAATAAGTAGTTTTTTAATCCTCGTTCCCTCCCACTCTCCCCTGTTTTGGAGGCCCCAGTGCCTATCATTTCCATCTTTATAACCATATGTACCCACTGCTTAGCTCTCATTTGTATGAGAGAACATGTAGTGTTTGAATTTCTGAGTCATTTTACTTCAGATAATGGCTAAGTCCATCTACGTTGCTGTGAAACATATGATTTCATTCTTTATATGGCAGTGTAGCATTCCATGGTGTAAAAAAAATCCCATGTTCATGGATAGGAAGAATCAATATTGGTAAAATGACCATACTGCCCAAAGCAATCTACATAGTCAACACAATTCCTATCAAATTACCAACATCATTCTTCACATAATTAGAAAAAACAATTCTACAATTCATATGGGAACCAAAAAAGGAGGTTGAATAACCAAAGAATTGTAAAGCAAAAAGGACAAAGCTGGAGGAACCATATAACCCAACTTCAAATTATACTACAAGGCTATAGTAACCAAAACAGAATGATCCTGGGAGAAAAATAGACACACAGATAAATGGGAAAGAGACCCAAGATATAAAACCACACACCTACAATCAGCTGATCTTTTGCAATGACAACAAAAGTAAACGGGGAAGGACACCCTATTCAATAACTGGTGCTGACAAAAACCGGCTTTAGTGATATACAGAAAGAATGAAACTAGATCCCTATTTTTTTTTTCTTTTTTACCATATCAGGAACTTTTAAAAAGTAACACAGAGATGTTTGAGAAGAAGAGACTCGATGGAGGGACACTCAGTTGCAAATGTCATGAACGAGGCAAAGGAGACTGTTCAAAGGCAGAAGTAGTAAAGAATATAGAAGAGAGGTTCAGTCCTGTGAAACCCATGTAAAGTAACTAAACAGTCCTCCTAGGAATGCCAGCTAATCTTTCATTCCAGATGCAAAACCAAGACTGGAGTCTTAGGGGAGAGCCTGATCCTGCACAGAAGAACAGATATTGTAGAGCCAAGAGCAACTGTCTAAGCTGTCCCTTTGCTGAAATTTCTGCTTATTGATTCAACTCCTTCCCAACACAAAGCCACCTCCAATCTGTTAGACACCAACAGGTGTCTAAATTTCAACATGCAGCTTCAGAAAAGCATAAACATGCCTGTCTCACTCCTTGTAAAGGCTGATGAAAATATTTGCAAGCTATCCAAAATTGAGAGAAGCCAACTCAAAAGCCAACTCTATTTTCCCTCTATTATTACAAAATAGAGGAAAACGTTTATGTGGACACTTGTGTTTTTTAAAATATATTTTATTGGTATATGGTAGTTATATGTATTTTGGGGTAAATGTGAGGTTTTGATACCTGTATACAATGTGCAATGATCAAATCAGGGTGATTGGTGTTTCTATCACTTTAAATGCTTATTTTGTGTGTCAGGAACATTTTAATTCTTCTCTTCTAGCAATTTAAAAATATACAATAAATTTTTGTTAATTATACTTTCCCTATCTGGTATCAAATACTAGAACTTATTCCTTCCATCTAACTGTATTTTTATACCCATTAACCAACTTCTGTTTATTCCCTCCTCCCCACTACCTTTCCCAGCCTCTGGTTTCTATCATTCTGTTCTCTACCTCCATGAGATCCACTTCCTCAGCTCTCACATGTGATTGTGAACATGCGATATTTGTCTTTCTGTGCTTGGCTTATTTCCCTTAACATAATGACCTCCAGTTCCATGTTGCTGCCAATGACAGGATTTCATTTTTTTATGGTAAAATAATATTTCATTTTATATATATATCTATCTATCCCACATTTTCTTTATCCATTCATTCATTGATGGACATTTAGGTTGATTTTACACATGGTCTATTGTGAACTCTGCTGCAAAAAACATGGTAGTACAGATATTCCTTTAATACACTGATTTCCTTTCCTTAGGGTAAATACCTAACATTGGGATTGCTAGATCATATGGTAGTCCTAATTATAGCTTTTGAGGAACCTCCATATGGTTCTCCATAGCAGCTGTACTATTTTACATTCCCACCAACAGAGCATAAGAGTTCCCTTTTCCACATCCTTTCTAGGATCTGTTATTTCTTGTCTTTTGATAATAGACATTTTAACTGGGGTGAGGTGATATCTCACTGTGGTTTTGATGACACTTGTCTTATTGTCACAGACAAACTTCTCAAAAGTGTTGTCTTTAGTCCGTGTGTGAATTTCTCAAATTGCCAATCACATTCACAACCATGATCATGTTCCCTGTCTTTAGCTCAACATCTTATTGAAATTGATTTCTAACTTGGCTTTAGCCACACTGGCTTTTTAATGTCTCAGAACACACTCACCTTTTCTGATGCACTGGGCTTTTGTTTGCCATCTTGGATCCCTCTCTTTTCCTTTTCCATCTGATATTCTCTGATCCCTCAAGGCCCACACCCAATGCACCACCTCTATGAAGGTACCAAGGCTCCCCTAGGAGAAGTAAATCCTTGTCCTGGCTTCCTAGAGGCTGGAGTTGCCCCACGATTAAATCGTACAGTATTGTAGTGTGTATGATGGGATTGTTTGTTTTGACTTGTGTTGAGTTAACTGGGCTGTGGGTTTCCAAGGTTGAACGTTATGTCCAGGTGTGTCTGTGAGGGTGTATTAGTCAGGGTACTCCAAAGAAATAGAGTCAATAAGAGATAGATAAATAGATAGGTAGATAGATAGACAGATGAATAAATAGACAGATGTAGAGATAAGTATATGTAGAGATAGATAGAAAGATACATATAAATAGATATAGAAATAGATACAGAGAGAGGTATAGACAGATAGTGTATTAGTCCAATTCACTGAGAGCCTGAATAGAACAAAAGGAGGAGGAACTAGGAATCACCTCTTTTTTTCTGACTTACTGCTTGAGGTAGGACATCCCATCTCACCTTCTCTTGCTCTTGGGCTGGTATTGACTCCCCTGGTTCTCAGACCTTCAAACTCAGGCTGAATTACAAGACTAGCTTTCCTGAGTCTCCAGCTTGCAGATGGCAGGCCGTGGGAATTCTCAGCCTTCATAATTGCATGAGCCAATTTATCATAAATCTAACATTTACCTATCCGTCTACATATCTATATCTATCTATCCATCTATCTATAGCTAGCTATATCTGTATCTCTATATATCTCTATGTCTATCTATGCCTCTATATCTATTTGGATTTATCTATCACTATATCTATGTCTTTATATCTATCTGATATGGTTTGACTCTGTGTCCCCACCCAAATCCCATCTTGAATTGTAATCCCCATGTGTTGAGGGAGGGTCCTGGTGGGAGGTGATTAGATTATGAGGGCAGTTTCTCCCATGCTGTCCTTGCCATTGTGAGTGAGTTCTCATGACAGCTGATGGTTTTAAAGTGTAGCACTTCCCCGTTGCTTGCTCTCTCTCTCCTGTCACCATGTAAGACATGCCTTGCTTCCCCTTTGCCTTCCACCATTATTGTAAGTTTCCTGAGGGCTCCCCAGCCATGCAGAACTGTGAGCCAATTACACCTCTTTTCTCTATAAATTACCCAGTCTCAGGTAGTATCTTTATAGCAGTGTGAAAACAGACTAATAAACTATCTTTACTTATTTCTATATCTATTTATATCTATCTATCTCAACATCTACTTATCTCCACTTCTTTCTATCTATCTATCTATCTATTTATCTTTTATTGGCTCTGTTTCTCCAGAGTATCCTGACTAATACATGTGGTTACACATGTACATTCTCTGCTGAACTTCAAGTGTTGCATGAGCATTTTACTTTGCTTTTCATCCCCAGGCCCTACCATAGAATTGAAGCTCTTTAAAGGTTTATTCAAACAAAACAAATTAAAACTCCAGAATTTAAAAAAATGAATTAATATGTGCAAGATGTGATGAACCTCCAATTCATATTAGATTTATTACAAGCATTATACTAGTTAAGGTTTTCATTAATTTTGTTGTGCTGTTTCCTCCACTGTGAATCAGAATTGTCAAAACTGAAGTGCAGCAGAGTTTCTCAAGATCAACACTGTTGACACTTGAGGTCAGACAATTTTTGGTTTTGGAGGTCTGTTATGAGCATTGTAGGATGTTTAGCACCATACCTGGCTTTTACCCAGTAGTTCCTTTTCTTCTCAGTTGTGACAATCAAAATATTGTCTCCAGACATTGCTAAGCATCTCTGGGAGAAGTGGTACAAGATCACCCCCAAGTTGAGAACTACTAAGTACCACTAAGTATCTTGTACCACTTATCCTTCTTCTCTTCCAGAGGAATGAGAAAGGAATAGAATTAAACAGAGACAAATATAATAAAGTCATTTCCAACCAATGGGCCTTGTTTGGGATTCAGGCTCAGAACACGGGCACATATCATAAAAAAGCTTGGTTTGGGGTCAGCAACTGGGGAGTGGGATGGCTTAGGTGCTCTTTAGTCTTGACAGTATGGCCCATTGTGCACACATCTCCCTCCTGAATGGTCCTAAATGTTCTAGGGTCTGAATTCTGTCTTCTTTATATCTATATTTTAGTACACATCATAGAACAATGCTTTGAACATGAATTGGATTAACAACCTTGTCAGTCTTAAAGGTCAGATTTACTCTCATTTGAATTAGAGGTATTATTGACAAGCAACAATAAAACATTTTTCTTAGAAATCACATAATTTCTTAGAAATGGTACATCATATATTTACCATTCTTGATTTAATGGCCGATGAGAGAGATTTACTGTAAAGAATTGGTTTATAGGATTGTGGAGGCCGTGAAGTCCCAAGATCTGCAGTGGGAAAGCTGGAAAGCCAGGGGACCCCATGATGTGAGTTCTGGTCTGAAGGCCTGAAACCCAGGAGAGCCAAGGGTATGAGTTCCGGTCTAAGTCTGAAGGCCTGAGACCCAGGAGAGTTGTTGGTGTGAGTTCTGGTCTGAGTCCGCAGGCTTGAGACCCAGAAGAGCTGAGAGTGTGAGTTCCTGTCTGACTCTAAAGTCCAAAGACCCAGGAGAGCCAAGGATGTGAGTTTCAGTCTGGGTTTGAAGGCCTGAGACCCAGGAGAGCTGAGGGTGTTAGTTCCAGTCTATGTCTGAAGGTCTGAGACCCAGAAGAGCTGAGGTTGTGAGTGCCAGTCTGAAGGCCTCATACCCAAAAGAGTCAATGGTGTGAGTTCCAGCTGAGTCTGAAGGCCTGAGACCCAGGAGAGCAGAGGGTGTGAGTTTCAGTCTGAGTCTAAAGGCCTGAGGCTCAGGAAAGCCGATGGTATGAGTTCCAGCCTGAAGGCATGAGACTCAAGAGAGACAATGGTGTGAATCCCAGTCTTTTGGCTAGAGACCCTGGAGAGCTGAGGGTGCAAGGTCCAGTGTGAATCCAAAGGTCTAAGGATCAGTAGAGTCAGCAATGTTATTTTTAGTCCAAGATCAAGTCTGAAGGCAGGAGAAAACCAGTGCTTTAGCTCTAAGACAATCAGGCAGAGAGAAATAATTCTATCTTACTCAGTCTTTTACTGTATTCAGGTCTTCCACGGGTTAGATGATGTGCACCCACAGCAGGGAAGATAATATGCTTTACCCAATGTATCAGTTCAAATGCTAATTTCAGCCAGAAACACCCTCGAAGACACACCCAGAATAATGTTTAATCAAATATCTGAACACTCTATGTCCTCGTCAAATTATTGTACAAAAGTAACCGTTGCAGACATTATATACCCTTTTAATACTTCCACATTTTTATAGTGAGAAAACGTACATTATTTGTGCCAATAAAAGGGAAATCACTGGGGTATGAAATCTTTAAACCATTTTAAATCCTCAAATTATTCTCTTTGAAACTTGTTCCTTAAATTTGCAAAATGACAAATTCTGACTATGATTTTGCAGAGATCTTGCTGTTGTTCTCATGCACATTTGAAGGTATTATTAATTAGAAGGATAAACAAAAATCATAGTGTGGCTGTATAAGCCGTATGACTAACCACTTAAAAAGAAATCTCATCCCTCATCCCCCATCCTGTACCCATGAATATCTATATAATATGTACATAGATGCAGACATATATATTGTCATACAGACTTCACACAGGCAAACACATACATATATCTGAAAAATGGAATAATTGAAATTAAAAAGGTTTTGGCTGGGTGCGGTGGCTCATGCCTGTAATCCTAGCACTTTGGGAGGCTGAGGCGGGCGGATCACTTGAGGTCAGAAGTTTGAGACCAGCCTGGCCAACATGGTGAAACCGCATGTCTGCTAAAAATACAAGGAATTAGCTGGGCATAGTGGTAGGCACTTGTAATCCCAGCTACTTAGGAAGCAGAGGCAGCAGAATTCCTTGAACCCAGGAGGTGGAGGTTGCAGTGAGCTGAGATCCCGCCACTGGACTCCAGCCTGGGTGACAGAGAGAAACTCCATCTCAAAACACGAAAACAAAACAAATTAAAAGAGTTTTATAGAAGTTCCTTGAAAATAAATGCAATGTGCTAACCCAATATATATTTTTAAAATAAAAATATGATTAATGTAAATTTGCCTAACAAAATTAAAAAACCCGAATTATTTCCCATTTATGAGATGAGAAATGTTTGTCTCAAAAGTGTAACTCTCCTTTTCCTTGTACTCTTCAAACATATTTTCAATTAACAGAGGATTTTATGCCAATTCCATTAAATATTGGAAATTTGTCAGATGAAACGACAGACTTGTCATGATATTTTATTGTAATTTTACAAAACATTCAGACCAATTCACTTGACATCATGAGACAAAACACAGGCACACATACACACATATACACACATCTAGGTATTTGAAATATTCCTATTTGAGAGCCATCAGTATATGTAGAAGTCAAAATTTGTTATAACTCAATATTCCTATAAACTACAACTTTTATTCTTGGACTAGAAACAATTCTATTTTAATGGAGTCTTCAATATGTGATTTTTTTTCCCCCTTTGGAGAAAGAAATCATTTCTACTGGTGATAAATACTGTGCTGTTATGTGGTACCTTAAATAACTTAGAACTATCAAGTTTGAAACCCTGACTTTTAAAAGATCATTTCAGGCCATCAGATAGCAACGAATATTCTATGAAAATGTTTGTTGGGAGACTATCAATCAGGCCAGTGTGCAGAGTGTATCAGGAATGGTGACGTGCTTTGTATTACTGGACTCCTCATTTGTGTGCATTCATTCTTCACACTCTCCTTATTCTAAAAAGCGTTTTATAAGTCTTAAAGTTCTTCACCTTTTTCAGCCCAGAGCTGCTTCTCCAGATTTGCAGCATAAGTGATGCAGCAGAAGGTCAAGGGAGACACCCAGCGATGCTTGAGTAGATCTTCTGCCCTGAACTCTACCCTGTTACCACTTGGGTGAATTAAGTTACTTACAATGATGGTACCCCTAGAACTAGTGATTCAGGGATCTCAATCACAAGGAGTATAATTAGCTTCACCTTGGATGGTGATTCTGACGTGTGGCCAAGCTAAGGGACCTACCACCATGGAGGAAGAGCCATTAAACAATGGCTAGTGGACCAAATCTGTCTGGCCATCTGTTCCTTTAGGGCCCACTGGCTAAGAATACATTTTCATGTTTTTTAAATGATTGGGAAAAGAATCAAAAGGAGGCTCATGTTTCATGATGATAAAAGTTATATGATATCCAAATTTCAGTGTGCACAAATGGAAACACTACTATATTCATTCATTTTCATATTGCCTGTAGCTGCCTTCTTCATATGACAGCAAGGCTGAGTAGCTGCAGCAGAGACTGTGGGGTCCATAAAGCTGAACACATTATCTGGCTCTTTCCTCCAAACATCTGCCAACCCCTGAGCTAGAGGAAACCTTAACCTAACCCTTTGACTCTTAACCCTTTGACTAAACACTTTGATTCTCTCCTTAATACACAGAATAAACACAAAATTCCCAGCATCAAATGATAAAATAACAAACAGATGTGTTCTAGTCATAAGAGTTATTGAAATCCAAGCATATAGGAAACTGGAGATAGCATCCACACTCAAAAGTAAACTCCCCAAGCTTGAAGGTTCCAAGCTCTGCAAACAGCCCTATGGTGAGACTTCATCCATGCTCACGGTCTTCTCACCCCTCACTCTCAAGGTTTTGTGCATAGTGTAGGGGGCATTTGCTCATGCCTTCTCCTGCTTTTCTAAACATTTTGGTTACTACATGGTTCTGAAGAAGATCACTGTGGCCCTGGATTTCCAGGTTAAGTATAGGCAACATATATTAATTGTATCATAACATTATCTCCCCCTGAGCTCTCTGATTGGCCGGAAATGTTGGGGTAAGTGAACTCATGCATCTTTTCTGGACATGTATCAAGAAGCAGTGAACTTGGAAGTGACCTTGGGCCATCAAGGGAGTCAGCTTTAAGACGAATGAGACAACAACAGGCAGGCCAGTGTGAGGAGAAAAACCAAGTGCTTGGTTCATAAAGGAGTTGCTGGATGAAGTTTCCCTGAGGTATGCCCAAACTCTGAACTCTCCATTTAGAGTCGTCAGAACTAGTAAATGATACAGGATGACCAGTTATATTCAAATTTTAGATAAACAACAAAAAACTCTTTAGTATAAGTATTGTAAAAATAAGTAACTCAAAATTAAAGCTGTTGGAACTTTAATTTTTTTCAGACATAAAGGAATGTAATTATGATACCTGAGTCACCTGACAGACAGCTATAACCCACGCAGCTGCAACCTTGGTTCCGCTGATTATAAAATAGCCTTTGCTTTACCCACATTGTTTTGTAAAATGTTGTGAAAGACTAAAGGGCACCAGGGAAGGCCCCCTTCCCACTGCACGGTTGATTTTCATTATGGATTAACTTCTCTCTTACTTCTCATACACAAAGATCTCATAATTACCACATTGTCTAAGATGAAATATTAAATATATTTTTAATTAGAAAAGGAAACGAAAACAGCCATAATTAATCAAATTGCTGAAACTCATAAATCAGCCTTGTAGAAAAAATATTGTAATCCTGTTCAATTTTTTTTTTCTCGCCATGTAAGCAAGACCTTAGCTTCCCCGTTTTGAAGCAATGATCCCATTTCTTTGGAATCTGTGTTACCTGAATGGCTGTTCTTAGCTTTCTAACTGAATAAACTCTTTTATACTGGGTTCTGATCCTTTTGATGATTTTAGGTTGACAGTATGTTGTATGATAGTGCGCATGTACATGTGTATATATGTATATGTGCATATATGTATGTATATGTGTGTGTGTACACTAAACTCTTTTTTTCCCTACTGCCANAACCCGAATTATTTCCCATTTATGAGATGAGAAATGTTTGTCTCAAAAGTGTAACTCTCCTTTTCCTTGTACTCTTCAAACATATTTTCAATTAACAGAGGATTTTATGCCAATTCCATTAAATATTGGAAATTTGTCAGATGAAACGACAGACTTGTCATGATATTTTATTGTAATTTTACAAAACATTCAGACCAATTCACTTGACATCATGAGACAAAACACAGGCACACATACACACATATACACACATCTAGGTATTTGAAATATTCCTATTTGAGAGCCATCAGTATATGTAGAAGTCAAAATTTGTTATAACTCAATATTCCTATAAACTACAACTTTTATTCTTGGACTAGAAACAATTCTATTTTAATGGAGTCTTCAATATGTGATTTTTTTTCCCCTTTGGAGAAAGAAATCATTTCTACTGGTGATAAATACTGTGCTGTTATGTGGTACCTTAAATAACTTAGAACTATCAAGTTTGAAACCCTGACTTTTAAAAGATCATTTCAGGCCATCAGATAGCAACGAATATTCTATGAAAATGTTTGTTGGGAGACTATCAATCAGGCCAGTGTGCAGAGTGTATCAGGAATGGTGACGTGCTTTGTATTACTGGACTCCTCATTTGTGTGCATTCATTCTTCACACTCTCCTTATTCTAAAAGCGTTTTATAAGTCTTAAAGTTCTTCACCTTTTCAGCCCAGAGCTGCTTCTCCAGATTTGCAGCATAAGTGATGCAGCAGAAGGTCAAGGGAGACACCCAGCGATGCTTGAGTAGATCTTCTGCCCTGAACTCTACCCTGTTACCACTTGGGTGAATTAAGTTACTTACAATGATGGTACCCCTAGAACTAGTGATTCAGGGATCTCAATCACAAGGAGTATAATTAGCTTCACCTTGGATGGTGATTCTGACGTGTGGCCAAGCTAAGGGACCTACCACCATGGAGGAAGAGCCATTAAACAATGGCTAGTGGACCAAATCTGTCTGGCCATCTGTTCCTTTAGGGCCCACTGGCTAAGAATACATTTTCATGTTTTTTAAATGATTGGGAAAAGAATCAAAAGGAGGCTCATGTTTCATGATGATAAAAGTTATATGATATCCAAATTTCAGTGTGCACAAATGGAAACACTACTATATTCATTCATTTTCATATTGCCTGTAGCTGCCTTCTTCATATGACAGCAAGGCTGAGTAGCTGCAGCAGAGACTGTGGGGTCCATAAAGCTGAACACATTATCTGGCTCTTTCCTCCAAACATCTGCCAACCCCTGAGCTAGAGGAAACCTTAACCTAACCCTTTGACTCTTAACCCTTTGACTAAACACTTTGATTCTCTCCTTAATACACAGAATAAACACAAAATTCCCAGCATCAAATGATAAAATAACAAACAGATGTGTTCTAGTCATAAGAGTTATTGAAATCCAAGCATATAGGAAACTGGAGATAGCATCCACACTCAAAAGTAAACTCCCCAAGCTTGAAGGTTCCAAGCTCTGCAAACAGCCCTATGGTGAGACTTCATCCATGCTCACGGTCTTCTCACCCCTCACTCTCAAGGTTTTGTGCATAGTGTAGGGGCATTTGCTCATGCCTTCTCCTGCTTTTCTAAACATTTTGGTTACTACATGGTTCTGAAGAAGATCACTGTGGCCCTGGATTTCCAGGTTAAGTATAGGCAACATATATTAATTGTATCATAACATTATCTCCCCTGAGCTCTCTGATTGGCCGGAAATGTTGGGGTAAGTGAACTCATGCATCTTTTCTGGACATGTATCAAGAAGCAGTGAACTTGGAAGTGACCTTGGGCCATCAAGGGAGTCAGCTTTAAGACGAATGAGACAACAACAGGCAGGCCAGTGTGAGGAGAAAACCAAGTGCTTGGTTCATAAAGGAGTTGCTGGATGAAGTTTCCCTGAGGTATGCCCAAACTCTGAACTCTCCATTTAGAGTCGTCAGAACTAGTAAATGATACAGGATGACCAGTTATATTCAAATTTTAGATAAACAACAAAAAACTCTTTAGTATAAGTATTGTAAAATAAGTAACTCAAAATTAAAGCTGTTGGAACTTTAATTTTTTTCAGACATAAAGGAATGTAATTATGATACCTGAGTCACCTGACAGACAGCTATAACCCACGCAGCTGCAACCTTGGTTCCGCTGATTATAAAATAGCCTTTGCTTTACCCACATTGTTTTGTAAAATGTTGTGAAAGACTAAAGGGCACCAGGGAAGGCCCCTTCCCACTGCACGGTTGATTTTCATTATGGATTAACTTCTCTCTTACTTCTCATACACAAAGATCTCATAATTACCACATTGTCTAAGATGAAATATTAAATATATTTTAATTAGAAAAGGAAACGAAAACAGCCATAATTAATCAAATTGCTGAAACTCATAAATCAGCCTTGTAGAAAAAATATTGTAATCCTGTTCAATTTTTTTTTTCTCGCCATGTAAGCAAGACCTTAGCTTCCCCGTTTTGAAGCAATGATCCCATTTCTTTGGAATCTGTGTTACCTGAATGGCTGTTCTTAGCTTTCTAACTGAATAAACTCTTTTATACTGGGTTCTGATCCTTTTGATGATTTTAGGTTGACAGTATGTTGTATGATAGTGCGCATGTACATGTGTATATATGTATATGTGCATATATGTATGTATATGTGTGTGTGTACACTAAACTCTTTTTTTCCCTACTGCCAGTTCTCATTTATTTGGATAACATCTTGAACATCTTGTTACTACCTGTTATTACTGTTCAGAAGTTTGGCAGCAAAAGCAGATATTGAACCCAATTAAAAATTCTAAACTTGCATAAATGCTAAACTTGCATTATATAAACTTACACTCATTCTGTATTTTTTAGAAAAAAAAAATCATATGCCAAAATGAGCTCCAAATACCTAGAGGTGTTAACTTCTCAGGGAAACCTTATCAGAATCTCTTATCAAAGAAAATAGGTGACACAACTCTCTGGACTTGCCATTTTAAAACATATGATCTTTATCTGTGAATTATGTGTAAGGTGTTTCAGTACCAGACTTTTTTTTTCGACAGTGAACCGCTCTTCTTGGTATCAAGGCATGTCCTGGAGCCTGACTTCCATATCCCACCACTTTTGAATGGGTAATTGGTAATTGTGACTGATGATAACTTACTGTGCTGTCTTCTGGAGGCTGCTGCTTTTTAAACATTTTATCCAATAAAATTTGCATTAGCAAATCAAAACCACAATGAGATACCATCTCACACCAGTTAGAATGGCAATCATTAAGAAGTCAGGAAACAACAGGTGTTGGAGAGGATGTGGAGAAATAGGAACACTTTTACACTGTTGGTGGGATTGTAAACTAGTTCAACCATTATGGAAAACAGTATGGCAATTCCTCAAGGATCTAGAACTAGATGTACCATATGACCCAGCCATCCCACTACTGGGTATATACCCAAAGGATTATAAATTATTCTACTACAAAGACACATGCAGA
>NW_016812067.1:45764-70399 GCF_001698545.2 Rhinopithecus bieti
AAAAAAAAAATATTTGCATTAGAAGAGTAGATAAAATATCCGCATTTTGCTTAAAAATGCATACAGAATTCAAGAGGTGAAGAGTCACAAGAATAAGAAGCCCACTTAATCTATGAAAATCAATAATTTGGTTGAAGGAAGAGGGGATGAGTGTATAAATGCAATCTAACTCTGTTTTGGGAATAATTCTCATACATAAATCAATAGTCGGGTCCAATTTCAGCCCAAAAACCATGGCTCTCTGAGCCACGCTTCAAAACCTCTTGCCATGAGGAATACATTCACTAAACATCTCCTCTTTTCAGCTGTGTCTTCATCTATTTCCATTAGGGACTCTGCAATCTATTTCTTAAAATAATGGTGTCCATATGAAGTGGCTACGTTTCCTGGGGTGTATACCCTGAGATGTGTCATCGCATGCCGGGAAAACTTAGAACATGGACACACATGAGGAGTTTAGGATGGAGGTTTAACAGACAGAAGAGAAGAGAAAGAGAACCAGCTCTCTCTATAGAGAAAGGGGTCTCCAAGCAGAAAGGACCGGCTGGCAGTGAATGCGCCAGATTTTATAGACAGGTTTGAGGAGGCAGTGTCTGATTTACATATGTCTTACAGATTGGTTCGATCAGGTATGACGTTTACATAGTGTGGGTTTGGGGGAAGACTGGTTGCCCCACCCTAATCTTATTATGCAAATGGGCTTTCCAGTTGATCAGTGCCATCTTCTCTGCTCCTTACAGCACATGTGGCTGATAGAAAATGGAAGATGGAACTGCCAACTTGAACATGTCTGTTCTTTAGTTCCTGCCAGCATTCACTCGTGCAAGCTCCCAGCCTGCTTGTCTATGTCTGCAGCTCGACTTTACAGCCTGCTGTTTCTTAGAAAGTGATTTGGGGCTGCTTTTCATTAAAAAGGAAAGGCTTACTGAGGACTCCCATACCCTTACTATCTGCCTAAGTGATTTCTTCTTAACTCCTGTGTCACATGTATCAATGAGGTAAGTCTCTGCAGAATATTGGGTATACACACACTTTTAAAAATCACTTGTTGTTCATCAAAAATTCAAACTTCACTGGGAATCCTCAAATTTATCCCTCAACCCCAATTAAGTCAGGGGAGCCAATGCATCCATTCCCTTTTTTTCAGACCATGCTTCTATGATTCTTTCTTGCATGCAAGGAAAGAATTGGTTAAAAAAATTTAAAGAAAAAATATGAAGGGGAGTATTTTCCATGTTCCCTGCTCCTGCATGGAAGAGTCTTATCTGTGCTCATTAATTTTTCATTCTTCATAAATTTATTTAATCTCGATGGCTGTCTTAGTGTCCAATGGTTGCCACAACAAGTTACCACAAATCCAGTGGCTTAAAACAACATAAAAATATGTTGTTGTATTAGTCAGGGCTCTCTAGAGGGACAGAACTGATAGGATAGATGTGTATATAAAGGGAAGTTTATTAAGGAGTATTGACTCACAGGATCACATAGTGAGGTCCCACGATGGGGCATCTGCAAGCTGAGAATCCAGGAAACCAGTTCAAGTCCCAAAGCTGAAGAACCTGGAGTCTGATGTTCAACTGCAGGAAGCATCCAGCATGAGAGAAAGATGGAGGCCAGAAGACTAAATGAGTCTGTCTTTCCATGTTCTTCTGCCTGCATTTATTCTGACCACGCTAATAGCTGATTAGATGATGTCCACCCAGTTGAGGGTGGGTCTGCCTTTTCCAGTCCACAGACTGAAATGCTACTCACCTTTGGCAACATCCTCAGAGACGCACCAGGAAGAATACTTTGCATCTTTTAATCAATCCAATCAAATTAACACTCAATATTAACCATCAGAGTTGTCTTACAGTCCTATAGGTCAGAAGTCCAAAATAGGTCAGCAGGGTTGCATTTGTTCTGGAGACTCTAAAGGAAAGTCTGCTGCCTTGCCTATCCCATCTCCCACAGCCCGCCTGCATTCCTTGGCTCATGGTCCCGCATCACTCTGACATCTCTTTCTATCCTTATGTCTCTGTCTCTAACTCTGACCCTCCTACCTCTCTCTTATAAAGACCTACCTGGCTAGCCCAAGATGATCTCCCCATTTTAAGATCCATACTCGTTTCCTTTTTTCCAGGTATAGTGACATTTTCACAGCTTCTGGGATTAGGATGTGAACAGCTTTGGGGACTGTGATTCAACCTCCCACCATTACACAAAAAGAATTTTGATTTGATCCTTTTTTTTTTTCCATGGTGTGTCCTAAATATTGTGTGGACAGACTTCCTTGGTCACATAAGAAGAAAGGTGAAGAATAGGGGTCATATATTTTGGTCCCATTTGTGATAGAACTGGAGAGATCTATCCAGCATTAATTATTGATGTATTCTTACTGAGAGGTTGTGTGGTGTCTTGGGAGAAAAATCATGGTTTCCAAGCCACACAACAAATATTTAATTCTTTTACTAACCAATTAAGCAAAATTGCTTAATCACTGTGATCTTCCTTTTCCTCATATATACTGGAGGCATAATCAGTACTTTACAGAATTGTTGTGAGCTGAATGAAATAATATATATGACGTTCAGCTCGAAGCACATTGAAAAACACCCTTACCAAACAGAGAGGCAACCTAATTTTGGGTGCATTGCAACTCTTTTGGCAGGTGACAGGGTGCTGAATGTGCAGAAGCTTCTGGATGAACAAGAAATCATCTTAGACTTCAAACAGGTGTCAGGTAAGTGAGGCAGATGTATGGCTTGGTCCCCAAATAAGGTAACAATTCAAATGTTGACTGAGAAATGCTGCTAATATTAAGGAAAATGTAATTTCTTTCAAAGATACTTAATAGGGCTGGGCTGGTTGTGGTTTAAAGAAAACAATGAGATGGAAGAAGTGAGAAACTAGAGAAAAATCAGGGAGGTGCAAATACAACAGGGTGGGCAAGTGCTTGATGAATGCAAGGAAAAATCGAGAGAAGAATTCAGAAGAGATGTTTGAAAGCTATAAATAACAGATTTTGACAAGCAATTGTATTGGTGAGTGGGTGGATGGGAAGGAGACCATGATAAAACAAAGTGAAATGTTGAGTCTGCAGGCAAGGAAGGTGGTTTTTGTCTGTTTGTTTGTTTTCTTGAGACCGAGTTTCACTCTTATTGTCCAGGCTGGAGTGCAATGGCACGATCTTGGCTCACTGCAACCTCTGCTTCCCGGGTTCAAGCGATTCTCCTGCCTCAGCCTCCTGATTGGCTGGGATTATAGGCATGCGCCACCACGCCTGGCTAATTTTTGTATTTTTGTAGAGATGGGGTTTCACCATGTTGGCCAGGCTGGTCTTGAACTTCTGACCTCAGGTGATCTGCCCACCTTGGCCTCCCAAAGTGCTGGGATTACAGGTGTGAGCCACAGCGCCCAGCCCTTTTTTTTTTTTTTTTTCTTTTACATTTTTCAGCTTTTATTTTAGATCCAGGTTTGTTACATGAGTATATTGCATTGTCCTGAGGTTTTGTGTATGATTAAACCCATCAACCAGGTAGTAAGCAGAGTCCCCAGTAGGTAGTTTTTCAACCCTTGCACCTCTGTCTCTCCCTGTTCTAGGAGTCCCCAGTATCTATTATTCTCATCTTTGTGTCCATGAGTACTTTATATTTAGCTGTTGTTTATAAGTATAAACTTGTATTTGGTTTTCTGTTTCTGCATTAGTTCACTTAGGACGATGGCCTCCAGCTGCATCCGTATTGCATCAAAGAACATGATTTCATTATTTTTTATGGCTGCATAGTATTTCATGGTTTTATTATTAAATTAGAGAACACAAATAAACAATCAAGACTGCAAGAAGAGAGTAGGCAATCATGAATTTAATTTTAGAAGTGCTGAATTCCAGGTGTAGGTGTTTGGCATTTAGAAATGAGAGGAGAGAATCACAGATTAGCGACTTAGAAGCAGAGAACTCATGGTGGAAGCTATAGGGATGGTCAGGAGCCCATAGAAAGCAGAGTTTGGAGACACAGGCTGAACTCAGGCATAGCTTTGGGAAATTCTGACTTATAAGAAGTGTTGTTGAGACAGAAGTCAATGAAGAAGGCAAACAGACTCAAAACCACAGAGCCGTGCCTTGAAACTGAGATGCAGGTGAACAGAGTCAAATACTGTAATGTCAGTAATGGGCTAAGAGAAGTTAATGGGATCTGACTGCATTTTCTGAAGTGATTGGTAACCTTGGAGAAAAAAAGTAGATTCAAAGGGGTGGTGTGGATGTGCACTGGGGGATTGGTGGGAAAATCAGACAGCAAGAGGTTACAGGTATCCATCAATAGCGACAAAGATGGATGCTGAGAGAGTCCTGGGTGATCCCACCAGAATCTGGTGGAATTATTGGACAAAGCAGGAAAGAAATCCCAAACCAACAAAAACCTCAAGACAAGGCATGGGAACCGAGAGAATCCACAGACGACCGATGGAGCTCTGTGTCTGTAATGCTTTGGGGAAAGTCCTAAATCCCACTGAGTGTACTTTTGCTGTTCCTAGATTGGTAGATGTATGGCTTGGAGAAAGGCTGTGTCAAGCTTCTTCTGACCCCGAACCAGGGCTAGTCCACCCCAGAAGTCCCCTGAGCCCGACCGACCATTGCTCATTTGCTTAAGGTCCAGGTGCAGTGTGTCACTCTGAACTGACCCTGGGAATTGCCTCAGTGTCTAAAGTCGTCGTTATTCTCTCTCTCCAGGCATTTTATCTCATTGTGCCTTGAAATCACATCCTGGGATAGGAATTCAGGCATTCTATTCTATTTATTGTGTTTCAATATGCATTCTAAAATGCTCCTTCACCCTTCACATTACACGGAGTTTTACAATTTTTAGTCTCACTGGGCATACTTTCATTCCAATTGCCTATTTGAAGAGTGTGTATGGATGCCTAAACGTAATTTATTTCCAAGTTATATCCTTTTTCACAATAAGAATGTCAAACACAGTCAAAATCCCCGACTCAGAGCAATACTACCTGTTACCTATATCTATATCTATATCTATATCTATATCTATATCTATCTATATCTATCTATATCTGTCTATCTATCTTAAATGGAGAGGTGTGTGTGAAAGAAAGAGAGAGAGAGAGACACACACAGAAAGAAACAGAGAGAGGCAGGCATAGAGAGAGAGAGACAAAGACAGAGAGAGCAAATGCTATTTCTATGTTATTTACAGATTTCTGGAAAATATTTTATTACTGAAACTGATGTGAATATTCAAGATTTCTAAGATTCTCTTTATTTTGTCTTCTATCATAATTAAGTTTAAAAAAAGGATTCACTTTTGCATTTCAATTACCTTGAAATATCCTAACTGTTTCTACTATATCTTCCCTTCACTCTCACTTTACTCGGGAGACTAACTTTCACATCCACTTTCCTGCTGTTCTATGATTCTCCTGTGTCAAAGCACTCCCTAAACACACTCACACAAATATTCTATACGATTTTCACTTCTGCAAAATGGAGAGATGGCTCATCTGAATGTAGCCTTTTGGATATAACCAGATAAGAAAACAAATTTTATTCTCTGATTGCAATACTGTCATTATCGACGAGATAATTTAATTTCGTGTTGCATTCCTTTTTAGGAGAGCTAGGACTGTCATCAGTAATAAACTCAACAGGCTTTATGCAACACATACGGCTGGGTCTGTGAAGCGGTTTTGAAGTCTAAATAAGCATTGGAAAATGGGGAGATGGAGCCTACTGGTCTCACTCTTTTCTGGAAATCAAGAGATGGGAGAGTAAACTTTTCAGTTTTTCTCTGGAGTTCACCTGCACCCCTTCTCCAGGTCACCTGTATATTCAACAGAGATGCATGTCTTTGCATCTCTCAGGGTGGGGCTCTTAATGAAAGTTGATGTCATCCTCTGGGAACGTATTAACTTTTCCTAGAACATATTAACTTTTCCTTAAATTGCTTGAGCAGCCAATTTAAGGACAAGGCTGTTACCGACTGCTTCAGGAAGGGAAAACTCAGCACTGATTCCAGGTTTTCCCCGGGGGCGTGATCAGAAACGGGCTCTCCTGCAACTATTTTCCCCAGCCAGGTTTTGTCCAAATTTAATTTATTAGCTGAAAACCTGCTATCACTAAGGTTTAATAATAAAATGCAGATTTCCCAATAGCCAGTCTCTTTAAGAAACCATTGGAAGGTTACAGGTTCTATTCTCCAAAGAAGTAAAACTGTATTCTTTTATACAATTGCCACATTCTCTGTGAAACTACTCACAGAGCTAGAAGAGTAAACAGTTTCATGTTAGTCATATTCTAGCAGAGGTTTTGCATCTGCATCTTTGGGAGGACTTGTTGAAATGCAGATTTCTGGTCCCCACTCTAGAGTGTTTGATTTAGCAAGTCTGCCTGGAGTGGGACCTGAGAATGTGCATTTATAAGCAGGTCCCAGATGAGCCTGTTTCTGCTAATGTGGACACCGCTTTGAGAACCTTTTCTCTAACACTTGTTTCTCATAATTTATCTAAAACAATGTGTAATCAAATGATTATTTTGGTCTACTGCTTCCTAATGATTAGCTCCGTTATAGATACTCACCTTCTCAAAACTTCATAGTTCAACTATCCTCATCTTGGCACTTTAAGATATTTTAATTCTAGCTTGTAAAACAATCAATTTACACAGATCAATATAGGCATCTTCTGAGGTACCCATCACAGATATAATGTCTTCTTAGAATTACCATTAGAGGTTATTTCTCCCTTTATTAAAATTAATTTTTAAACTCTTTATCTGTTTGAAAATGAACTAGGAACATCTACCTACCCACCAATATCGGAGGCACCTATATAGTCTACTCATTCATGGAAGGCCCGTGTTAGCTGAGGCAAACCTATAGTTCACCTTTAACATGTGCTTATTAACCCAGGGGTCTGGGAGAGCTGTCTAGGTGGCTTGTCATATCACGTAAGCAGTGGAATTTCAAGTGGTCACTCCTCTAAACAAAATCTCCCTCATCTGCAGAACAGTATCTGAATTTACATCTTTTATTTGATTACCAAGTTTTTTATTCAATAATTGGAATAAAAAGTCAAAATGTAAGTGTTCATTAAAGAGATGAGCTATTGAGTAAAATTCATAATTATACTACAGGACTGTATTCATTTTCTAGGGATGCCAGAACAATTTACCAAAGGTTGTGTGGTTTAAACAACAGACATTTATTCTCCCACTTCTGGAGAAAAAAAGTCAGAGATCAAGGTGTGGAGAAGGCCATGCTTCCTCTCGAGGCTCTAAGGAAAGAATCTTTCCTACAGATTCCAGCTCCTAGTGACTCCAGCTGTCCCTGGGCTTGTGGCCTCATCACTCCAGTCTTTGCCTTCATCACCACGTGGCCTTCCCCTCTGTGTGTCTTCTCTTCTCTTGTAAACTCATGGCATTGAGGGCTCACCCTAATCCAGAGTGACCTCATCTCAAAGTCCTTAACTCAATTACATCTGCAAAGACCCCTTTTCCAAATAAGGTTCCATCCACAGGTTCTGGGTGGACATGTCTGCATGGAGATACTATTCAACCCATTACAAGGACAAATTACAGAAATGACTAGACTGTATGCTCTGCCTCGTGGGGGATATGGAACAGGCAGGCTTTACAAGCAGATATTCTGTGAATACAGGCTACACAGAGAGGAAATGGTGCTCCTGTTGGAAGGGAAAGTGGAACTTGAAGGTTGATTTTCTATCTCTGCTGTCTGTCATGATCTATAGAAGCCAAACAGACACACAGGATGCCAGAGATGTCATTTGTGAGTGACACTAAGAACATGGAACTGTATTATCTTTTGACTTATAGGTAAATGGAAGAGACGATGGCATATTGCTTTTGCATAGTTCATGCTAAAAGACTCATATGGATCTGTGTATTCAAAACAACCACCGAGGCTGGGTGTGGTGGCTCACACCTGTAATCCCAGCACTTTGGAAGGCTGAGGCAGGCAGATCACCTGAGGTCAGTAGTTTGAGACCAGCTTGGCCAACATGGTAAAATTTCATCTCTACTAAAAAATACAAAAATTATCCAGTCTAAATTAGCTAGAGCTTTAGCAGAAAAATGCCCAAGAAAGCTTCACCTGAGAGTCTTTCTCCACCACTTTAGTCCCAGCTACTTGGGAGGCCGAGGCAGGAGAATCACTTGAACCTGGGAGGCGGATGTTGCAGTGAGCTGAGATCGCACCACTGCACTCCAGCCTGGGCGACAGAGTGAGAATCCGTCNGGGGTCTGGGAGAGCTGTCTAGGTGGCTTGTCATATCACGTAAGCAGTGGAATTTCAAGTGGTCACTCCTCTAAACAAAATCTCCCTCATCTGCAGAACAGTATCTGAATTTACATCTTTTATTTGATTACCAAGTTTTTTATTCAATAATTGGAATAAAAGTCAAAATGTAAGTGTTCATTAAAGAGATGAGCTATTGAGTAAAATTCATAATTATACTACAGGACTGTATTCATTTTCTAGGGATGCCAGAACAATTTACCAAAGGTTGTGTGGTTTAAACAACAGACATTTATTCTCCCACTTCTGGAGAAAAAAAGTCAGAGATCAAGGTGTGGAGAAGGCCATGCTTCCTCTCGAGGCTCTAAGGAAAGAATCTTTCCTACAGATTCCAGCTCCTAGTGACTCCAGCTGTCCCTGGGCTTGTGGCCTCATCACTCCAGTCTTTGCCTTCATCACCACGTGGCCTTCCCCTCTGTGTGTCTTCTCTTCTCTTGTAAACTCATGGCATTGAGGGCTCACCCTAATCCAGAGTGACCTCATCTCAAAGTCCTTAACTCAATTACATCTGCAAAGACCCCTTTTCCAAATAAGGTTCCATCCACAGGTTCTGGGTGGACATGTCTGCATGGAGATACTATTCAACCCATTACAAGGACAAATTACAGAAATGACTAGACTGTATGCTCTGCCTCGTGGGGATATGGAACAGGCAGGCTTTACAAGCAGATATTCTGTGAATACAGGCTACACAGAGAGGAAATGGTGCTCCTGTTGGAAGGGAAAGTGGAACTTGAAGGTTGATTTTCTATCTCTGCTGTCTGTCATGATCTATAGAAGCCAAACAGACACACAGGATGCCAGAGATGTCATTTGTGAGTGACACTAAGAACATGGAACTGTATTATCTTTTGACTTATAGGTAAATGGAAGAGACGATGGCATATTGCTTTTGCATAGTTCATGCTAAAAGACTCATATGGATCTGTGTATTCAAAACAACCACCGAGGCTGGGTGTGGTGGCTCACACCTGTAATCCCAGCACTTTGGAAGGCTGAGGCAGGCAGATCACCTGAGGTCAGTAGTTTGAGACCAGCTTGGCCAACATGGTAAAATTTCATCTCTACTAAAAAATACAAAATTATCCAGTCTAAATTAGCTAGAGCTTTAGCAGAAAATGCCCAAGAAAGCTTCACCTGAGAGTCTTTCTCCACCACTTTAGTCCCAGCTACTTGGGAGGCCGAGGCAGGAGAATCACTTGAACCTGGGAGGCGGATGTTGCAGTGAGCTGAGATCGCACCACTGCACTCCAGCCTGGGCGACAGAGTGAGAATCCGTCTCAAAACAAAACAAAATAAAACAGCCACTGAGAATATAAAAATGAGAGATTGTGAGCAATGTTTGCATACCTAAGCCCTCCCTTTCCTGAATCATATCACGAACTACATTCGGTGATTGAGTTAAAAAGTAGAAGTGGTAAGTTAGCAGGACTGTTACCAACAATTTCGTTTTGGGAGCCGCCACATGGAGAAGCCGGTGTGAGAAATGTGTCTAGCGGTCCTTCAGGCACGTATGGGGGTAGGAGGAGGCTGTTCTTGAGTTGCCACCATCAGTAGTGAAAGAGATCTCTTCTTTTGCTACTGTGGTTACTCACACAGGCAGCTTTGAAGAGCAATGGAAAAAAAATAAACAAAGAACACTCTGCTGAATGAGACGTACGCCGTAGAGAAAGAAAAAGTTAGTTCTGGATGCCGGGTAAGTTGGGGAGAGTTGAGGCTTGGCTAGAGGAAAACCAGAAAGAGGCAGCACCTGAGAAAGATATCCATGCCCGAAGCGGACACAATGCGAGACAAGGGCTGGGACTTAGGCAAGAGATTCTCGCTCCGAGAAAGGAGCAGCCAGGGAAAAAAGCCCTGGCGGTGTGGGGAAATCGACTTTGATTCTGGCTTTGAGAGGCATAGTAAAGAACTCCGCGTGCGGTTAGAATGAGGGACTGCACCAAAGGTCATGGACAAAGGAATTGAAAAGATAAACATTAAAAAATATATAAAACTATATGTGTTCTCAACGGTAGAGCTGCCATCAAGTGGCGACAATGCTGTAAGGGCTGCCAATACCAGTCAGTTAGTCCATCCCTAAATAACTGAG
This sequence comes from Rhinopithecus bieti, assembly GCF_001698545.2. Classification (NCBI taxonomy): domain Eukaryota; kingdom Metazoa; phylum Chordata; class Mammalia; order Primates; family Cercopithecidae; genus Rhinopithecus; species Rhinopithecus bieti. The sequence goes on from NW_016812067.1 coordinate 56,163, forward strand.
ACTCCTGGGAATTTAACCACTTCAATACCATCTTTTCTACATTATTATCTAAAGAAAAATGGGTGCCCTTTAAGTGGGTTTAAAAAATAGAGGTGCCTTTTAATTTTTTTTTTAAGATTAGGAAACAAAAAGAAGACAAAAGGAGCCAAATCAGGACTTTAAGATGGATGCCTAGTGATTTCCCATTGACACTCTTGCAGAATGGCCCTTGTTTGATGAGAGGAATGAGTAGAAGCATTGTAGTGGTAGAGAAGGACTCTCTGGTAAAGCTTTCTTGGGCATTTTTCTGCTAAAGCTTTAGCTAATTTTCTCAAAACACTCTCATAATAAGCAGATATTATTGTTCTTTGTCCCTCCAAAAAGTCAACAAGTAAAACGCCTTGATCATTCTGAAAACTGTTGCCATGATCTTTGTTTTTGATCCACCCACTTTGGTTTTGACAGGACCCCTTCCACCTCTTGGTAGTCATTGCTCTGATTGTGCTTTGCCTTGAGGATGGTACTGGTAAAGCTATGTTTTCTCTCCTTTAATGGTTCTTCAGAGAAATGCTTCAGAATCTTAATGTCACTTGTTTAAAATTTCCATAGAAAGCTTTGCTCTTGTCTTCAGTGGATCCAGGTGCAACAATTTTGGCACCCATCTTCTGCAAAGTTTGCTCAACTTCAATTTTTCAGTCAGAATTGTGTAAGCTGAGCCAGTTGAGATGTTTACGGTGTTGGCTATTGTTTCTGCTTTTAATCATCAGTACTTTTCAATTAGGGCATAAACAAGATTAGTTTTCCCTTTAAAATTGATGTGGATGGTCTTCCACTGCAAGCTTTATCTTCAACATTGTCTTATCCCTTCTTAAAATGAGTTATCCATTTGTAAATTGCTGATTTCTTTGGGAGCATTGCCCTGATAAAACTTTCATAAAGCATCCATGATTTCACCCTTCTTCCACCCAAGCCTCATCGTAAATTTGATGTTTGTTCTTGCTTCAATTGTGGTGAAATTCATATTACTCTGATAGGGGCTGTTTTCAAACTGATGTCTAATCCTTCTTAGTGCCTTAAACTCGACCCATGTTATAACAAGCTCGTATGAGTTTATCTTGGTGGAACAAAAATTTGAAATCCATGCATAGTTTGTTCATAGCACAATATTTCCATGAACTTTCTGAAGTCTCCTTTTATAGTGGACAGTGATGGTGCAGAAGATAAGATGGAGTTGCATAAACCAGGGCCAAGTGTTCCCAGTGCATTTCAAATGCAGCTGTACATTGTTGCAGAGGTATGAAACTGCCATCATAGAATTTAATAAGGCCACAAAATTAAAATTATGGTAGGGGCCTGAATTTCAGTAAGATATTTTCCTTTCTCGCTGATGTTTTCCTACTCCATGCATGATTGCTTGTGTATAGTCATTTCAATAAGTGGTAGTCACTAATAATTGATTATTCTCCTGTCCTAGCCCCTGGGCAGGCTGCCCGCAAGATTAATGAATTTGTTTTTTCTTTTAAAAAGCAGTGATCCTTAGATCATGCAGACCCCCTCAATAGCTTTCAGAAGTTGAGCTTGCCAAGGGAGTGCCAGGCAGCTTTGATTACTGGAAATATCACCTCCTGAAAACTTTTCTGCTATATACTCCAGGCATAGTAAACGATAATCTACCACTGTTTCCCAGCTTGCTTTCCATAGTAACTGTCAGTCACAAAAGGTATTGCAAAACCTAAAACTGGTCTTTGGGATATTTTTCAGACCTGGCTTGCAAGTGGGCCAACTGACACCAACCAGACTAGTGGCCTGTGACCCCAACCAATGAACTGACTTGTCAGGTGTTGTGGCTCCCTCTCTTTCCAGGAACTGATTCAGTGCATGAAGACAGTTTCAACACCTCTATGATTTCATCCCAGATCAATCAGCAGCACCCGCCACTAGTCCCCCTGCTTGCCAAATCAACTTTAAAAACCCTAGCCTCTGAAGTTTTGAGGAGGTGGCTTTGAGAAATATCTCCTGTCCTCCTTGCTCGGTTGCCTTGCAACAATTAAACTCTTATTTTACTGCAACATCTCTGTCTCATTGCTTTATCCAGGCAGTGAATGGGCAACAACCTGGTCAGACATCAACAGGCTTAGCAGCAGAGAGCATGCTATGGTTTATGTTTTTAGAGAAATACCCCGGCCTCTGAGCTGAGCATTGACTGCAAGAGCAGGAATTGCAGAACTCAAAATGAGGGAGGCTTTATGACAGTCTAGGGCATGTCTGCATGACTCCCAGAAGCAAGTGGGAGTCATGCAGACATGCCCTAGACTGACATAGAGCCTCCGCCACGAACCTGCAGACGGAAACATGTATTTCCATATATGAGTATCATAGAGAAAGAACTTTTCTCAGGAGTCCATAGCTGTCCTATATGCTCCTTAAACTTTTAAGGCTCCTAGGACATCAGAGAGATTTAAGTAAAACCTATGTCCTCATTTTTCAGAGTTAGGATATACAATTTTAAAACATTTTTCTCCTTTACAGCAAACACTTCCTTTTCTTTGGCCCCTCTGGCTCTAGGACATATCACCTATAATGTGTTCTAGTCTCTGTAGTCAGAGTTTAGAGAATTTTCTAAAACAAAAATTGGATCATGTCATTTTCCTGCATAAAACATTTAATGGTACCCCATGGCTATTTGAAAAAAAACCTTTTTTTACCTGGCTTGTAGACTCAGTGGGGCAGATTACACGAAGGGTGGCTGTTAATGTAATGCACAAGGATGCCCTCTCTCACCACTCTTATTCAGCACAGTATTGAAAGTTCTGGCTGGGGCAATCAGGCAAGAGAAAGAAATAAAGGTATTCAAATAGGAAGAGAGGAAGTCAAATTGCCTCTGTTTGCAGATGACATGATCCTATATCTAGAAAACTCCCTTGTCTCAGTCCCAAAGCTTCTTAAGTTGATTAGCAACTTCAGCAAAGTTTCAGGATGTAAAAATCCATGTGCAAAGTTCAATAGCATTCCTATACACCAACCATAAACAGACAGAGAGCCAAATCATGAATGAACTCCCATTTGCAATTGCTATGAAGAGAATAAAATACCTATAAATACAGCTAACGAGGGAAGGACCTCTTCAAGGAGAACTACAAGCTGTTGCTCAAGGAAATCAGAGAGGACACAATCATTTCATGCTCATGGATAGAAGGAATCAATATCATGAAAATGGTCATACAGCCCAAAGTAATTTATATATTCAAAGCTATTCCCATTAAACTACCATTGACATTCTTCACAGAAGTAGAAAACACTACTTAAAATTCATATGAAACCAAAAAAGAGACCATATAGACAAGGCAATGCTAAGCAAAAAGAACAAAGCTGGAGACATCACGCTACCCAACTTCAAACTATGCTACAAGGCTACAGTAACCAAAACAGCACGGTACTGGTACAAAAACAGACATGTAGACCCATGGAACAGAATAGAGATCTCAGAAGTAAGACTGCACATCTACAATCAAGTGATCTTCAACCAACCTGACAAAAACAAGCAAATGGTGCTGGGAAAACTGGCCAGCCATATGCAGAAGATTGAAACCAGACTCTTTCCTTACCCCTTATAGAAAAATTAACTCATGATGGATTAAAGACCTAAATGTAAAACCCAAAACTATAAAAACCTTAGAAGGAAATGTAGGCAATACCATTCAAAACATAGGCACAGGCAAAGATTTTATGATGAAAACCTCAAAAGCAATTGCAACAAAAGCAAAAATTGATAAATTGGATGTAATTAAGCTAAAACGCTTCTACACAGCAATATGAATTATCACCAGAGTAAACAAGGCAACCTACAGAATGGGAGAACAAATTTGCAATCTATTCATCTGACAAACGTCTAATATCCAGAATCTACAAGGAACTTAAACAAATTTACCAGAAAAAAAATCAAACAACCCCATTAAAATGTGGGCAAATGACATGAACAGACAGCTCTCAAAAGAAGACATTTATGCGGCCAAAAAACATATGAAAAAATGCTCAGCATCACTGATCATTAGATAAATGCATATCAAAACCACAATGAGATACCATTTCATGCCAGTCAGAATGGCAATTATTAAAAGGTCAAGGAATGACAGACGCTGGTGAGGCTGTTGTGAGGCTGTGGAGAAACAGGAACTTTTTTACACTCTTGGTGGGAATGTAAATTAGTTCAACCATTGTGGAAGACAGTGTGGTGATTCCTCAAAGACCTACAACCAGAAATACCATTTGACCCAGCAATCTCGTTACTGGATATGTAACCAAAGGAATATAAATAATTCTATTACAAAGATGCATGCGCGTGTATGTTCACTGCAGCACTGTTCACAATAGCAAAGACATGGATTTAACCCAAATGCTCATCAATGATAGACTGGATAAAGAAAATGTGGTACATATACACCATGGAATACTATGAACCATAAAAGGGAATGAGATCATGTCCTTTGCAGGGACATGGATGGAGCTGGAAGCCATAACCCTCAGCCATCTAAGACAGGAACAGAAAACCAAACAAAGCCTGTTTTCAATTATAAGCAGGAGTTGAACAATGAGAACACATGGACACGTGGAGGGGAAGGAACAACACACACTTGGGCCTGTAAGGGGAACGGAGGGAGGGAGAACATCAGGATAAATAGCTAATGCATGTGGGGCTTAATACCTGAGTGACAGGTTGATAGATGCAGCAAACCACCATGACACACATTTATCTATGTAACAAACCTGCACATTCTGCACATGTATCCCAGAACTTAAATTTTAATTTGGTTTAAAAAGAAAATAAAATAAACGCACATTGCTTTTTTTAAGGCAGAAGTTTAGCCCATATGTCCATATATATATACACACATGCATATATATACACACACATATATACACACACATATACACACACACACATATGTATATGGGCTGATGGAAACTTATCCCCTACAGAGTATATCTCAATGTATTTTACACTCTGTATTTTATTATTTCAAGACTTAAATATTTTTTTCTTATTACTTATATCTGGCATATATAAAAGACATTAAAATACTTTAGAACAAATCAATTTGCTCAACCCTCTAATAATAGATCATCATGCTTTTACAGCAGACAGTCAGAGCATCTGCAAATAAATCTATTTTTTCCTTGTCATTTCCAATATTTGGACCTTTCATTTCTACTCCAAGTCTTAGTTTATTGTGCAGAATTTCCAATAATCATATCTATACGGGGATCCTTGTTTTGTTCTTGGTTGAATGAGCCTATCTCGATTTTGTTCAGTATTAACTGACTTTGGGTATGAGGTCAATAATCATCATGTTTAAGATCTATTCAAAAACAAAGCAGAGCTTTAACTTCTCTCGGTAGAATTTAATGCAGGGTAGCAACTGGAGAGAAGAGAGGCAGGGAAATCCGTGTAGTGCATGGTCAAGTTTTTCTGATTCAGCTTCTTGCTAGCTATAGAAACTGCTATTACATGTTCCTTCAATGCATGTGTTCAAACACTGTTGGACACATTTTAAGAAGTAAATATTATTAGTTTTTAGTGGGTCATGTAGCCAGTATCATTAGTTCAGCTGGTTCTAAGTGGACTAGGAATTATTATAATTTGTATTTAGGTTATTGCTACCTCTGTCAATATCATACTTGTGCAAAGGCTCCCAAAACTTCTGGGTTGTTAGTTATCAAATTACAACAAGCAAATGAGCAGCAAAAGTTTCTGACTATTTTTGGCCAACATTCAACCATCCATCTAGCACCTCATTTCCTGGCTATATAGAATTTCTCCCAAGTCTAGCTCTCCCAGAATATTGCACTCCTGCTCCCAAAACATTACCTCATTCTGCATAGTTACAAGATCATTCCCCAGACTGTATTTCATGACTTGTTATGCATTTGAGAAATTCTGCATTTATTTCTGCAGACCTTCTTAGAATGTTGAGTGGACTAGTGTACATTTGGTTAGTCAAAGATGAACATGCCCTCAGGAGCTCTCATCAAGAAAGTGGGACAGTCTTCAGGAAACATCAGCCCAATGGAAAAGGACCAAGTTCTCCAGCTATGTTTGCTTCACATCCTTGCCTTAAGAAAGAAGCCTCATTTACATTCTTCTCCTGTTAACCTCTGCAGTAACCCAGCTGGAAATCATCTCTCTATCTTCTAGGAACCTCTTCCAGTATTTTTGATACTTTTGTTATTGCCCTGAGTTTTAACCACATGAAAAGGTTTCTTTTTCTGTTACTTGCACATAGTAGACGCTCTACATCAGAGTTCTGCAACCTTTTCCTGTAAAGGACCAGATGGAAAGTATTTTAGGCTTTGAATACAAGATAGTCTCTTTTATGACTACTCATCTCTGACTTTGTAGTGAAAAAACAACCACAGACAATATGTAAATTAATGAATGTGGCAGAATTTCAATAAAACTTTATTTACAAGAACAGGCAGCTGTCGGTTTTGCCTCATCGACCACAGATGGGTCTCCATGATCTTAAAATAATGAAGTCACTAAAGATGCATAGTTTTGTCAATTTGATGTGATTATTTCCTATACACTACGTGTATATTGACTTCTGCAATACCAATGCATATATGCACATTTGTCCTTCTTGTTTTGCTGTTATTCTTTGAAGAAAAAAATTAAATAAATGCTCTGCTAATATTTCTGCAAAAGGAGCATTTGTTTTGAGGCAGGTTTATGAGATGGAAAAGAGTGGGATACTGTTGGAATTATAACAATCTATTAATCTAAAGGAGTTTAAAGCTACCTATGGTTTTTTGACATAGCACTATTTATTACAGTAAACTTGGTTCAAAAGGAAATAATTTTTGTCTAATCTAGGAACATCAGGACAAGACAAAAATAGAAGATCAATCCTTTCAGAAATTCTGGGACTGACTGAACATGGTGGCTCATGCCTGCAATATCAGCACTTTGGGAGGCTGAGGTGGGAGGATTGCTTGAGCCCAGGAGTTAGAGACCAGCCAGAGCAATTTTATTAGTCCATTTTCATACTGCTATAAAGAAATACCAGAGACTGGGTAATTAATCAAGAAAAAGAGGTTTAATGGACTCACAGTTTCACATGGTTGGAGAGGCCTCACAATCATGGCAGAAGGCAAAGGAAGAGCAAAGGCACATCTTACATGACAGCAGACAAGAGAGCATGTGCAGGGGAACTCCCATTTATAAAACCATCAGATCTCATGAGACTTATTCACTACCACAGGAACAGCATGGGAAAAACCTGCCCCCATCATTCAATTACCTCTCACTGGGTCCCTCCCATGACCCATAGGGATTATGGGAGCTATAAGTCAAGATGAGATTTGGGTGGAGACACAGACAAACCATATCAGCAATGTAGTTAGACCCTGTCTCTAAAAAAAAAAAAAAAAAAAGAAGAAGAAATACTGTGACTGATATGAACACATTAGTTAATTGACCATTTCCCAAATTGTGCTTATTGCCTGTCAATAAAAACAAGATTAGTTTAAATGAAGACATGAATGGACTCCACATTATTTGGCTATTTTTGTCACTTAATATAATTAATCAAGAAATGATTGAAAATCTATAAAATGAACAAAAAAGTATAGCATATATTAAAAAGAAGATAAGAATCACTCCAGATCTCACCACCTAACAGTAACTCGGTCCGCCTTTGGAAATCAGTTGTGTCCAAGAGAAGGTGTATATTAGTCTCAGAGTCCAGTAACACAAATATACATATGTATTTCTATTTAAATAATCATGCTATGTTTGAAACCGTTTTCTATTCAGCCTTTTCTACTTGGCATCATCCTCAGAGCTATTTGTATAATGTTATAAATTCCATCTTGGCAAATCCAATAGATACTATGCTGCATCTTCTTTTAAGTCCATTTAAGCATCATTTGATGGGAGCTGAATGGGATCTCTTCCTAAAATGCTTCTCTCTTGGAGTTGGTAATTTCACATTCTTCTGGTTTTCCTTCTGCCACTCAGTGTTCTCCTCATCCTCCTTTCTACCGGGTCCTCCTCTAATCAGTTTCTCAGTGCTGGACTTGCTGAGGGTGTGTGCTGGGTACTCTCAGCAATCTCCACAGAGTCTCCATGGATAATCTCAACTGTTCCTCATCACCTTGCTGATGATGTATGCATTGACTTCTCCTTCTCAGATCCATTTTCTAAGCTCCCACTTCCTACTTGATTTCTGCTAGTGTCTCACAACTCATTATGTCCAAATGTGAGTCCTTTATTTTCATCTTATTATTATGTTTCACCATTCCAAGTTTCCCTAGCTTGATAAGGAGTCTACTACCTACCTGGCACCTCATGTTAGAAGTCTGGAGTCATCATGAAGACCACTTCAGTAGTTGAATTCCATTCCATTTTCCATTTTCGTTTTCCATTCCATTTTCATTGCACTTCAAAGTGATCTTGATTTCCAAATATCACAGAGACAAATGCGGGATATTTCAATGTACTGAGTTGTAAAACAATCCTCAGATCCCTGCAGCTGACAGAGTATATCAGACAGGATTTGACTCAGATTCAGATAACAGAAAAGCAACATTATTCCAGCTTCAGTGCTGAGCTGTGAGCTAGTGTGATGGCTCAATGATACCCTTAGGTAACTAGGCCCATCCCTTCTTTTTCTAAGGATGAAACCACCACATCCCTAGGCTCCAGGCTTTCATTCTCGTGCCTTGTGGTTACAAGATAGTGCAACAACTCCATGCTTAAGATCCCTAGTCCAGAAAAAAGGAGAAAGAGCAAAAGAATGAAGGTTTTGCAAGTAAATCTTTGTCTTTATATATCAAAGAGTTTGCAGTCTCAGCCATCCAAGGCAGCAAGGGAATCCGGGGCATTGATGGGTTTAATCAGTCTCATTACTTTTCTGAGTAAGCTTGAGGTATGTTTATTTTTTAAAAAGGAGATACGGATAGTTGGTAGGCATGAGACAGTGGTTGTCTTGGTGAGTCAGGCACTAATAAAATTATCCAATATCACTGCTGTCTCCGAAGGAAAATCCCTGATGCCCAAGTATTGAAACCAGCTGAGAAGTGCTCAATGTTCTGACAAACTCTGTCATCATCATCATCGTCATCATCACCATATCATCAATAATATCTTTTATATTAACAACCCAAGTCACAGGGAAAGGATGAGGGAAATAATATCTGGAATTCAAGTTTGCCTCTTGATGGGAGCTGTATTAGGGGAGGTGAGATATTGGTCAGATGAAAGCTTTGAGTAGTAGAGTCTTAACATCTTTGACAAATGTGCATATTTCATGGTGGCGGCCATGACCTATATCCCAAATTAATTTGGAATGCTGAATTGCCTGGATACTCCCAAAATTGTTCTCATTCTCAGTCTGAATAATTTTGTAACACAAATTCATTTTAGAAAACAGAATTATGAGGATTTTTTCATCAACTAGACACTGCCAAAGAGGTGAAGGATAATTCTGTCTCTCAACAGATGGTAAAACCATGAGCAAAACAAACAAAATATTCTCTTTTCCTGGATGGAATTGCTGCTGCTAACCAAACATGGTGGGGTATGATCTTGGAATCATAACAATGTCAATAAGTTTACAAAGGATCATCCATGCTGTCTTCCAGTCAGGCTATGTGAGACAACGATGCATTATGAAGAGTGAAGAGTGTGGTTGGGAATGTCTGGATGCATCTCATTTTCTTGTCTGTTTGTTTGCAAACACTCTCTTCTCACTGTGCGGCTGAATGGATTCATTTTACTGGCCTCATGAATACTCAGCCTTGACCATATGCTTCAACACATAAACGAGTGTTAACCTCTAAATAATTTGTCATCTACAGTGAGATACCTCTTCACACCCACAAAGATTGCTAGAGTAAAAAATCAGATAATAACAAGTGATGGAGAGGATGTGGAGGAATCAGAATGCTCATACACTGCTGGTGGGTATGCAAAATGGTATGGTGACTTTGGAAAACATTCTCACAGTTCCTCAAATTAAGTAAATTACTACAGCCACTACAGAGAAGAGTATGGAGTTCCTCAAAATCCTAAAAGTAGAACTACTATATGATCCAAGTATTCCACTGCTAGGGAAAGAAATAGATAAATAAATAAATAAATAAATAAACAGACCTGTACATCAAAGAGATATATCTGCATGCTCATGTGTACTGCAGCACTGGTCACAATAGCCAAAATATGTATTTAGCCTAAGTGCCCATGAACGGAAAAATGGATAAGGAAAATGTGGTATATGTACACAATGGAATATTATCCAGCCATAAGAAGAATGACATCCTGTCATTTGCAGCCACATGGATGGAACTGGAGGCCATTATGTTAAATGAAATAAGCCAGGCACAGAAAGACAAATATTGCATGTTTTCACTCATCTATGGGAGGTAGAAATGTGGTTCTCATGAAGATAGCGACTATAGTGATGGTTACCAGAGGCCCGAAGGGGAAGAGGGGGATGAAGGGGAAATAAAAGAATATAAATTTATTTATTACCACTGAACTGCACACTTACAAGTGGTAAAGAGGGTACATTACATATGTATATTTTACCTCAATAAAATAAATTTCAAAATAAAATCACTTTCTTCTCACCACTTACTGCTGAGTTATTGTTGGAATAACGAATTAGTACTACAGGTAAGTCATGTACCTAAGTAAGTAGTAAAATAGAGACAACAAGAATAGTTCAGTGGAATGTAGAACATAGGGAATCTAGTCTGGTCAAATATAATTTTGTTGGTGTTGAGTTAATATACAAATTCTACTTAACTGGGCTTTCCCATGAAACTGGTTACATAGAAACAGCTAACAATCATTACAATACCAAGTGAACCTGACCCTGAAACTCATGTTCTTTGCAAGTCTCAATTATTGATTTTAGTTGGGATAAGAACTTAGAAGGATAGGTGCTGAGTGTTACCCAGGAAAAAAAGGTACAAAGGATAACTGGAGATAATTTGAATAGCTACGTGATGCCAGGAAAAAGCAAAATCCTTCCTTATCATTCTACTGTTTTGTTGGAATAATAAATTACCACAGATAGCTGGTGGTAAACATTTAATCACCAACCTAAAGACAGCTAGAATTAACCATACCAGGTAATTGATACCAGGAAGCTGAAGATAACTGGCCTATGCCAGGGAGTTGAGTAACTATTTTTCTCAATGCAAAATTCCAACCTCATGTTAGAAATATTACCTCATACAATGGATATCTACTTTATCCAAGTGAGTAATTAACTAGAGATAACTAGATGAAGCCAGTACTTGAAATAAACAAATTCTTTTCAACACTACTTCTTATGTCTTAGTGACATAAAACTAGACATTTAGTGGTACCTAGGCAAACAGTTGAATAAACAACTAACAATTAGTAGGAAAACTGGTTGAACATAGAAAGATTAGTAACCATTCTAGTCAACTCTGTGTTCTTACGTTTATAGGTTTGTTGACTAGGTACTATGGATATGGTAACTAGAGTTACCTGGGTAAGAGTTAAATACAGAATCCTCCATAAAACCAGAATAACTGTTTGAAGACAAAAAGTATAACATTGCATTCTCCTCAACATTTCTCATTTCTTGTTGGAATAATGAGTTAGTTCTGTCAATGGGTAGTAGTACCTAGGTTATTACAAAGCAAGAAATAAGAAGAGATGGCTAGAATAAATATTTGATACCAGAATGGTGAAAAAAAAAAACGTTCTTTTCAAACAGAAACTCTAATTTCCTGTGTGATTAATGAGTTAGAACAAGTTAGTAGTGGAGATATCTCTATGAGATGTGGATTTCACTTTGGGGATGTGATACACACTCAACAGATGAACTGCTAGGTCATATGGTAGCTCTTTTTTGATTTTCCAAGGAACCATTATACTGTTTTTCGTAACAGCTGTACCAATTACATGTCTGTCAACAGCGTGTAAACGTCCCCTTTTCTGCACACCCTAAAAGGGTTTCATTTTCTCCACACCTTTGCTATCATTACTTTTATCTCTTGACTTTTTGATAATAGTCGTCCTGACAGGTGTGAGGTGATAGTTCATTGTGGTTTTCATTTGTGTTCTCTGATTATTAATGACGTTGAACACATTTTCATACACCTGTCAGCCAGTTGTGGGTTTTCTTTCAAGAAATGCCTATTCAAGTCCTTTGCCTATTTGTTAACCAGACTATTTATTTATTTGCTATTGAGCTGTGTGAATTCTTTATATATTTTGGATATTAACTCGTTATTAGATATATGGTTCACAATAGTTTCTCCCAAACCATAGCCTGCCTTTTCATTTTGTTGATGGTTGACTGTGCAGAAGCTTTTAGTTTCCATGCTGCGCACTTGCCCTACATATTTCAGCTTCCTAGACCCCCACAGTGTGTGAATGTGTGAGCCAATTGCTTAGAGTAAAGCATATCATATATATAATACTATTCATAAAGAAATACCATACAATAGTAAATAGATGTTTATGACATATATTACACACACACACAAATATCCTATTGGCTTAGTTTCTCCTTCTCTGAGGAACCCAGCTTGATACAGACCCAGCTGAGCGAGTGTGTTTGCTGATCTTCACCGCCTGAAGCCAGTGCTTTAAACCATGAGAATGAAACATTGAGGGGCACCATGTGAACGCTGGGAGAAGGAAGTGAGATGGAAAAGTTCTTTGATTGCATCCAAGAAGTGAATGGTCCTCAAGGTGCAGCAGAGGAATTTGTAGGAGAGAGGGATGATTGATGGATAGCTGTTTTTTTTTTCCTTGAGGCAGAGTTTTGTTCTTGTAGCCCAGGCTGTAGTGCAATGGCGCTATCTCAGCTCACTGCAATCTCCGCCTCCCGGGTTCAAGCGATTCTCCTGCCTCAGCCTCCAGAGTAGCTGGGATTATAGGCATGTGCCACCACGCCTGACTAATTTTGTGTTTTCAGTAGAGATGGGGTTTCTCCAGGTTGGTCAGGCTGGTCTCAAACTCCCGAACTCAGGTGATCCGCCTGCCTCGGTCTCCCAAAGTGCTGGGATTACAGGCGTGAGCCACTGTGCCTGGTCAATTGACGTCTTTATATAGCCCCAAACCCGTCCCAGTTAACATGGAGGGATTTTAGGTAGGTGACACAGAAACTGGGTAATGATGGCAGCTGTGGAGGAACAGAATGTACCACTGAGTGGGGGGTCCGGGGGAAACATGTGGCAGAAATATCCTCCCGTGCCACATGATCTGCCAAAATTGAACATGGGGCATTTAGCAGGGGTGCCATGTCAGTTTGGGAACTATCCTTAGGGGCGCTAACCCAAATCTCCCTTTCTCCAACCAGCGCACCCTGCCTTCCTCATCAGATGTCACTCCCCTGCCACCTTCCTCAGTCAGGTCGCAATGGCGCTTTGTGACGTCGAAGGCCTCCCTTCCCGCCCAGGGCTACCATTGGCTGGGGAGTGGGGTGTTGACCAATCACAGCTCAGGGACGTGGTCGCCTCATTGTCCCGAGACCGCGGGAGGGGTATATACGGGGACCCCAGGCGGCCTGCGGTTGACCGTTGGGAGGCGTTGAGCGGTGGAAGATGAGTCCGAAGCCGAGAGACTCGGGATCCCCGGCCAAGACCAAGGAGACCCAAAAGAGGAAGTCCTCTCCTCAGCAGGGCTCCAGCAGCCCGAAGAAGAAGGTGAGGGACCCACCCAAGCTCCTCCTCAGCTTCCCCTTGCTCCTTCCTCACCAGAATCCTCTCCCGTCCTCCCCTGGCACAGCCCCCCAACCCGGCCCACCCGCCTCTGAGGAAACGTCCCTGTTCCCAGCCTCCTCCATCCTCTTCCCTCAACCAGAGCCCTTCTGGGATCTCCCTGTTGTCCTTCCAGGCTACCAGGGCGGCCAAGAAGGGAAAAGCAGCTCATGGACGGAGAGGCGGGAAGAAACGGGCCGCGAGCAAGATGGCGGCGGCGGCGGCGGCCCCTGAGGCGGGGAGCGGGCCAGCGGCCCCCGGCCCCAGTGACCAGCCCAGCCAGGAGCTCCCTCAGCACCAGCTGCCGGTGGAGGAGCCCGTGAGCGAGGGGAGCCAGCACGACACCCTGAGCCAGGAGACCCAGCTGAGCGAGGGGGCGGCCACCGACGCCACCAGCTCCCTGAGCGGCGACTAAGTTCAGGCCCAGTCGCCAGACCTCAGAGATCTCACCAGCAGGGTGGCCCCTGGTGAAGATAATAAAATGAATGTGTTGCAAATTATCTCAGTGACTC
>NW_016812067.1:72343-73405 GCF_001698545.2 Rhinopithecus bieti
GGGCATTGTCCCATGTCCTGAACACCATCATTTTGTGGTGTGTTTCTTTTGTATTTCTTATATGGAAATACCATATAAGGATGAGCATGCCTGGTATAACTCAAAGCCTGTTTATTTGCAAGGCTGTATAGACCCTGACCAATAAATATTTGTATGTTATGGATGGGAACAAGCCGGCATGAAAAGCTCCTGCTGTCTTTTAGGAAAGCCTATTGGCTGTGGTTGTATATCTCTTTCCAAAGGGAAATTGGTGAACTTTCTGCTATAGTTTTTTCCATAATGACAGCATAAAAACTGAAGTAAACTGATCTTGTCAGTGGTCCGTTTTGGGTTTGGTGTATATTAGGGAACAAGTTTGCAATGTGTTTCAAAATTACATTCAAGAATTAATTTTGTGCACCTTATTTTAATGCCATATTTCTATTCAAGCTCTGCAAGCCAAAACAGTCTGTGATGATTCTTTGGCATTGAAAAAATTATCCATGGCACTTAAACCATGTTTGTTTCATCATTTCATGGCAATAGGAGCTTCAACTGCTATTTGTTGGGAACACATCCTGACTAGCTCTTTCACTGGGGCTACATGTTTTATTGTGATGATTGGCAGACTTGTGTTTCAGGCATTTTCAACTTTGGAAAGTTATTATGATTTTGAAATTATAAATGCAAAATATCAGTGAATTTATTTTCACAAACTGTTTTAATTCATTATAGACAAGTAAGTGATTTAATCAGAAATCAATAATTTAAATAATATTTTAATTTGTTGGAGCATTCGCAAATACTGCATCTTCCTTTAAGTCTTTCTTGATTCTACATGTTAAATACACAGTTAAATTAGTGAATAAGAGTGTTAAATATTTTCCCTCCTTCTCCCACTACCCACAAGCTCAGGCTTAAAATAAACAGTGGGATGAGTAAAGATCCGAAGTAATATAACTGCAAAGCTTTAGTTGGCCTTTATAATAAAATAATAGATACCAAAGCTTCCTGATGTTTTCAGGCAAATCTTCCTGTGTCCCTAAAGGGAGGATCCCCTTGACAACAGTCATGAACAACAGG
>NW_016812068.1:0-520 GCF_001698545.2 Rhinopithecus bieti
TGAAATGAAATGATGCAATGATGAAGTGAAATGAAATGATGAAATGAAATGATGAAATGTAATGAAATGATATGAAATGAAATGAAAAGATGAAATGAAGTGATGATGAAATGATATGAAATGAAATGATGAAATGAAATGAAATAAAATGAGATGATGAAATGATGAAATGAGATGATGAAATGAGATGATGAAATGATGAAATGAAAAGAAATGATGACATGAAATGAAATGATGACATGAAATGAAATGAGATGAAATGAGATGAAATGATGAGATGAGATGAAATGATGAGATGAGATGAAATGAAATGATGAGATGAAATGATGAGATGAGATGAAATGATGAGATGAAGGAAATGATGAA
Source organism: Rhinopithecus bieti (assembly GCF_001698545.2). Taxonomy (NCBI): domain Eukaryota; kingdom Metazoa; phylum Chordata; class Mammalia; order Primates; family Cercopithecidae; genus Rhinopithecus; species Rhinopithecus bieti. Next base: position 367 of record NW_016812068.1, read on the forward strand.
ATGATGAAATGAAATGAAATTATGAAATGACATGATGACATGAAATGAAATGATGAAATGAAATGAAATGATGAAATGACATGATGAAATGAGATGAAATGAAATGATGAGATGATGAAATGATGAAATGAAATGATGAAATGAGATGATGAAA
>NW_016812069.1:0-2453 GCF_001698545.2 Rhinopithecus bieti
TAGAAACTGCTTTGTGATGTGTTAATTCATCTCCCTTCATTACACCTGCCTCTTCATGGAGTAGATTGCTAACACTGTTTTTGTGGAATCTGCACAGGATACTGAGGAGTGCATTGAGGCATATAGTGAAAAAGGAAATATCCTGAGATAAAACTAGAAAGAAGCATTCTGAGAAACTTTTTGTGATGTGCAATTTCATCTCACAGAGATACAACATTCTTTTCATTGAGCAGATTGATAACACTGTTTTCGTGGAATCTGCATTAGGGTATTTGGAAGCGCATTGAAGCTTATGGTGACAAAGGAAATATCCACAGATAAAAACCATAAAGGTGGTTTCTGAGAAACTTCATTATGTTGTGTGAATTCATTTCACAGATATACACTGTTCTTTTCATGGAGCAGTTTGATAACCCTGTTTTTGGGGAATCTTAGAAGGGATATTTAGGATCACATTGAAGCCTATGGTGAGAAAGGAAATATCCTGAGATTAAAACTAGAGAGAAACTTTCTGTGAAAGCTCTTTGTGATGTATGAACTTATCTCACATTGTTACAGCTTTCTCTTCATGGAGCAGTTTGCTAACACCGTTTTCATCGAATCTGCTAAGGAATATTTGGGAGTGCACTGAGTTCTGTGGTGAAAATGGAAATATCCCCAGATACAAACAAGAAAGAAGCTTTTGGACAAAGTTCTTTGTGATGTGGGAATTCATCTCACAGAGTTACACCTTACTTTTCATGGAGCAGTTTTCTAGCACTGTTTTCATGGAATCTGCAAAGGGATACTTTGGAGTGCATTGAGGCCTATGTTGGTAAAGGAAATTTATCCTCAGATAGAAACTAGAAAGAAGCTTTCTGAGAATCTGCTTTGTGATGTGTGACTTCAGCTCACAGAATTACAATGTTCTTTTCATTGAGCAGTTGGTTAACACTGTTTTCTTGGAGTCTGCAATGCGATATTTCAGAGCGCATTGTAGCTTGTGGTGACAAAGGAAATATCATCATATAAAAACTAGAAAGAAGCTTTCTGAGAAACCACTTTTGGATGTGTTAAATCATCTCACAGAGTTACACGATTATTTTTATGGATCAGTTTGCTAGCACTGTTTTGGGGAACCTGAGAAGGGATATTTTGGATGACATTGAAGCCTGTGGTTAATAAGGAAATATCCTCAGATAAAAAGTAACAAGAAGTTTTCTGAGGCAGTTCTTTGTGATTTTGAAATTGTCTCAAAGACATACACCTTTCTTTTCATGGGGCAGTTTTCTAACAGAGTTTTCGTGGAATCTGCAAAGGGATATTTGGGAATGCATTGAAGCCTATAGTGTAAAAGGAAATATCCTCAGATAAAAACTGGAAAGATGCTTTCTGAGAAACTACTATGTGATTTGTGAATTCAACTCACAGAGTTACACAGTTCCTTTCATTGAGCAGTTTGATAACACTGTTTTCTTGGATTCCACAATGGGATATTTCGGAGTGCATTTTAAGCTTATGGTGACAAAGGAAATACCCTCTTATAAAAACTAGAGAGAAGCTTTCTGATAAACCATTTTGTGATGTGTTAATTCATCTCACAGAGTTACATGATTCTTTTCATGGATCAGTTTGGTTGCACTGTTTTTGGGGCATCTGAGAAGGGTTATGTTGGATTGCATTGAAGCCTATGGTGACAAAGGAAATATACTCAGATAAAAACTAGAAAAAAGCTTTCTGGGAAAGTTATTTGTGTTGTGTGAATTCATCTCACAAAGGTACACCTTTCTTTTCATGGAGCAGTTTGCTAACACTGTTTTAGTGGAATCTGCAAAGGGTTATTTGGGAGAGCATTGGGGCCTAAGGTGAAATAGGAAATATCCTCAAGTAATAACTAGAAAGAAGCTTTCTGAGAAACGGATTTGGGATGTATGAATTCATCTACAGTGTTACAATGTGCTTTTTATTGAGCAGTTTGATAACACTGTTTTTGTGGAACCTGCAATAGGATATTTTGCAGTGCATTGAAGCCTCTGGTGACAAAGAAAATATCCTCTGATGAAAACCAGAAGGAGTCTTTCTGTGAAAGTTATTTGTGATGTGTGAATTCATCTAACAAATCTACAATCTTTTTTTAATTCAGAAGTTTGCTAACACATTTTTCGTGTAATCTGCAATGGGATATTTGGTAGTACATAGAGGAATATGGTGAAAAAGGAAATACCCTCAGATAAAACTTGTAAGAGGCTTACTGAGAATCCAGTTTGTGATGTGTGAATTCATTTCTCAGGGTTATACAATTCTTTTCATGGAGTAGTATGGTAGCACTGTTTTTAGGGATTCTGAAATAGGATATTCGGGAGCCCTTTGAAGCCTCTGGTGACAAAGGAAATATCCTCAGACTAAAACAAAAAAGAAACTTTCTGAGAAACTGCTTTGTGGTGTGTGAATTCATCTTACAGAGTTACACAAAT
>NW_016812070.1:0-844 GCF_001698545.2 Rhinopithecus bieti
GTGGGATTTGCAAAGGGATATTTGGGAGTACCTTGAGGCCAATGGTGAAAAAAGAAACATCCTCAGATAAAATCTAGAAAGATGCTTTATGAGAAACTGCTTTGTGATGGGTGAATTCATCTGACAGAGTTACACCTTTCTTTTCATTGAGCAGATTGGTAGTGCTGTTTTTGGGGAATCCGTAAAGGGATATTGGGGAGGTCATAAAGGCTGATGATGAAAAGGAAAATCTTCACATAAAACTGGTGAGAAAGTTTATGAGAAACTGTTTTGTGATGTGTGTATTCATCTCAGAGAGATAAACCATTTTGTTGATTGAGAAGTTTGACATCACTGGTTTTGTGGTGTCTGAGAAGGGATATTTGGGAACGCATTGAGGCTGATGGTGGAAAAGTAAATATGCTGCAGAGATGAAAGCTAGAAAGGAACTTTCTGAGAAATTCCTTTGTGATGTGTGAATTCTTCTCCCAGAGGTAAACCCTTCTTTTCATTGAGCAGTTTGTTCACCCTAATTTTGTGGAATCTACAAAGGGATATTTGGAGCACAGAGAAGCCTATGGTGAAAAGGAAATACCCTGTGATAAAAACTAGAAACAAGCTTTCTGTCACACTGTTTTGAGTTAGGTGCTTTCATCTCACAGAGTTAAATCTTTCTTCTCATTGAGCAATTTGGTAACACGGTTTTTGAGAAATCTGTAATGGGATATTTGGGAGCATGTAGAGGTCTCAGGTGAAAAATGAAAATTCCCCAGGCAAAACTGGAGAGAAGCTTTCAGAGAAAATCTGTTGTGATTTGTGCATTCATCTCATAGAACTAAACGTTTCTGCTCAGGGAGCACTTTGG
>NW_016812071.1:0-2237 GCF_001698545.2 Rhinopithecus bieti
CACTCTTCCATCCCCACCCCTGGGCTCAAGCAATCTTCCCACCCCTGGGCTCAAGCGATCTTCCCACCTCTGCCTCCTGAGTAGCTGGGACTACAGGCATGCACCACTATGCCCAGCTAATTTTTTCTTTTTTTGTATTTTTTGTAGACACAGGGTTTTTATCATGTTGCCCAGGCTGGTCCTGAACTGGGCTCAAGTGATCCACCTGCCTCGGCCTCCCAAAGTGCTGGAATTACAGACATGAGCCACCTGGCCTGCTGACTTTTTAAAATATCTTTTATACATGCATACACACACAGAAACATATATACATTCTCAAGATTTTTTTAGACCACAATCCATTTCTGCCAAACAAAAAGATTCCATGGAATGGTACATTTATAATTTATTTTCTTGCTCTTCTGTAAAGCAAGAAACAAATTATCATCTCCGTTTACCTCTGCAAAGAAATCAACAGAATTAAATATAAGAAAATAATTCAAAAGAAAAAATATAAATAGATAAATATGTACAGTCAGCCCTCCATATCCACGAGTTCTACATCTGTGGATTCAACCAAATGGGGATGGAAAATACAATATTCTCAGAATGCAGAACCCATGGTTACAGAGGCTTACTTTTCACATCCGGGGTTTCAGCAGGGCCAACTGCAGGACCTGAGCATCCTCAGATATTGGTATTCAAGGGGATCCTGGAACTAATTCCCCTTCAGTATCGAGGGATGACCATGTATATATATAGTCATGCACTGCACAACATTTCGGTCAGTGATGGACCACATATATGAAAGTGGTCCCATTAGATTATAAACTGTATTTTTTACTGTATCTTTTCTGTGTTTAGATACGTTTTGATACACAAATGCTCACCACTGTGTTACTGTTGCCTACAGTATTCAGTGTAGTAACATGCTGTACAGGTTCATATGGTTTTATGGCATTGAGCACTTAACCTGTGGGCTCACCAGGTGTCAGAATTAAATTGAATTTATAAGACATCCAGTTGATGTCTGTTACAGAATTGCTTGTTTTATGTGTGATGAAAAAAAGCTCACACATACCTGGTATCAAAAATGTGCTGAATGACTGTGTCAGAGAATAGGAAAAAGACACTTTGGGCTGGGTGCGGTGGCTCATGCCTCCAATCCTAGCATTTTGGGAGACCGAGGCGGGCAGATCACTTGAGGCCAGGAACTTGCGACCAGCCTGGGCAACATGACGAAATCCTATCTCTATAAAAGATACGATATGGTGGCACATGCCTGTAGTCCCAGGTACTCAGGAGGCTGAGGCAGGAGGATCATTTGAGCCCAGGATGTGGAGGTTGCAGCGAGCTGAGATCGTGCCATTGCACTCCAGCCTGGGCGACAGAGTAAGACTCTGTCTCAAAAAAAAAAAAAAAAAAAAGACACTTTGGTTTTTTTTTCCTTGATATCTCAAATACATATATTATGTTTGTATCAACAGATATATATATATATATAGATAGATATTCTGTGTAAGCAACACTACATGCTTTAAAAATGTTAAAAAATTGAAAAATGTACAATTGTAGGGGAATAGCTAAATTAAGTATGACATAACATGATTGGAATTTTTGCAGTCATTTAAATTAGTGACTGTTAGAGAGATGGAAAAGTATTTACAAAATAAGTGAGAATATAGAAATATAAAACTATATACAATTATGACTATGTAAAAACCATGTGATCTATTCATTTATGCAACTTTAACCTTCTAGACTTTTTAAATTTTGAACTTTTACAAGCATGCCCCTGTGTTACTCAGATAATAAAAACTACTGGATTTACATAAATATTAGATAAGAGCACAAATTAAAGAAAAAGTATGTTAAAGATCATAAACTGATTTTAGTACATCTTTTGTAAAATTTCAAAGTTTATTGATTTATTTTTATTTATTATCTTTTTTTTTTTTTGATGGAGTCTCACTCTGTTGCCCACGCTGGAGCACAGTGGTGCAATCTCAGCTCACTGCAACCTCTGCCTCCTGGGTTCAAGCGATTCTCCTCCCTCAGCTTCCCAAATAGCTGAGATTATAGGCATGCACCACCATGCCCGGCTAATTTTTGTATTTTTAGTAGAGACGCGGTTTCGCCATGTTGGCCAGGCTGGTCTTGAACACCTGACCTCAGGTGATCTACCTGCCTCGGCCTCAGAAAGTGCTGGAATTACAGGCGTGAGCCACCGCGTCTGGCCTTTTTTTTTTTTTTTTTTT
>NW_016812071.1:4354-7930 GCF_001698545.2 Rhinopithecus bieti
TTTTTGAGGTGGAGTCTCGCTCTGTCGCCCGGACTGGAGTGCAGTGGCCGGATCTCAGCTCACTGCAAGCTCCGCCTGCCGGGTTTACGCCATTCTCCTGCCTCAGCCTCCCGAGTAGCTGGGACTACAGGCGCCCGCCACCTCGCCCAGCTAGCTTTTGTATTTTTTTAGTTGAGACGGGGTTTCACCGTGTTAGCCAGGATGGTCTCGATCTCCTGACCTCGTGATCCGCCCGTCTCGGCCTCCCAAAGTGCTGGGATTACAGGCTTGAGCCACCGCGCCTGGCCCCATCTGCATCTTTTGTAATATCCTTTATAATACATGGGTAAACGTAAGCATTTCCCTGAGTTCTGTGAGCTGCTGTAGCAAATTAATTGAACACAAAGAAGGGGTTGTGGGAACGCAAATTTATTGCCGTCAATCACAAGCACAGACCACAACCTGGGGCTTGTGATTGGAATCTGAAGTAGGGACAGTCTCATGGGACTGAGTCCTCAACCTATGGGATCTGACAGTATGTTCTGGTCGATAGTGTCAGAATTGAACTCAATTATAGGATACCTAGCTGGTCTCTGCTGTAGAATTGCTTGCTTGGTGTGTGGGGAAATAATTCCCATACATCTGGGTTAACGGAAGCATTCTATGTTGAGAAGAGAGTACAGAATAGGAAACACAGCACTTTGGCCAGATGCGGTGGCTCACACCTATAATCCTAGCACTTTGGGAGGCTGAGGTGGGCGGATCACCTGAGGTCAGGAGTTCGAGTCCAGCCTGGCCAACATGGCGAAACCCTGTCTCTACTAAAAATACAAAAAATTAGCTGGGCATGGTGGTGTGTGCCTATAATCCCAGCCACCCAGGAGGCTGAGGCAGTAGAAGAATCGCTTGAACCCAGGACGTAGAGGTTGCAGTGAGCTGAGATCATGCCACTGCACTTCAGCCTGGCCAACACAGCAAGACTCTGTCTCCAAATAAAATAATCCAGGAGAGGCGCTTGAATCCAGAAGTTTGAGACCAGCCTGGGCAACATGATGAAACCCCATCTCTATTAATACATACATACATATGTACATAAAATCATCCAGGAGAGAAGAGATAAGAGTCTGAACCCAGAGTGTTGATGAACAGGGAAGAGCAGGGGCCAGAGCTCAGATGGTTTGAGGAGGCGGAATCAAGTGTCGGACCCTGGTGCCTAATTGATACGAAAAGCAGTCAAAGAAAAGAACCTACAGTTACTCCCAAACATTATATCCTAGAGACTGCCCCTGACTAAATCCATGAGGTTCTCTCCCACAAGGCATATTTATTTTGAAAAATAAAAGTGAAACACTTCAGTGGGGAAGGAGAGAAGACACAGTCCTTCACTGAGATAATACAGCTGTAAAAGAATGAGACCTCTGGTGAAAGTCACGTCTCTGGAGAGAAGAAGAAGGAACTATCGCTCCAGACCAATCTCTTAGAATCATGTTTCCCAAAGTGGTAAAACAAGAGATCATTGTAGACGGAGCGAGGACATTGAGAAACAGTGGCTCTCGTGTCTACGAAGTCTTTCCCTTTTCTCCTATCTTTGGATCCCGACTAAGTCAAGACGAAAACAAGGGCTCCTGAGCAAGCCTCCGGTCCAGAGCCTGAGACAGAGGACAATAGTAAGCTAGTCACATTGTTGCCGTTTCCTGGAAACATGTTTAGAGTTGTCCCTGTACCTAAAACACATGACTCTGGTTTCCATCTATATAAGTTTTTTTTTTCAATTTTTTTTTTTTTTTGAGATGGAGTCTTGCTCTGTGTCCCAGGCTGGAGTGCTGTGACATGATCTTGGCTCACTGCAAGCTCCACCCGCCGGGTTCCCGCCATTCTCCTGCCTCGGCCTCCTGAGTAGTTGGGACTACAGGCGCCCACCACCATGCCTGGCTAATTTTTTTTGTATGTATTTTAGTAGAGATGAGGTTTCACCATTTTAGCCAGAGTAGTCTCAATCTCCTGACCTCGTGATCTGCCTGCCTCCGCCTCCCAAAGTGCTGGGATTACAGGCGTGAGCCACCCTGCCCGGCCTAAATGTTTATTTTAAAATTGGCCGGACAGGGTAGCTTATGCCTGTAATCCTAGCACTTTGGGAGCCCTAGGCAGGTGGCTCAAGTGAGGTCAGGGGTTCGAGACCAGCCTGGCCAACATGGTGAAACCCCATCTCTCCTAAAATACAAAATTAGCAAGGCATGTTGGTGGGCAGCTGTGATCCTAGCTACTTGGGAGGCTGAGGCAGGAGAATCGCTTGAACCTGGGAGGCGGAGGTTGCAGTGAGCTGAGATCACATCACTGCACTCCAATCTGGGCAAAAGAGAGACTCTGTATCAAATAAATAAATAAAATAAAAGCATGTGAGGAGGGGAAAGTGAGTTGACTTAGGAAAAAATATTAAGTACATTATGGTACAAGAGATCTGAAAAGCTGTTAAGAATCATCCAGTTGGCACCTGAACAGCTGAGGACTGGGAAATGCTGTCCTTAAAAAAATCCTGTGGCTAATTAGGAAGGTAAATCCCAAATCAAAATAAACCTTCAGCATGATGTAAATACTACAGTTAAAGAGGAAGTCTGCAGTCTTTGAAAGGACAGTCATGCAGTGGTTAGGGTTTTCAGGAATCATGAATGAGGATGAATTTGGAGTCTGGGGCTAAGGGCTCAAGCAGAGTTAGGGGTGATGGAGCTAAGCATACACCAAGGAAGATCCTCGATTTCCTGTCAAAAGTCCCAAGTTCCCTGGGGAAGGCCTTTCTCCCTTAACCAGGGCAAGGGGCCTGAGACGTCTCCTCAGATTTCTCAGGCATTGATTGATTTTGTGTTTTGTTTCTGAAGTCAGCTGGAAAAAAAGTCTTCAAATTAAACTTTTCCAGGAAAAAAAAAAGTAAGCCACATACAGTGGCTCACATCTATAAAATCCAGCACTTTGGGAGGGTGAAGTGGAAGGATTGCTTGAGTCTAGGAATTTGAGACCAGCCTGGGCAACATAGGGAGAACGCGTCTCTACAAAACATAAAAAAATTAGCTGGGTGTGGTGGCTTATGCCTGTAGTCCCAGCTACTCGGGAGGCTGAGGTAGGAGGATCACTCGAGCCAGGGAGGTCAAGGTTGCAGTGAGCCATAATGACACCACTGCACTCTAGCCTAGGTGACAGAGCAAGACACTGTCTCAAAATAAAATAAAATAGGCTGGGTGTAGTGGCTCACACCTGTAATCCCTCCACTTTGGGAGGCCGAGGCAGGTGCATCACCTGAGGTCAGGAGTTCGAGACCAGCCTGGCCAACATGGCGAAACCCCATCTCTACTAAAATATAAAATTAGCTGGGCTTGGTGGCCCATGCCTATAGTCCCAGCTACTTGGGAGGCTGAGGCAGGAGAATAGCTTGAACCCAGGAGGCAGAGGTCACAATAAGCCGAGATCCCGCCACCGCACTCCAACCTGGGCGACAGAGCAAGACTCTGTCTCAAAAAAATAATAATAACATAAAATTGGCTGGGCGCGGTGGCTCATGCCTGTAATCCCAATACTTTGGGAGGCCAAGGCGGGCGGATCACGAGG
>NW_016812072.1:0-847 GCF_001698545.2 Rhinopithecus bieti
CCACTAGCAAGACTAATAAAGAAGAAAAGAGAGAAGAATCAAATAGATGTATTAACAATGATAAAGGGGATATCACCACTGATCCAACAGAAACACAAACTACCATCAGAGAATACTATAAACACCTCTATGCAAATAAATTAGAAAATATAGAAGAAGCGTATAAATTCCTGAACACATACAGCCTCCCATGACTAAACCAGGAAGACGCTAAATCCCTGAATAGACCAATAACAGTCTCTGAAATTGAGGCAAACATTAATAGCCTACCAACAAAAAAAGTCCAGGACCAGAAGGATTCATAGCCAAATTCTCCCAGAGGTACAAAGAGAAGCTGGTACCGTTCCTTCTAAAACTACTTCAATCAGTAGAAAAAGAGGGAATCCTGCCTAACTCATTTGATGAGGCCAACATCATCCTGATAACAAAACCTAGCAGAGACACACACAAAAAAAGAGAATTGTAGATCAATATCCCTGATGAACATCGATACAAATACCCTCAATAAAATACTGGCAAACCAAACCAAGCAGCACATCAAAAAGCTTATCCACCACAATCAAGTCGGCTTCATCCCTGGGATGCAAGGCTGGTTCAACATATGACAATCAGTGATCGTAATCCATCATACAAACAGAACCAAAGACAAAAACCACATGATTATCTGAATAGATGCAGAAAAGAACTTTGACAAAATTCAACAACGCTACATGCTAAAAACTCTTAATAAAGTACGTATTGATGGGATGTATCTCAAAATAATAAGTGCTATTTATGACAAACCCGCAGCCAATATCATACTGAATGGGCAAAAACTGGATGCATTCCCTTTGAAAACTGGCACAAG
>NW_016812073.1:0-1920 GCF_001698545.2 Rhinopithecus bieti
AAACTGTAAGAAAACAATGCTAGGCCAGATGCGGTGACTCATGCCCGTAATCCCAGCACTTCGGGAGGCCGAGGCAGGCCGATCACGAGGTTGGGAGTTCGAGACTAGCCTGGCCAACATGGTGAAACCCCATCTCTACTAAAAATATTTAAAAAATTAGCCGGGTGTGGTGGCAGGCACCTGTAATCCCAGCTACTTTGGAGGCTGAGGCAAGAGAATTGCTTGAACCTGGGAGGTGGAGATTGCAGTGAGCCGAGAACGTGCCACCGCACTCCAGCCTGGGTGACAGAGCAAGACTCTGTCTCAGAAAAAAAAAAACTAAAAAAGAAATCAATGCTAGGAGGTTAGGAGGTTTTCATTTTTACAACAAATTCCCAGTGCAATGTTATTTCACCTGGGACACATATATGGATGTGCCTGGATTACACATGGGGAGGACAGACAGGAATCCTCTTCTCAAATAATCCTCATATAACTAAACATATCAAAACCATGTATTCAAACAAAACACATACATATCTCTGGATACATACACAGACACACATTTAAACATTCATGTATAAATCCTCTTTCCTTTTTAAAAAAGCCACTTCCTACCCTCACAGTCAAAAGTGGCAAGAGAGTTAAGTAACACAGAAAGCTTAAGATATTCAAATACACTACTCAAGTGCCCTAAAACACACAGATCCAGAAACAATTTCTAAAAAGCTGAAAATAATTATAGTCTAATAGTCTTCGGACAATACAAATTCAATAAATATAGAAAACATAGGCTAATAACTTGCCTCTATTTTCATGGCCTTTGGCTGCACCACATAGATTTTGTTCCTATAGCCACACCAGACTTTGTCATGTACCACAGTCATGCAACGGATGGAATGATGAGGCCGTCCAAGGTCTAAGAGGTGATAGTTTGACAAATCCCACTGCCCATCTTTAAAAGAAATAAAAGGTTATATAGTAAATGCATACCAACTGTTACTCAATTTCAACACAAGAAACATTGTATTTGTTGTATAATTAAAGTTATTGAGGAAGCACCCAAAGTCCCACGTACTAAGTATACCTTTTATTTGCAGCTTGGGTTCTTTTATTCCATAAGCTGCAAAGTTGGAAGAGACCCTCAAAGATCATCTGCTTCAAACTGCCACCCAGTACTCAGACCCCCTTTAAAACACGCTCACAAAAGCAGGGATGTGATGATAAATCAGTTACAAGTTATCTGTTTATCATAATATATTTAAAATTATAATGGACTTAAGGTTATTTTGGGAATTATGTCTCTCACTCATGTACATTTTGATGTATTTTCTTGGGTAGAAGTTGAGGGCAATTCATCGCTAACACTTTAGGAATTATGCATACTACATTTTCAGTGATAATAGAAATATGAAGAAGAACCAGTCACCAGAACCTTGCTTTGCGTTGTTAGCTTTTGTGAGCACACTGCCTCACAAAGCAACCATTCCATTTTCAGACAGTTTTAACTGAAAAATACTACCCACACTAGCTAAAGTCTGTCTTTTTGTATGTAATCACCCATTCGTCTGCAGTTTTGCAGAGTGGAAACAAAAGAATAAATCCAGTTCAAACTTCTTCATTACAGCCCTATGTCTTCTCTTTTCAAAACCAAGTATCTGGCCGGGCGTGGTGGCTCAAGCCTGTAATCCCAGCACTTTGGGAGGCCGAGACGGGCAGATCACAAGGTCAGGAGATTGAGACCATCCTGGCTAACACGGTGAAACCCTGTCTCTACTAAAAAATACAAAAAATCAGCCGCACGTGGTGGCGGGCGCCTGTAGTCCCAGTCACTTAGGAGGCTGAGGCAGGAGAATGGCGTAAACCCGGGAGGCAGAGGTTGCAGTGAGCTGAGATCCGGCCACTGCACTCCAGCCCGGGCGACAGAGCGAGACTCCGTCT
>NW_016812074.1:0-7021 GCF_001698545.2 Rhinopithecus bieti
TTCTCTATCAATCACAACTTTAAGGTAATCAAATGACTGTTTTTTCCATTTTTTAATTAATGGATTTTATTTTTAAGAGCAGTTATAAGTGTACAGAAAAATTAAGAAGTTCAGAGATTCCCTATATATTCCCTCTCCACCGAACCCCTCCTGCTGACAACTAACCTATTATTGACATCTTGCATTGAAGTGGTACATTTATTATAATTGATGAACCAATATTGATATTTTATTATTAACTAAAGTCAATAGTTTATTTCAGGGTTACTCTTTGTGCTATATAGACATATGGCTTTTGCCAAACAGATAATGTCCTATATGTGCTGAATGTTATAGTAACATACAGAAGAGTTTTACTACCATAAAAATTCCCTGTACTCTACCTATTCATCGCTCCCCTTCCACCCCAAATCTCTAGCGGCAATAGATCTTTTAACTATCTCCATATCTTTGCAGTTTCTAGAATGCCATCCAGTTGGAATGATACAGTATGTAGCCTATTCAGACTGGCCTCTTTCACTTAATACTATGCTTTCACAGTTCCTCTATATGTTTTTGTGGCTTGACAGCTTATTTATTTTTATTAGTGAATAACATTCTATTGTAAGGAAATACAACAGTTTGTTTACCCATTTACCTATTTAAGGATATCTTAGTGGCTTCAAATTTTTAGCAATTACAAATAAGCTACTAAAAACATTCACAAGTAGGTGTTCGTTTAGGCACAAATTTTCATTCATTTGGGTAAATACCAAGGAGCACAATTGCTGGGTAAAGCTATACGACTCTATGTGTAGTTTTTAAAGAAACTTCTGTACTATTTTCCAAAGTTCCTGTACCACTTCGCACGCCTAACAGGAATGAATGAGAATTCCTTTTACTGCACATATTCACCAGAATGTTGTATAGTCAGCGTTTGTGATTTAGCATTTCTCACAGCTGTACAGTGGTATCTCATTTTTGTTTGAATTTGCACTTCCCTAGTGACATATATGTTGCTTTCATTTGCATATTTACCATCTGTACATCTTTACTGATGAGGAGTTTGGTCAGACCTTCTGCACACTTTTTGAATTGGTGTGTTTGTTTCCTGATTATTGGATTTTAAGTGTTCTTTGTGCATTTTGAATACAAGCTTTTTATCAGATATGTATTTTGTAAATATATCTCTGATATGTATTAGTGGCATCGGCTTTCACTTTTTTATTAATCTTTATTTGTAAATTATAACTTTTATTTTAGGTTGAGGGGTGTATCTGAAGGATTGTTATATAGATAAACTGCACATCACAGGGGTTTGGTGTAAAGAGGATTTCATCACCCAGATAATAGGCATAGTGCTCAATAGGTATTTTTTTCTTATCCTCTCCCTCCTCCCACCATCCCTCCTTAATAGGCCTCAGTGTCTGTTTCTTTCTTTGTGTCCATGCGTTCTTTTCATTTAGCCCCCACTTATAACTGAGAACATGTGATATTCATTTTTTTGTTTCTGTGTTAGTTTCCTTAGAATGATATCTTCCATCTTCATCCATGTTCCTGCAAAGGACATGATCTTGTTCTCTTCTATGGCTGCATAGTATAACATGATTTATATGTACCACATTTTCTTTATCCAACCTACCATTATGGGCATTTGGGTTGATTCTATGTCTTAGCTACTGTGAGTAGTGCTGCAGTTAACATATGTGTGCATGTGTCTTTATGATAGAATGATATATTTTCCTTTGAGTATATACCCAGTAATGGGTTGGTGGATTGAATGCTATTTATGTTTTTAGGTCTTTGAGGAATTGCCACACTGTCATTCACAATGGTTGAACTAATTTACACTCCCACCAACAGATTATAAGCATTCCTTTTTCTCTGCAGCCTAATCGACATTTGTTTTTTTTTTTTTTTTTTTTTTTTTTTTTTTTTTTTTTGAGGCAGAGTCTCGCTCTGTTTTGCCCAGGCTGGAGTGCAGTGGCGCGATCTTGGCTCACTGCAAGCCCCTCCTCCTGGGTTCATGCCATTCTCCTGCCTCAGCTCTCTCAAGTGGCTGAGACTACAGGTGCCCACCACCACGCCGCAGCAATTTTTTGTATTTTAGTAGAGACGGGGTTTCACTGTGTTAGCCCAGGATGTCTCGATTTTACCTGAATCGCGATCCCACACCCACCGCGGTCGGCCTCCAAAGCGCTGGGATTACTGCGGTGAGCCACCGCACTCCCACCATTACTGTTAATGACTTTTAATAAAGCCTTTTCTGACTGGGTTGAGTGGTATCGCATTGTGGTTTTTATCTGAATTTTCTTATGATCAGTGAATGTTAGGTCTATGATTTTTGGCCACATGTATGTCTTCTTTTGAGTAGTGTCTGCTCATATCCCCTTGCCCACTATTTAATAGGATCATTTTTTTCTTGTAAATTTGTTTTAAATTCCTTATAAATGCTAGATACTAGATTTTGTTGGATTATAGGTTTGCACAAATTCTCTCCCACTCTTGTAGGTTGTCCTTTTAACTCAGTTGACAGTTGTTTTTTTCCTGTAAAAAAAGCCTCTTTGTTTATGTCTCAATTTGTCAATGTGTCAATGTTTTATTGTTGCAAATTGGTTTGTGTACTTGTCATTAAAAAATTGGCGTTCCTATGTCCCAGAATAATATTTCCTAGGTTTTCTTTAACAATTTAATATTTTTTAGGTTTTTACATTTAGTATTTAATCTATCTTGTGCCTGATTTTTGGTCTGTGGTGTACAGAAGGCATCAAGGTTGGTCAATCTCTGCCACGTGACCGCCATTAACCCAGGACCATTTTTGAATAGAGAATAAATTTTTAAACTCATTGCTTCTTTTCTGTCCCTTTATCAAAGAATTAGATGATTCGTAGGTGTTGCAAGAATTATTTCTGGGCTCTCTATTCTTTATTCTATTTGGTTTATGTCTCTGTTTTTGTAAACAATACCATGCTGTCTTGGTACTGAACCCTTGTAATAGAGTATGAAGTCCCAGGTAACGTGGGATGGTCTCTAGCTTTTATTCCTTTTGGCTTATGTGCTTGGCTATTCAGGCTCTTTTTAATTTCCAATATGCATATTAAAATAGCTTTTTTTCATCCATGTGCAGAAATGTCATTGGTACTTTGATAGAAAATAGCATATCCCTGTAATCCCAGCACTTTGGGAGGCCAAAGCCAGTGGATCACCCTGAGGTCAGTGAGTTCAAGACCAGAGGCCTACAATGGTGAAATCCCGTCTCTACTAAAAATACAAAATAGCTGGGGTGCCAGTGGCACCCCTGTAATCCAGCTACTGGGAGGCTGAAGGCAGGAGAATCCCGCTTTGAGCCCAGGCAGGCGGGAAGGTTGCAGTGAATCGAGATTGTGCCATTGCACTCCCAGCCTTGGGTGGGACAGAGGCAAGACCTGCCATCAAAAAAGAAAAAAAGAAATAAAGAAAAAGAAAGAAAGAAGGAAGAAAGGAAGGAAGAAGGAGAAGGAAGAAAAGAAAGAAGAAAGAAAGAAGAAAAGAAGAAAGAGAAGAAGAAAGAAAAGAAAGAAAGAGAAAAGAAAGAAGAAAGAAAGAAGAAGAAGAAAGAAAGAAAGGAAAGAAAGAAAAGAAGAAAGAAGAAAGAAAGAGAAAGAAGAAAGAAAGAGAAAGAAAAGAAAGGAAAGCACTGAATCTATAAATTACTTTAGGCAGGTGGCAATCTATAAATTCTTTAGGTAGTGGTGGCCCATTTTAATGATATTGCTTCTCCTATCCATAAGCATGGGATATTTTACCATTTGTGTCATCCTGAATTTTTTTGAGCAGTGTTTTGTAATTCTCATGGTAGAGATCTTTAAACCCTCCCTTGGTTAGCTGTATTCTAGGTATTTATTATTTTAGTGGCATTGCTCTCAGCTTGGATGGGTATTGCCTGTATAAGATAGCTACTGATGTTGGTACATTGATTGGTATAGTGAAATTCCCTTAAGTTGTTTGGTCAGATTAACAGAAGGTTTTAGCCAGAAGACTGTAGGGTCTTCCTAGATACAAGAAATCATGGGTAATCTGCAGATAAGGATAATTGACTTTACTATTTCTACATTGGATGCTTTTTAAATTTTTTTTCTCTTGGCCCTGATTGGCCTCTGGTCAGGAACTTCCAGTAACTGGTTTGAATAGAAGTGTTGGAAAAGAGGGCTCCCGTCTTTGTTTCAGCTTCAGAAGGAATGCTTCAGCTTTCGCCCACCTATGATGTTGCTGTGGATTTGTCAATAGATGGCCTCTTAATATTTTGAAGCTAATATTTCAACTTCAATTCCTAGTTTATATAATGATTTTTAACATGAAGGATGTTGAGTTGTATCAAAACTGTTTCTGCAATCTACTCAGATAATTGTGTGGTTTTTTGTCTTTAGTTCTGAATTATGTGAAGAATCACATTTATTGATTTTCAATATGTTGAACCAAATGTGCTTCCCAGAGATAAAGCCTACTTTGATATGGGTGGGATTAGCCTTTTTGAGGTACTGCTGGGATTTGGGTTTGGCAGTACCTTTGTTTGAGAACTTTTGCATTTATGTTCATCAAGGATATTGCTGAGTTTTAATTTTTTGGTTGTGTCTCCTGCCAGGATTTTTAGTATCAAGATGATGCTGGTCTTTAGAAATGAGTTAGGGAGAAGTTCCTTCTCCCTCATTTTTTTTTTTTTTTTTTTTTTTTTTTGGAATAAATTTCAAGTTGGTTGGTATAAGCTCTTCTTTGTAACATCTGGTAGAATTTGACTGGAAATCCATCTGGTCCTGAGCTTTTTTTTTTTGTTGGTAGTCTATTTATTACTGCCTCAATTTCAGAGCTCGTCTGTTCAGGGATTCAATTTCTTTCTGGTTTAGTCTTGGGAGATTCTATGTGTGTAGGAATCTATCCATTTCTGCTAGGCTTTCTAGTTTCTGTGCATAGAGGTGTTCATAGCAGTCTCCGAAAGTTTTTTGTATTTCTCTGGGATTGATGGTGACGTCCCCTTTGTTGTTTCAGATTGTGTGTATGTGAATCTTCTTATTTCTTTACTAGTCTAGCTAGCAGCTTATCTATCTTATTACTTTTTACAAAGAACTAATGGATTCATTGATTTTTTGTATAATTTCTTCACTTCGGCTCTGACTGGTTGTTTCTTGTTTTCTGATAGCTTTGGGGTTGGTTTGCTCTTGCTTCTCAGTTTATCAAGCTGTGTTGTTAAGTTGTCAGTTTATCAAGCTGTGTTAAATTCAGATCTTTCTAACTTTTTGATGTGAGAATTTAGTGTTATATAAACTTTTCTATCAGCACTAGCTTAGCTGTGTCCCAGGGATTCTGGTATGCTGTATCTTTGTTCACATTAGTTTCAAAAAATTTTCTTATTTTTTTGCCCTATTTAATTATTTACCACAAAGTCATTCAGAAGCATGTTATTTTATTTCCCTGTAATTGTGGTATTTTGAATGATTTTCTTAGCATTGATTTCTATTTTCATTGCCCTGCGGTCCAAGAGTGTGGATGGCACAATTTCAGTTTTTCAAATTTGCTGATGATTGTTTTGTGTCTGATATGTTGTTCATTTTAGAGTATTTTCCATGTTCAGATGAGAAGAATGCATATTCTGTTGTTTTGAGATGGTGTATTAGTCTGTTCCCACATTGCTATGAAGAAATACCTGAGGCTGGGTAATTCATAAAGGAAAGAGGTTTACTTGACTCACAGTTCCACATTGCTGGGGAAGCCTCAGGAAACTTACAGTAATGGCAGACGGCAAAGGAGAAGCAGAAATATTCTTCACAGGGTGGAAGGACAGAATGAGTGCAAGCAGGGGAAATGCCAGATGTTTATAAAGCTATCAGATCTTGAGAGAACTCACTCACTATTACAAGAACAGCATGGGGGGAAACCAATCCCCATGATTCAACCCCCACGATTCAATTACCTTCACCTAGTCCCACCTTTGACACACAGGGATTATGGAGATTACAATTAGAGGGGAGATTTGGGTGGGGACACAGAACCAAAACACAGAGCCAAACTATGTCAGTTGGAGAGTTCTGTGGATGACTTTTAGGTCAATTTGGTCAAGTGTTGAATCCAGGTCCTAAATATCTTTGTTAATTTTCTGCCTTGATGATCTGTCTGATGCAGACAAGGGGGCCTTGAAGTCTCCCATCATTATTGTGTGTTAATCTGTGTCTCTTATTTCGTCAATAAGAACTTGTTTTGGGAATCTAGGTATTCCTGTGTTAGGTGAATATATATTAAGGATAGTTAGGTCTTCTTATTGAATTGAACCTTTTATCATTATGTAATGTCTTTGTCTTTTTTGACCTTTGTGGGTTTAAAGTCTGTTCTGTCCAAAATTAAAATAACAACCACTGCTTTTTTTCTTGTTTTCCATTTGCTTGGTAGATTTTTCTTCATCCTTTTATTTTGGGCCTATTGGTGTCACTGCATGTGAGATGGATCCCTTGAAGACAAATACCATTTGGTCTTTTTTTCTTTATACTACTTGCCACGTTGTGCTGTTTATTTGAGGCATTTAGCTCATTTACATTCAAGGTCAGTATTGATATATGCACATTTGATCCTGTCATCATATTATTAGCTGGTTATTATGCAGACTTATTTCTGTACTTGCTTTATAGTGTCACTAGTCTGTGAACTTAAGTCTGCTTTTGTATTAGCTGGTACAAATTTTCCTTTCTATATTTAGCACTTTTTTCAGGACCTCTTGTAAGGCAGGTCTTGTGTAATAAACTTCCTCAACTTTTGCTTGTCTGAAAAGGTTCTTATTTCTCCTTCATTTTTGTAGCTTATTTTGACTGGATTTGAAATTCTTGGTTGGAAATTTGTTTCTTTAAGAGTGCTGAGGCCGGACGCGGTGGCTCACACCTGTAATCCCAGCACTTTGGGAGGCCAAGGCGGGTGGATCATGAGGTCAGGAGATCGAGACCATCCTGGCTAACACAGTGAAACCCCATCTCTACTAAAAATACAAAAAAATTAGCCAGGCGTGGTGGCGGGCGCCTGTAGT
>NW_016812074.1:7249-14839 GCF_001698545.2 Rhinopithecus bieti
AAAAAAAAAAAAAAAAAAAAGTGCTGAAATAGCCCCTGATCTGTTGTGGCTTGCAGGGTTTCTGCTGAAACGTTCATTGTTAGCCTAAGGAGGTTTCCTTTGTAGCTGACCTGCCTCTTCTTTTTATCTGCTTTAACATTTTTTTCTTAAATTTTGACCTTGGAGAATCTGATGATTATGTGTCTTGGGATGATCTTCTTGTTTAGTATCTTTCATGGGCTCTCTAAATTTCTCGAATATCAATGTCAGTCTCTCTAGTGAGGTAGGGGAATTTTCATGGAGAATACCTTGAAATATGTTTTCAAGTTTCTTGCTTTCTTCTCTTTCAGGGACACAAATGAAACATAGATTTAACCTTTTTTATAATCCTATATTTCTCAGAAGTTTTCTTCATTCTTTATTATTCTTTTTTCTTTATTTTTGTTTGAGTTGTTTCAGAGATCCAGTCTTCAAACTCTGAAATTATTTCCTTAGCTTGGTCTATTAGGCTCTTAATACTTGCAATTGTATTATGAAATTCTTGTAGTATGTTTTCCAGCTCTATCAGGCCATTTTGATTCTTTTTGTGTAATGACTATTTTGTCTATCAGCTCCTGTGTTATTTTGTTTTAAATCTTAGATTCCTTGGATTGGGTGCCAGCTTTCCCCCAAATCTCAATGATCTTTGTTTCTGTCCATATTCTGAGTTCTATTTATGTCATCTCAGCCATTTCAGCCTTGCTGCAGACCCTTTCTGGAAAATTAGTGTGGCTGTTTGGAGGAAATAAGCCCCTCTTACTTTTTCAGTTGCCAGAGTTCTTGTACTGGTTCTTTCCCATCTGTGTAGGTGGGTGTTATTTTAAATGTAGTGTAATTTGAATAGTTAGTATTATTTTCAGGATGTTTTAAGAGGGCTGAACCTTTGTGCTGGTCTTTATTTGTAGCTGAATTTGACCTTGGTTTCACAGGGCTGTATATTAGCAAAACATTTTTGGTGTTGAAGTTTTGGTCTGTGATCCAGTAGGTGGTGTTTAAGCAAAATGGCCAATCGGTAAGCTCAGCTATGTGACTCCTCTGTACTTCTTCATGATTGCAGCTGTTCTCCCTCTCATTGCTCTGAATGTGTTGGCTCCTCTCTCAATTGAGTGTTGGCTGCAGATCTTGGCTTGGCACTCCTGGACTGCACACTGCAGCTCTGCATTGAACTTAGGCTTTATGTTCCCTCTCCATCTTGAAGGCAGCAGGGGAAGGGATCTTAGCAGTGGATGTGGAAGAGGGCCTTTAAGATGTCTCTTGGGGCTTCACCCCAGAGAGTTGTGAAGCATTTATCAATGAGTGAAATTTGCCTGTGATGGAGTAGCTTCATTGTGGACCCAAGCTTGGGGCGTGGCCTGCTTGGTAATAAGGAGGGCGGTTGGGTGGGTCATAGGGGAGACAGACTGGCCTCTTCTTAGGGCATCTGCAGCTTGCTGCATGTGTGGTTAATGCACTCAGAATCTTTGCTCCTTCCCCAGTCTGAGGGCAGCAAGTCAATATCCCTGTAGTGGCAATGAGAAAGGGGATTTCAGTTGACTCTGGAAGCTCCACCTCAGAGAAACGCAGAGCTAATGCTACAGGGGATGTTCAGCCAGGGGGTGGGGAACCTGCACTGTTGGCCTGAGCTGGGTACTCCACTTGTTGAGAAGTGAGAGTTCAAGGGCTCACAGGGACGAGAGACTGAGCTCCTCTCTATATGGTGACTGTGGCATGCTGAGAACACAGGTGAAGTCGTCAGGCTTTTTGTTTTTTCCCCAGGCTGAGGGCAGCAGGGGCAGAACCACAGCTGTGGCAATGGAATAGAAGCCATTAGTTGCCGCTGGAAGCCCTTTCCCAGGAAAACTCAGAGTCAATCAGTGAGTGTGCTCAGCCATGGAGGGATTGGCTGATGAGTGGTCCTGAGCCCCCTGCCTGGTGAGTAATGAGGGGTTAGAGCTCACAAGGAAGAAGGACTGAATTCTTCTCTGTATGGTGGCTGTGGTGGCTGAAGCTGCCAACATACAGACTAAGTTCTTTGTTCCTTCCCCAGTCGAGGGAGATTATGGTGTCGCCACTACAGCTACAATGGCAGAGGGGTTTTGAGTTGTTTCTGAGATTTCTTCCTCAGAGTACTTCAGGGCCGCCTCCAACTAAAATGTTCAGATGGGGACAGGGTATTCGTGCTGGCATCCCAAATTGGGAGGCCCTGCCTACTAATAGAAGAGAGATCAAGGATCCTTGTGGAAAATGGTCTCTGACTGCTTTTTCAGTGGGGTGGCTGCATTGTGCTAGGGATCCATGCTACTTCCTAGTCACCGTGCACCCTCCGGAACCTGAAGGCAACAGCAATGAGATCTGTGAGACAGCACAAAAAGGCACTTGTCTCTCCCTGTGGAAGCTCTGTCCTGGAAAAGTGCAGAGCTGCTACTGGCCTGAGAGCCCCAGTGAAGGGTGGCTGGAGCCCTGATTCAGGAAATACAATGAGGAGAAGTAGAATAGGTGATCCATGTAAAAGAACAATCTGGCCACTTTTCTGTGTGGTGGCTGCATTGTATTGGGGATCCACACCAGTCCCTAGTCACTGCACACCCTGTGGAGCCAGAATGCAATAATGACAAGGGCTGTAAGACAGCAAAATGGTGGCTAGCCTTTCCCTGTGAGAAATTCATCTCAGAGAAGTGAAGCACTACTACTGGCCTGAGGGCCCTGGTGGAGGGTGGCTGGAGTTCCAGGTCAGTGGTCCTTATCTTGTGAGGTGCAGTAGATGGAAAGCCTGCAGTCTGTTGCTGCTCAGTCCCCTGGATTTAGCCCCTTTCCTAAGGGTGTGCAAGGGAGCCTGAGCTCTCCCATCGCTGGAACTGCAGCCATTAATGCCAGGATGCCTGGGGATCCAATGTATCTAAGACTCCGCGTGTGCCTGAGCAGCGGCTTTGCCAAGACTCCACATAGTTCTGTGTGACAGTCTGAAGGCCCTGGTGGGGTGGGCCCAGGAGGGGATATCCTAAGCCCAGCATTTTCAAAGGTCTATGGAAGAATTTTGTGTCCTTGGGAAATCTTACTTACAAATTCTCTGCCATTCTTGGGTGAGGGGTCATCCTGTCTTGTATCTCTGTTCTCTATGGTTTCAGTTATTTTCTTGATGAATCCCAATGTATACACCTGGATGTTTCTGTTGAAGATCTAGTATTGACTCACCACTTTTTCTTCTCTCTGTAAGAGTGGCACATGTTAGCTGCTTCTAGTGAGCCATCTTGACCCTCTGTCTTGTGGCTCATCATTTTATAGTCTTCATAGGAGCTTTCACGTAGCAAAATATTTTATTTTAATGAAATTCAGCTTATTAATGTTCACCTTCATGGATGATACTTTTGGGGCTGTATCTATAAGCTCATTGCCAAACCCAAAGTCACCTAGGTTTTATCCTATTTTGTCTTCTAAAAGTTTCACAGTTTTGCATTTTACAGTTAGGGCTATGATCCACTTTGAGTTAAATTTTGTGAAAGGTATAAAGTCGGTGACACAATTCATATTTTTGCATGTAGATGCCCAGTTTTTACAAAGTCGTTTGTTGAAAAGACTATTTCCCATTGAATGGTCTTTGCTATTTATTCCAATATTATATTAATGTATTTGCAAGGGTCTATTTCTGCACTCTATATTCTGTTCCACTGATTTGTCTATTCTTTCACCAAAATCACTTTGTTGATTGCTGTAGCTTTACAGTTAGTCTGAAATTAGACAGTATCAATAGTCATATATTTTTCTTCTTCTTCTACGTCATGTTGACTATTGTGGGTCTTTTCCCTTTACATATAAAATTGAGAATCAATATTTCCATATATGCAATGTAACCTGCTAGGATATTGATGAGAATTATGTTGAATTTGTGGGTCAAGTAGGGAAATACGACATATTGGCAATGTTGAGCTTTCCTGTGTATGAAAATAGAACAATTCTTTGTGTACGGTAATCCTCCTTTATTTGTGTTTTACTAGTACCTAATCTGCAAAACTTAATCAAATTTCACTGCTGGTGAAATTTGAACATTAGAACAACTAATATTCTTCTGGCTAAAATGCAATTCAAGATCCTCAATTGCATTAGTAATGATACAATTATCACTAATGAGGTCTCTACTTTCATGAATGAAATTAACTGTCATTATAAAAGGTCTTAATTGAGGCAATTTGTCCCATTTCACCTCTTCTGTCTATTCTGCCATGTGAGGAAACAGTGTTCCTCATCTCCAGAGGATGCAGCAACAATGTGCTAGTTTGGAAACATAGAGCAGCTCTCACCAGACACCAATATAACCAGCGTCTTGATCTGGGATTGCCTAGCTTTCAGAATCATGAGAAATAAATTTGTACTGTTCATAGATTACCCAGTCTATGGTATTTTTTAGCAGCATAAACAAACCGAGACAAAATTGGTACCAGGGAAGTAGGTTGTTACTATATCAGCTACCTAAAAATGTGAAAGGAACTTTGGAAGTGGATACAATATAGACGCTGGAACAGTTTCAATGTCAATGCTGAAAATGTGAATGAAGCATTAAGGAGCATTGTGATGAGGAATCAGAAGAGGAGGAGTATTCTAATGAAAGCTTTAGTCTTACCTACTATCTAAGTGGTTGTGATCAAAATGTTTATACAAATACAAACAGTAAAGGCAATTCTCATGAGGACTTAGATGGAAATAAAAAATATATTATTAGCAACTTGAGGAAAGCACATTATTGTTACAAAGTGGCAACAACAACAAGAAACTTGTCTGAATTGTGTCCATAACCTAGAGCTTTGTGGAAGGCTGATTTTTAAGAGCAATGAGTTAGGATATCTGGTGGGAGAAATATCTAAGCAATGTGTTCAGGGTACTGGATGGCTTCTCTTAACTGCCTGTAGTAACATGTGAGAGGGGATAAATGAGTTAAAGAGACAAATGAATTAAAATTATTATTAAAAATTAATAATCAAAAGAGAAGCAGAGTGTAAAGATTTGAAAATTCAGCATGGCTTGTAAAATATTTTAAAACATATTTAGGAAAGGCAACCAAGTGTGTGACTAAGCAATCTGTTGATAAGGAGATTAGTATGCATAGAAGGAAGCCAGATGTTATTCATCAAGACAATGAATAAAATGACCTCAAAGGCATTTAGATTTTCTTGGCTGCCACTTCCCTCACAGGCTCAAAGTCCCAAGACTTGGAAAACAGAAAGATGTCGAAAGAGATGCCTCGCGGGAACACAGGACCTCAGAACTCACTGCCCATTACTGCCTCAAGTCATTGCTCCTCGCATTTCAGTGCAGTGCTCCTTGGTTGTCTTAGTTGTGGGTCAAGTGGATCCAGGTACAGCTCATGTCACCACTCTGGAAGGGACAGGCCATAAACATTGACAGCATCCACATATTAATTGTGCAGGTGCACAGAATGAAGGAGCTATGAAAGCATAGCTACTTCCGTCCATATTTCAAAAGATGCCTCAGAGAGCCTTGGTGCTCAAGCAAGAATGCCACAGAGCTCAGGCCACCATGGAGAGGAACTAGGGAAATGCACAGTGGAGCTGTGGGTTGTGGTCATCCTGAGGCCTCAGAATCGTAGAGTCACCAGCCTGGGAGAGGTGCAGTAATGAGACTTCAAGCTGTGAAAGTTGTGACATAAGCTGCACCTAGCAAAGCTACGAGGGTGGAGTCCCCTGGTGCTTTGGGGAACCAAACTCTTCCAAGTGTGTAAAGAATATAGGACATGGAGTTAAAATTTTTCCCAAGTCTTAAGATTTAATATGGTTTGCCCTATTGGGTTTTGACACACAGGGCACCAGTTATTTTCTTCTGTCGTATTTCTGTCTTTTGAAATGATATCATTTTTCTGTGCCTGTCCCACCATTGTACCTTAGAAGCACATACTTACAGGTTCACATCTAGAAAGCAATTTTCCTCAGGATGAAACACACCTTTGATTCTCACTCATATCTAATTTAGATACTTAGATGAGGTGCTGACTTTAGGCTTTTGAGTTGGTGCTAGTACACATTAAGATTTTGGGGTCTGCTGGGATAAAATAAATGTATGTTGTATGCGAGAAGGACATGGATTTGGGGGACCAGGGGTTGAAATCTATGGTTTGACGTTTTTGTTATTTCTAAAATTCATGTTGAAACTTAATTCCAAATCCAATGGTATTAAGAAGTGTGGCCTTAGCAGGTGATTGAGTCATGAGAACTGTGCCCTCATGAGCTGGATTAATTTTCTTTATAAAAACTTCAGTGAAGGGATTTCATCTCTTTTTGCCCCTTTCGCCTCTTCCATCATGTGAGAACACAGTGTTCCTCCCCTCCACGGTATGCAGCAACAGCACACAATCTTAGAAGAAGAGAGCAGCCTGCACTAGACACCAATCCTGCCTGTACTTTGATCTTGGATTTCCTAGCTTTCTGAGCCATGAGAAATAAATGTCTATTGTTTGTATAAATTACCATATGTGATATTTTGTTACAGCATCACAAACAGACTGAGACGTTGAGACAGAGCTTGACATATTTGAAAAGTACTTACCAATTTGTTTTGTAGGATATCCCTCAGTTCAGTTTTGTCTGACATTTTCTCATAATTAGATGATAGAACACACTTTTAACAAGCATTAGGTAGAAGTGTATTATCCCTGTATTATATGAGGGAGTAAATGATGTCTATATAGCTCATTTCTGGAAATATTAACCTTAATGACAAGTGGCTGCCTTCTAGTATTGCCTATTTCAAGGTTACTATTTTTTGTCATTTAAATTGTCTGAGATTCTCTCACAATTAGATTGATGTTACACACATTTAACTAGTATTACACAAAAGTGTACAATTCCTGTATTATATCAGGAAATAAATGATCTCAATATGGCTCATTATTGAAAACATTAACTTTAATGACAATCAAGTTGTTGTCTTCTAGTACTGTCTCTTTCAAAGTTGCTGTTTTCTGTAGCTAATAAGCATCTCATAAGATTCTGAGAAATGCAAATATCCCATTTCTTACCATGTTTCCCATTTTAACATCCATAGATCTTTATTGCCTGCAACAATTAATACTGTAATGTAGACTGAAAATTTTGATTCTCTATTTCCATTTTTCATATTTAAATGTCTATTTTAAAATCAGTTGTCTTTCCTCACCCATCTATTTTTACAATTATATGTGTGTGTGTATGTGTGTGTGTGTGTAGTCTCATGGTTATTTGTTTTTCTATGGTTTATATCATTGTTTTATTATTTATTTTGTGCCCAAGTTGCTCCAGATGTGAGTATTGGAAGCTACTTCAAATTGGCTTTATCTCCTTTCAACATGCCATCACAATCTTTTGAGCTCTTTATTTTCTCTGAAACCAAAAGTTATCCCAGGCTAATGTTGACCTATGCTTGCATTAATCCTGGAAACAATTGTTGCTACAAATATCCATGGCTTTTTTTATTAGGTATTTTTAGGATTTTAGAAAACTAATATCTGAGTGGCAAGTGCGCTCATTGCCACTAGGTTTCACTATTTCTAGGACCTCTAAGTGGACAGAACTATCTCAGATATACAACCATGTCTCTTTTGTTTTATAT
>NW_016812074.1:14961-25121 GCF_001698545.2 Rhinopithecus bieti
TATATATATATATATATACACATACACACACACACACATATATATATATACACCTTATCTATAAAATATTCTGCTTCTAGCTATGTTCATATCTAACCAGAACTAAAGGTAGCATGTATAATTACTTAGAGGACACTACAATTACAACTAAAATTATTCAAATATAATGACGTAAAAGAAATCATGACAACAATGTTTTACCAAGTATAGAATACCAAAAATGAAGCAGAAATAGTGAAAATAACTCAGAAATTTTGAAGCTGAGAAGTGAGAGAGCAAAATATTAGCTACTGACTTAAGACAATCAACAGCAGATTTTAGCTGAAAGAAAGAAAAAATCAACAGACTTGTAAATAGAAAATTTGAGTTCGTATAGTCTGAGGAGTAAAAAGAAAAATATTGAGAGAAATAAGCAGAACCTCAAAGAAATGTGGATTTTAATCAAATGTACCAACATACATATTATGGAAATCACAGAGGGAGAGCTGAGGAGAGAAAAGGGCAGAAGAAAGAATGGGCAAAAACTCCCCAAATTTGATGAAAAGTGTTAATTTACCAACTGAAGTAGCTCCATGAACTCACAGTAGAATTCATTCAAGAAGATCCACACCTATATACACCCAAATCAAATTGTGAAAAGACAAAGAAAACCATAGAAGTAGCAAAAGAAAAAGTGACTTATCACATACAAGGAATCTTCTCACTTCTCAACAGAAACCATAAGACCAGAAAGCAGTGAGATCACATAGTAAAAATGCTGAAAGGTAAATAATGTCACTCAAGAGCTCTATACTCAGGAAAACTAAAAGGAGGGTCAAATAGACATTCTCTGATCAAAACAAAATGAAACACAACAAATAAACAGAGGGTGTTTATTGCTACCAGAACTACCCTACAATAAATATTAAGAAAGACTCTCAGGACGAATTAAAAGGACGTAACAAAAATACTATTCCACATAAAGAAATAAAGAGCACTGGAAAAAGTAACTAGACAGGTAAAATAAAAGACAATATATATGTACTTTTGGGGACTCTTTTATNTGTAAGGAAATATTTTGAACAGTTGTAGGCCTATAAATTAGACTACTTAGATAAAATATATGCATTTTTGGAAGAACCTCAAATACTAAACCTGATTCAAGAAAAATAGAAAATACTGATAGATTTTAAAAGTAAAGATATGGAATTAGTAATAAAAGTACTTTCCACAAAGAAAACATCAGGCCCATATTTCTTTATTGAGAAATTCTATCAAATACTTAAGTAAAATGAATACAAATTACTCACAAAACATTTTAAAATATGACAAAATAATATAAGAACACTCTCTAAACACTCTGATACCATGAGGTCAATATTACCCTGAAGCCAAAACCAGACAAAGTCATCATAAGAAAAAAAATACAAAACATTACACTTTGTGGCTATAGATTTTAAAAATCCTTAACACGATATCAGCAAATACAATGTAGAAATATATAAAAATAATTACAGACCTTGGCTGTGTGGGCTTTATTTCAGGGAGGCAAGAAAGTTTTAATAATTCAAAATCAGTCAATGTAATCCACCATATAAACAGGCTAAGAAAAAAAAAAAAAGTATAACTATGTCAATTGACAAAGGAAAGCATTTGAGGCTGGGTGCAGTGCGTCACGCCTGTAATCCCAGCACTTTGGGAGGCCAAGGCAGGAGGATCACCTGAGGTCAGGAGTTCGAGACCAGCTTGGCCAACATGGCGAAACCCCATCTCTACCAAAAATACAAAAATTAGCTGGGCATGGTGGCATGCACCTGTAATCCCAGCTACTCGGTAAGCTGAAACAGGAGAATCACTTGAACCCAGGAGGCGGAGGTTGCAGTGAGCCGAGATCACGCCACTGCACTCCAGCCTGAGTGACAGAGCAAGACTCTGTCTCAGAAAAAAAAAAGAAAAAGAAAGAAAGAAGTTTTGATTAGGGAATGTCTATTTGACCCTCCTTTTACTTTTCCTGAATATAGAGCTCAGGGAAACAAAATTCAACATCCATTCATAGTAACAATTCTCTGAATATTATAAATAGAGAGGAATTTTCTTACCATTATAGAAAATCTACAAAAATCCTACAACTAATATTATGCATAATGGTGAAAGACTGGATGTATTTCCCTTATAATCAGGAGCAAGTAAAGAATGTTCACACTTATTACTCCTATTTATCATAGTGCTGGACAGTCTAGCTAGTGCAATAAAGCAACAGTTGGTGCTGAAAAAATTGGATTAGGCAAATAATATAAGCCTCAGCCTAAACTTCACATCTTATATGAAGGTTAACTTAAAATGTATCATGGACTTAAATTAAACCATATGGCTCTTTTAAAAAAAGGAGAAAATCTCAAACCTAAGACTAAGCAAAAGTTTTAGATTTGATATCAAAGCATACTTCATGCAAATAAAATTAATATATTAGCCTGCATCAAAATTAAAAACAAATGCTCTGTGAATGGCCCTGTTAAGAGAATCTAATGACACACTAGAGAGTGGCAGGAAATATATATTTTTTTTTCTTTTTTCTTTTTTCTTTTTTTTTGAGACAGAGTCTCCCTCTGTAGCCCAGGCTGGAGTGCAGTGGCGCGATCTTCGCTTACTACAAGCTCCGCCTCCCGGGTTCACACCATTCTACTGTCTCAGCCTCCCGAGAAGCTGTGACTACAGGCCCCTGCCACCACGCCCTGCTAATTTTTTTGTGTGTGTTTTAGTAGAGACAGGGTTTCACCGTGTTAGCCAGGATGGTCTCAATCTCCTGACCTCGTGATCTGCTCGCCTCGGCCTCCCAAAGTGCTGGGATTACAGACGTGAGCTACTGCGCCCGGCAAGGCAGGAAATATTTTTAAATCACATATCTGACACAGGACTACTATGTGATACGTGTAAATAATACTCAAAGCTCAACAGTTGAAAAACAATTCAATTAGAACATGGGAAAAGATATTAATAGACATTTCACCAAAGAAGATATGCAGATGAAAAATTAGCATATGAAAAGTTGTTTACCATCATTAAAAATTAAGGAAATGCAAATTAAAATCACAGTGAAATACTACTACACACTTATCCAAATGACTACACTAAAAAAGAGTGACACCATATACTGGCCAGAATGTAAATTAATTGGATTATTATGTATTGCTGGTGTGTACGTAAAATGCTACAGTGACTATGGCAAACAGTTTGACAGTTTCTTAAAAAAAGTAGACATCGACTACCATACAACCCAGCAATGCACTCCTGGCATTTATCCCAGAGAAACTAAGACATATGTTCACATAAATACTGTACATGGATGATTATAGCAGACTTGTTCATAATAGCTTGAAACTGTAAACAACCTAGATGTCTTTCAGTGGGTAAATGGTTTTAAAAAATACTGTGATGTACGTATTCCATGCTGTTATAGAGTAAATTGTGTCCCCACAAAATTCTTATGGCAAAGTTGAAAATCCCCAGCAACTCAGAATGTGATTGTATGCAGATAACGGGCCTTTAAATAGATGATAGAGTTAAAATAGTCATTAGGGTGGGCCCTAACCCAATATGACTGATGTCCCAAAACCAAAATAAAATTTGGACAAAAGCATTTATAGAGAAAAGATTATTTGAAGGCACAGGGATAAGATGGCCACTTACAAGCCAAAGACAGATGCCTGTAACAGATCCTTCTCTAATGGCTAAGAAGTCAACCCCGCCAACATCTTTGTCATTCTTCTAGCCTCCAGAATAGTGAGAAAATAAATTGTTTAAATCACTCAGCCTTTGGCTGGGCACAGTGGCTCATGCCTGTAATCCTAGCACTTTGGGATGCCAAGGCAGGCAGATCACCTGAGGTCAGGAGTTTGAGAATAGCCTTGCCAATAAGGTGAAACCCTGTCTCTATGAAAAAATACAAAAAAAAAAAAAAAAAAAAATACCCAGGAGTGGTAGTTTGTGCCTGTAGTCCCAGCTACTCAGGAGGCTGAGGCAGGAGAATCGCTTGAACTTGGGAGGTGGAGGTTTCAGTGAGCGGAGATTGCACCACTGCACTCTAGCCTGAGCAACACAGTGAGACTCCATCTTAGTTAGATAGATAGATAGATAGATAGATAGATAGATAGATAGATAGACTCAGCCTTTGTTACATTATTCTGGCATTCCTGTCAAACTAATACAGACATGTGATGGTTAATTTCATGTGTTAATTTGACTGGACCACAGTGTTCAAATATTTGCTCAAAAGCCAGTGAGATTTTGACCAGATTAACATTTAAATCAGTATTAACATTTAAATCAGTAGACCTTAGGAAGCAGCTTTAGTGCTCTCATTAAGCCTTTACCTGGTCAGAAGACAAATGTACATCATTGTGTAGAGCATCTAGCCCCACCCAATTCCAGCTGCTGAAAGGCAATTCCACCAAGCTTTTGTGTTTTGATTAAGCCTACCCCAGGCCATGAAGTGAGCTCACATCCATGTACATCTGTGGAGCAAATGCCTCTGGATGTCTTCACCACATATGGCCAAGCAATTACCCCAGACACTTCCTCCAGCTTCTGAGCCCAGCACACAGCACTGCCAAACTACAGATTTCAAACAACAGTACTTCCCAGCCAAAGAAAACAACTTGTAACCCTGCTTGATAAGAGATAATTGCAGAACCCAGTCAATAGCTCCACTTAATGACACAGTAAAGTCAGTAGTCCCACCATATTGAAGAGCACAGCTAGCAGAAACATTCATCCTCAGAGAATAGGAAGTTACCCAGCCCAAAGAGAGAACTCAACACTGCAGTCTTTCTGTCCATGGTTGATACCAGCTGGCCCATCCAGAAACCCCGGTTAGACTAAACAGTGAAGGTTAATCACTACCAAAGAATACCTGCAATGGCTGGAATAGATGACCATCTCCTCAAATGAGCAGGCATCAATACAAAAACACAAGAATTATAAGAAATCTAGGAAATATTACACCACCAAAAGAAACTAACCAACATCTAGTAATAGACTTGGAAGAAATGGACATATATAAAATGACTGAATAGAATTCAGAACAATCTACTTAAAGAAGTTCAGGGAACTCAAAAATATATGTATTTAGAGAAAATTGAATAAGGTTTAGAAAACAATTCATGAACAAAATGAGAAGTTTCAGAAAAGGGAAATAATAAAAAATAGAAATCCTAGAGATAACGAATGCAGTAACTTACGTGAAAAATTTAATAAAAAAATATCAGCAGCAGACTTGATTAAGCAGAAGAAAGAATCAATGACCTTGAAGATAGGATATCTGAAATTATCCACTCAGAGCAGTAAAAGGAAAAAAATAAAGAAGAAGGCCTACAGAAATTATGGGGTACTGATAAGCCAATTAATTTTTACATAATAGGAATTCCAGTAGGAAAAGAGAGAATAACAACAACAAAAAGCCCAGAAAGCACATTTACGGAAACAGTGGCTGAAAATTTCCCTAGTCTGGAGAGACAACTGCACTCAGGTAGAGGGAGCTGAGAAGTCTCCAATCAAATTCAACTCAAAGAGAAGTTCACTATAGCACATCTAAATCAAATTATCAAAAAATCAAAGACAAAGAAAGAATACTGAAAGCAGCAGAAAATAAGAACCATCACATTTAGGGGAGCCCCAATATTACTTTCAGCAGATTTCTCAGCAGAAAACGGAAGGCCAGGAGAGAGTGAGAAGATAAATTTAATGCATTGAAGAAAAAAAAAAAAAAAAACCCTGTCAATCAAAAATACTTTGAAAAAAAAAGCTGTTCCTCAAACGAAAGATGACTGAAAACATTCCCAAACTAACAAAAGCTAAAGGAGTTCATCATTACTAGGTCTGCCTTACAGGAATTGCTAAAGGGAGTTCTTAATCTGAAACAAAAAAACTGCTAATTATTAACTAAAATATATGAAAGTAAAAAACTCAACAGAATAAGTTATATATAGTCCTAATTGCCTAATACAAATTCTCCTCAAATTATAATGGGATTACATCCTGGTAAATGTATTGTAACTCCAAAATATTCTAAGTTAAAAATTCATTTTAACACCTAATAAACCAAACATCATACTGTAGCCTAGCCTAACCTAAACAGGTTCAGAACACTTATATTATACTACAGTTAGGCAAAATCATCTAACACAAAACTTATTTTATAATAAAGTTTTGAATATCTCATGTAATTTATTGACTACTCTACTGAAAGCAAAAAACAGAATGGTTGTATGGATAATCAAAGTACAATTTCTACTGAGTGCACACTGCTTTCATATCATTTTAAAGTATAAAAATGTAAGTCAAACCACCGTAAATCAGGAGCCATCTATACTGTGAGAGTGGTGTATGCCACAGTTTTATCCCTAATATGAGAGTTAAATTAGGTATAAAGGTAATATACTTCAACACAATAAAGGCCATTTATAACAAACTTGTAGCAAACGTAATTCTTGATGGTTAAAAGTTGAAAGTTTTTCCTCCTAGGATCAAGAACAAGACAAGACTGTTCACTCTCATGATTTATATTCAACATAGTAATGGAAGTCCTAGCAAGAGCAAATACTCAAGAGCAAAAATGAAAAGGCATTATACTTACAAAGAAAGAAGTAAAATTATCTCTATTTTCTGTTGACATGATCTTATATGTAGAAAATGGTAAAGACTTCACCAAAAAACTGAGAACTGATAAACTCAGTAAAATTGTAGAATAAAAAATAAACATATAAAATTAGTAACAGTTCTATATACTAATAATGAACCATCTAAAAAGAAAATTTAAAACCACATTTACAATAACAACAAAAAATAAAATACTTTGTTGTAAATTTAACCAAGGAGATGAAAGACGTCTATACTGAAAACTATAAAACACTGATAAATTACATTGAAGAAAACATAAATAAAGGCAAGATGACCTATATTCATGGTGTGAAATAATTAATATTGCTTAAATATCTATACCACCCAAGATGTGCTACAGATTTAATGCAATCTCTATCAAAATTCCAGTGTCATTTTCCAAAGTATTAGACAAAAAATTTCCTTCAGTTTACATAAAGGCACAAAAGACCCAGTTAAGACAAACTTGAGCAAAAAGATCAAGGCTGGCAACATCACAATTCCTGATTTGAAAACATATTATAAAGGAATTGTAAACAAAACAGCATGGAACTGGAATAAAAACAGACACATCAACCCAAGAAACAGGATAGAAGGCCCAAAAACAAACCCATGTGCTTATGGTCAATTTCTTTTTGACAAAGGTGCCAGAAACACAATGGGAAAGGACAACCGTTTAAATAGATGGTATTGGGAAAGCTAGCTATCTACATGCATAATAATGAAATTGCATTTCTATGTTATACCATATACACAAATCAACTCAAAATGTCTTAACGACTTAAAGATAAGACCTGAAACTCTGAAACTAGTGAAAGAAAACAGGAGAAAAGCTCTATGACAGTAGGTGGGCATTGATTTCTTCCTAAAAGCAGAGGCAACAAAAGCTAAAATAGACAAATGCCGGAATGGCATCAAACTTCTGGACAGCAAAGTAAACAACATTGTAAACAATGCTTCTTCCAAAATTACTGTCTCTGGACTTACAGAATGCCTTATCTACCATCATGTTATTTCACACAGGATTGCTACTGATCAAAAAACTTACTTCACAGCAAATAAAGTGTAGTAATGAGTTCATGGTGAGTGAATTCACCCATGTTAACATGTCCCCCACTATCCTGATGGAGCTTGTCTGAAACAGTTGTAAAATTGTGTATTAGCCAAGCTTCTTCAAACAAACAGGACCAATGGAAGGTAGGTAAGTAGGTAGATAGATTAGATAGATAGATAGATAGATAGATAGATAGATAGATAGATAGATTGATAGATGATTGATAGATAGATAGATAGATAGATAGATAGATAGATAGATAGATAGATAGACAGATAGATAGCCATAGATAGATGACAAGGATGTTTATTATGGGAATTGTTTTTGTGATCATGGAGGTTGAGAAGTCTCACAATATGCAAGTTGGAGAACCAGGAAAGTTGGCAGTGTAATTCAATCTGAGTCCAAGCTGATGAGTCAATCTTAGTTACACCAAGTTGATGGTATAACTCTCAGTGCAGGACAATTAGTGTAATTTCCAGATTTCAAAGGCTCAAGATCCTAACATTCTGATTTCTGAGGGCAAGGGAATATCAGTGTTCCAGCTCTAGAAGAAAGAGCAAACGCAACTTCCTTCTGTCTTTTTGTTCTATCCTGAGTCCTCAACTGATTGAATGATGCCCACCTACCTTGGGGAAGGCAGATTTTCCTTACTCATTCCACCAAATCAAATGCAGTCTGCTCTGGAAACACTGTTACAGACATACCCAGAACTAATGTTTTACCCACTATCTGAGTATCTCCTAATCCATCAAACCGATGGCTAAAATTAATCATCAGGAATGGCCTTTTGCAGACCTAGGTACAGTGCAAGCTAAGTAAAAATACCTTGTAGGGTTGGGATAAATTTTTCCAGGAGGTTGTATAACCTCTGAATCAGCATCCAGTATATGGTGTTGTCTCTCTATTGTTAGGATTCATAGGCCCAGGAATCAAGGAGTGACAATGGGAATGACACCACTTACTACTATCACTAGTAATCCACTAGCAAATTTTGTACTTTTTGTATCCATGGCCTTATGCTCTGCTGTTTTAGAGGTCTTAGTTTTAAAGGAATGAATGATTGCATGAAGAGCCACAATAGTGATTCCATTAGACTGGATTTTAAGGCTGCCACCTGGCCACATTGGGCTCCTTATGCCCCTTAATCAACAAAGAAGGAAGTTACTGTGCCAGCTGGGGTGATGGATCATGATTACCCAGGGGAAATTTGACTACTACTTCACAGTGTAGGTAAAGACAAGTATTTCCAGAATATAGGCAAGCTCTTATGGTGTGTTTTAGTATTATCATGCCCTATGATTAAAGTCAATGGAAAACTACAAGAACCCAATTGAGGCAGGACTACTAATGGTCCAGAACCTTCAGCAATAAAGCTTTGGATCACCTCACCACCTAATAAACCATGACCAGCTGAGGTGCTTCCTGAGGCTCAAGGAAATGTGGCAGAGGTAGTGGAAGGAAATAGTTATAAATATAAGCTACCACCATGTGACCAGTTACAGAACTGAGGACCTAATTGTCATGAATGTTTTTTTTTTTATTTTGCTATAAATATGTTTATTTTATGAATGCATGTCAAATAAATATTTTCTTCCCTTTCTTATACTCTTAGAAGATTATTGACTTTATAGTATTTAAATATTATTAACTTTACACTATGTTATTTAAATTACAAAATATCAAGAAGACTGAACATAGCCCAAGGACTTTACATTCTCTTCTGGGAAAGGAGCTAGTGTATTTTCAACTGTACACAGGATAGTTATATCATTTTAAGTGAAAGAATGACCTTAGTAGTCTTTATTTGGAGGTTAAGTATGATTTAAGGAGATGTATGGGTATTATGTTGACCAGAGGTGGATTTTGATGGTCAGCTTTGTGTGTCACCTTGACTAGGCCACAGCATCCAGATATTTGGTCAAATACCAGTCTAGATGTTGCTATAAAGTTGTTTTGTAGATAATATTAACATTTAAATCAGTAACCTACCAGCAAAACAGTTACCATCCGTAACGTGATTGATTCTCATTTAATCATTTGAATATCTTGATATAAAAATTACTGTGGTCCCCTAGGAAGAGGGAATTCTGCCTCTGGAATGCATTCAGAGTTAAGCGACCACATCAGCTCTTCCTGGGTCTCCACCCTGCCGGTACACCCTGCAGATTTTCAACTTGCCAGACGCTACATTTGCATAATCTAATCCAATTGATGAGAATATCCTTCCCTCCCTCCCTCTCTCTCTATATATACATATATATAATTTCCAGATTTTAAATATATTTGTGTGTGTATATATATATATATGTGTAGAAAGAGGTGGAGGGAGAGATAATATTTGTACGTATACTGCATATATAATAATATCTATAATATCTATATCGAATATATAGATACAGTATATATAAATATATAGATAAATTATAATGAATATTACATATTATATAGCAAATATATAATATATAGTATG
>NW_016812074.1:27683-30533 GCF_001698545.2 Rhinopithecus bieti
CTAAAATTAAATAATCTATTAATACATGCAAAAATCTGGATGAATTTCCAGATAATTATACTGAGTTAAAAAGATCCAATCTCAAAGATTACAAAGTGTATAATTCTATTTTCTTTTCTTTTCTTTTGTTTTCTTTTCTTTTTCGAGACAGAGTCTTGCTCTGTCACCAGGCTGGAGTGCAGTGGAGCCATCTCAGCTCATTACAACCTCCACCTCCCAGGTTCAAGCGATTCTCCTGCCTCAGCCTCCTGAGTAGCTGGGACTATATGCGTACACCACCACGCCCAGCTAACTTTTGTATTTTTAGTAGAGATGAGGTTTCACCATGTTGGTCAGGATGGTCTCGATCTCTTGACCTCGTGATCCGCCTGCCTCGACCTCCCAAAGTGCTGGGATTACAGACATGAGCCACCGTGCCCGGCCTAATTCTATTTTTGTAATATTATTGAAATAACGATAGTATAGCAATGGAGAAGATTAATGGTTTTCAGAGTTTAAGGGGCAGGGTCGAGAGGGAAAAAATGTGGCTATAAAATGTCAGTACAGTAACCTGTGTAGTAATGAATATATTCTGTATTTTGTCTACCTTAAAATAAATATCCTGGTTGTGATATTGTACTATAGTTTTGCAAAATTATACCATTGCAGGGAAATAGATGACCAGTACATGAGATTTCTCCATACATTTTTCTTAAGATAGCATTGAATCTAGAATTATCTAAAGCAATTATTCTAATTTAAAATGCATTTTGTTTCCAACAACAACAACAACAACAAAAACAGACAGTAACAAATGCGGGCGAAGATGTGAAAAAACTGGAACTACCATACATTGCTGGTGGAAATGTAAACTGTTGTAGCTGCCTTGGAAAATATCTGACAGTTACTCAAAAGGTTAAACCTACAGTTATCGTATGACCCAGCAATTTTACTCTTAAATATATATCCAATATAAATTGACATATATGTCTACCCCAAAATTTTCACACACATATTCATGGTAGTAGTATTTTTTTCTAGTCAAAAAGTAGAAGCAATTCAAATGTTCATCAGCTGATAGTTGACAATGTGTGTGTGTGTGTGTGTTTGCATGTGCACACACATTCACAATGATCCTAAAAAAAGTATGAAGACTATAAAAAGAAATGATGTTTGATTCGTGCTAAAACATGGCTGAACACTGAAAACGTTGGACTAAGTAATGGAAGTCATAAATTGTATTATTCAGTTTATAAGAAATGTACAGAACAGACTAATCAGTAAAGGTAATTAATAAGTAGAATAGTGCTTGCCTAGGGCTGGATGAGAGGGTAGGTAGAGGTGACTGTTAATGGGAATAATATTTAATTTGGTGGTAATGAAAATGCTTTTAAATTATATTGTGATAATGATTGTACAGTGCTGTGAGTAAACACATTTGCTTAGTAATATTTTTGAATTGTATCGCTGATGCCTACATTTTGATATTTGAACTATGTCTCATTAAAGC
This sequence comes from Rhinopithecus bieti, assembly GCF_001698545.2. Lineage (NCBI taxonomy): Eukaryota > Metazoa > Chordata > Mammalia > Primates > Cercopithecidae > Rhinopithecus > Rhinopithecus bieti. The sequence continues at coordinate 29,173 of NW_016812074.1, forward strand.
TGTTAAAATAAAATAAGGAAAATAAGGAAACACGCTTAAAACCAGAGAACACATTTTGCATAGTACTTTTGTCAGTATTCTTATTTTACATAATCGAATTTTGTTTTCCAGTGTTACCTAGGTTACCTATTTTTCTTCTATCTTCAGTGTGCTCATATTGCTCACAATACAGTTTATTACCACTTTTGCTGTTTTTATTTCATTTTGGGTTTCCTCCATGCTGATTGATTTTAATTATTTATTTAATTTTGTGTTTTGTAATATTACCGTTGCTCTGAAAGTCAAACTACATAAAAATAATACTCAGTGACATATTATTTCCCCACCTTTATTCTTTCAATCTTTTTCACAATCCCCAATATTTCCACCCTGTTCCCACCTAGCCCATGTTAGGTAACTTATCTCTTTAATTTCTGGCTTGTCCATCTGCATTATATTTTTGCACAACATAACTACTATGTGAGTAATTTCTTATACCACCTCCTTATGAAGTATACTTTCTTTCTAGATACTTTCTGCATGTTGCCTTTTTCACTTATATACTGGGAACTTTCCAGTGTACACTCATAAAGATATTTCTCATTCTTATTTTACAAATGCATAATAATGCATTTTGAGGATGTACTAAAGTTAATTCAACTATTCTCCCATGTAGGAATTTTCTCTCATTTTTTAAAATGACAAACAACATACATAAGTATCATTGTGCATGTGCATTTTCATATTGTCTGATTTATGTATTTCAAGGTAAATTCCTAAAACTAAAATTTCTTGGTAAAAGGGCTAAACATTGTAGTTTCCTCAGGTATTGTCAAATGTTTCTCCTGAAATGGGGTACTTCTTTTCTTTCTCACCAACTAATCAAAATCACTTGCCTCCCTACAGATTCACCAACAGAATTTGTTTTCATAGTTTTAAATTATCATCAATCTCCTATGTAAGAAGTAGTATTTCAGTGTTGTTTCAGTTTGCATTTTTCTTAGTATAAATGAATTTGAACGTATTTTTGTATATTTAAGAGTAAATTTACTTATTTTTCTCTGAAGTGTATATTTACTTTTTTTTATTTCTCTTTCTGGGTTTTGATTGTCTCTCAAAATTTAAATTTCTTGACATATAATTAGCTCAAGTGATCTAATACTAAATGTGCTTTAGAATCATTTGATCAAAGCAAAAATGAAGATACTCAATTCAACTATGAATTCAAATTCTTAAAATATATATATTTTAAAAAATTAATCAGGATATATTATTGCTTATAGTAAGGTGAATTGTGTATGATAAAAAATAATGTAAAATCGTCTTAATCTTTTAGACTAAAATAAATTTCTGTAGGGTGATAGGGGACTTAAAATAGTTTA
>NW_016812074.1:31191-35671 GCF_001698545.2 Rhinopithecus bieti
ACAAATAAAATAATGTAAAATCGTCTTAATCTTTTAGACTAAAATAAATTTCTGTAGGGTGATAGGGGACTTAAAATAGTTTACTATATCTCAAAATAATTTCAGTATTTAAGTATTATAATTTTCTAGTAAGAAATGCCTTTGCTTGTTAAGTTTTTTGCACTTAGTGATTATTTTATTTGTTAGAATCATTGAATCATGAAACTAATAAGATCCCACTTGAAATCATCTCATTGTATATCTTCAAAAATGTTGTTTATGAACATCCTAGACATAGAAGTGTTGTCTCTAGTTTTAAATGTTAACAGAGGAGATACTTGTTCTTTATTGTTAGTAACATTTTAAAAATAGTGTCACAGTCTTCATATTCAGGGTTTTGTTCTAATTTAGGGCAGATTCAGAAAATTTTGGTTGTAATACTTCATGCTTTAACGAATTGTTCCCTAGCCCCATATTTTATGCTACAGTTAAGGATACTCCAAACCTTTAGGTCTTACTTATCAGGATTATTCTTTATAGCTTTATTCATTATGATTGTTCCTTTCTGTAGAGTTTTAAAATCAATAGTATTTTAGCAGAGGTTTTCGTGCAAAATTACAAAATGGCCAAACCCTATCTTTCTAAAATCACCTGCTCTGCATTTATCTGTAAGCGATATCAGAAGTTCTAGTGTTTGTCGGGAAAGGCACAGGATAATAACCTTTTATGTGGAAACTAGTTTGTGGAGGAGAGGTTACAGATCAGAAACTTTGAAGGATAGACTAAAATGCTACTTGAACCTAATAGAAAATAAATTACTTTCAATATCAGTATTTTCTCCGCTTCATTGTAAAATAAATCCAGACCTTTCAAAGTATTAGGTTGGTGCAAAAGTAATTGCGGTTTTTGCCATTACTTTTAAAGGGAAAAAACACAATTTTTTTTGCACCTACCTAATAGAAAATGTTTCCATTTCCAAACTGTAGAATAAAGCCTGACACATGTCTTATATATTTATTCTATCCCATATGTAGCAAAGCTTTCTTTATTTGTTCTGAAAATTATTGTTTAATAAAGTCTCAGGGGAATGATTCAATGTCCTGGAACATTTATATTTGGTGAATAAGTGTGTTTCAGACTATTCAATTTTTTCTTTCTTTTTCAGTGAGGCAAAATTGCAAACAGGAAAATGCACAGAGTTTATGGTCAATGAGTCTAAACAAATATATACACCTGTGCTACTAACACTCCACTAAAACATTTATTTAGCTGCTAAATTTCCTTGTGCTTATTTTTCAGTTAATTCCCTCCTCCACAAAAGCACTCACTGTTTTGATTTCTATCACCATGGATTATTTTTGCCTTTTCTTGGCTTGTTCACCTTAATAACTCCAATTTTATGCAATTCAATTATATTTAATAAATGTGGATTGAATCTTTTCATGAAAAACAGTACCAGTACCATGTTTGTTCTTATCTTGTAACTGTGTTATCCTCTTGATCATTATAGCTGTCCTGTTCCTGTTTCATTACATCGCTTCAGATGCAGAAGGATGGTAACTAGAAGAGCACACCTTGTTGCAGTTCTATATGACTTTGTGCAAGAGGAAGATGCTTTATATTTTTTAACCAATTCATTCTGGTGCTACTCATCATGCGTTGGCTTTTGTGAACTGTGGAAACATATTTCCCCAGTGTCTACAATGATCCCTGTATGTGTATAACTGTGTGTTGGAGTTCCAAACACAAAAAGAAATATATGTCTAAATACATAAAAGTTGAAAGTCATTTGTTAATGTTAGGAAATACAAATACTGGGTTAGTGCAAGTGTGTTCATTACTTCATGAACTAAGAATGATGTAAAAAGTCATAAAGTTTTCCTAAACATAGTCAGAGAAGTATACACCTTTGAAATGTATATTTTAAAATATCCTACAACAAAAAATTCTGTTCTTTGTGAACCATCAAAGACAGAAATTAATAGATCTATGAAAAATGTCAGCTGGCTCACTGAAATATTGCTTTGATTTATAGTGAGCAATGGTAATGTCAGTTAAATTTATACATATTATGAGACTAAATGTTTGAAAATATTCAGATATTGCCTAAAAGAAAGAGATCTCCCATGGTTTTAGGACTTAATGCCTGCCATCAAGTTTTGTATAATGCTTATAGAAAAGACCATTGAATATCCAATCTACATCAGACAAAGATAAAGTAATCAAAAGTACTATCAACAGGCAAAGGGAGTACAGAGTAGAAATTATACACATGTATTTTATAAAGGCATGAGTGTGATATGGCACATGGAATACACGTGGAAATCAAAGTTTTGCAATTTTTTTGTGGAAGGAAGATACCACAGCTGATTGATCCTGTCTTAAGATGATTAATACCTATTATGAAAGATCATATGGCATTCTTTCTTGGTAATTTCTAAGAAAAAGAAAGGTGTTAATCATTAAAAGCTTTCACGGAGATGTGAACCTTATAATGCATTCTAAAGAATGGTGTTGCATGACAGATGTAGTTATGTATGTATTATCTACATTGCAAATTGCTGAATGAGAGGTACAGTTTATAAAAATGAAAGATACAATAAGAGACCCTGGATTTAGGTACTTGTTAAGAATTTCATTGGGACATAGCAAATTGTCAGTACACTATAGTAGAAGTTGATTCTAAAAGAAGCCTATACTTCAGAAGTTTTGGGCTTTTTAGTGATGATACACAAAGTACTTGTAAATTTAGTGTTCATCTTAATCCTACATCACTGGTTTTAGCTTTCAACCTTCTCTAGATTCATTACTGTGACATTTCTAAAACGGCCTAATTGAAAGTCAAGCATATAAAACCATAGTATTATAGAAAACAAACAAAAAAGCCACCGCATGTCAAAGGCACTGAGCTTTCAAAAAAAAAAAAAAACTATGGCCAAGTTTGTTAAAAGTCCCTTTGAAACTTGACAGAATTTGTGTTTTAACTTTTGATGGATAAGAAATATAGATAAAATATGGATAAATCCACATGGAAGTCAAAGTGTTGTAATTTTTTCTTATGGAGGGAAGATACCATGGTTGATTGATTCTATCTTAAAATGGTTACTATATATTATGAAATATGTAACTCAACATTCCACCCTTCAGAATGAAAACCAGCTACTCTTGACCCTATAACAGGAACTATGGCTCTTCCTAACTTTTGAACTTGTAGGGTTATCAAATATTAGTGAGATTCCACGCAATAGAGGTCATAGGATGTCCACTCTGAGATAATATAATATTTTTGTCAACAGTACATTGATCCTTTTATCTTATTAACTCCTAGGTGCACTGTACCTCAGTCATTATACTGTGAAGAAGATCATTGTATTGCAGTGTTAATATAGAACCCTAAGCTTAACATTCAATTTGATATTAGACAATTTTTTCTTGTTCCTTAACTTCTCCCTGAAAATTTTCATCTTCTTAGTTTGTTTCATGAATAATAAAACAGATTTAAAACAGCAGCATTATATACAGAAAAAAATGACATGGGATAATATTTATGAACATAACAATCTATTATATGCAAATAATTGTATTGATTAAAAAACATTCAGTGAAGTCCTAAAATAACTATTAGAAATATTTGTCTTTCTACTTTTTTGAAAATTCTTAATTTTAATTTTAATTTTAATTGCATTTTATTTTAAGTTCTGGGATACACGTGCAAGATGTGCAGGTTTGTTACATAGGTAAACGTGTGCCACAGTGGTTTGCTGCACCTGTCGTCCCATCTCCTAGGTATTAAGCCCAGAATGCATTAGTTGTTTTTCCTGTCCTCTCCCTTCCCACGCCTCCCCCTGAAAACAGGCCCCAGTGTGTGTTGTTCTACTTCCTGTGACCATGTGTTCTCATTGTTCAGATCTCACTTATAAGTGAGAACATGCAGTGTTTGGTTTTCTGTTCCTGCATTAGTTTTCTGAGGATAATGACTTCCAGCTCCATCCATGTCTTTTCCAAGGACATGATCTCATTCCTTTTTATGGCTGCATAGTATTCCATGATGTATATATACCACATTTTCTTTATCCAAGTTCTCTCTGATGGGCATTTGGGTTGATTCCATGTCTTTGCTATTGTGAATAGTGTTGCAATGAACATATGAATGCATATTTCTTAATAACAGAGTGATTTATATTTCTTTGGATATATACTCAGTAATGAGATTGCTGGGTCAAATGGTATTTCTGGTTCTAGGTCTTTGAGAGATTGCCACACTATCTTCCAGAATGATTGAACTAATTTACATTCCCACCAACAGTGTGAGAGCAACCCTCTTTCTCCAAAGGCTTGCCAGCATCTGTTGTTTCTTGACTTTATAAATATTGCCATTCTGACTGGCATGAGACAGTAACTTATTGTGGTTTTGAGTTTTGATTTGCATTTCTCTAAAGATTGGTGGCGTTGAGTTTTTTTCCATATGTTTGTTGACTGCATAAATGTCTTTTTTTTTTTT
>NW_016812074.1:36091-42885 GCF_001698545.2 Rhinopithecus bieti
GATGGAGTCTCACTCTGTCGCCCAGGCTGGAGTGCAGTGGCACTATCTCAGCTCACTGCAAGCTCCGCCTCCCAGGTTCACGCCATTCTCTTGCCCCAGCCTCCCGAGTAGCTGGGACTACAGGCACCTGCCACCACGCCCGGCTAATTTTTTGGTATTTTTAGTAGAGACAGGGTTTCACCATGTTAGCCAGGAGGGTCTCGATCTCTTAACCTCGTGATCCGCCTGCCTCGACCTCCCAAAGTGCTGGGATTGCAGGCGTGAGCAACCGCTCCCGGTCTAAATGCCTTCTTTTGAGAAGTGTCTGTTCGTGTCCCTTTCCCACTTTTTAATGGTGTTGTTTCTTGGAAATTTAAGTTCCTTGGAGACTCTGGATATTAGACCTTTGCCAGATGAATAGATTACAAAAATTTTTTCCCATTCTGTAGGTTTTCTCTTCGCTCTGGTGATAGTTTCTTTTGCTATACAGAAGCTCTTTAGTTTAATTAGATTCCATTTGTCAATTTTTTATTTTGTTGCAATTACTTTTGACATTTTCATCATGAAACCTTTCCCCATGCCTATATCCTGAATGATATTGCCTAGGTTTTCTTCTAAGGTTTATATAATTTTGGGTTTTACATTTAAGTCTTTAATCCATCTTGGGTTAATTTTTGTATAAAATGTAAGGAAGTGGTCCATTTTCAATTTTCTGCATATGGCTAGCCAGTTCTCCCAGTACCATTTATTAAATAGGGAATTTATCCCAATTGCTTGTTTTTGCCAGGTTTGTTGAAAATCAGATAGTTGTAGCTGTGCAGTCTTATTTCTGAGTCCTCTATTCTGTTCCATTGGTCTATGTGTCTGTTTTTGTACCAGTACCATGATATTTGAAGTCAGGTAGCATGATGTCTCCAGCTTTTTCTTCTTGCTTAAGATTATCTTGACAATATGGACTCATTTTTGGTTCCATATAAATTTTAAAGTAGTTTCTTTTCTAATTCTGCAAAGAATGTCAATGGTAATTTAATGCAAATAGCATTGAATCTACAAATAACTTAGCAGTATGGCCATTTTCACGATATTGATTCTTTCTATCCATGAGTATGGAATATTTTTCCATTTGTTTGTGTCCTCTCTGGTTTCCTTGAGCAGTGGTTTTTAGCTCTCCTTGAGGAGTTCCTTCACTTCCCTTGTTGGCTGTATTTCTAGGTATTTTATTCTTTTTATAGCAATTGTAAATACAATTTCATTCACTGTTTGGCTCTCTGCTTGTCTATTAGTGAATAGGAATGTTTGTGATTTCAGCACATTGATTTCGTGTCCTGAGACTTTTTTGAAGTTGCTTATCAGCTTAAGAAGCTTTTGGGCTGAGACGATGGGGTTTTCTAGATAGAGGATCATGTCATCTGCAAACAGTTTGACTTTCTCTCTTCATATTTTAATACCCTTTAATTTATTTCTCTTGCCTGATTGCCCTAGCCAGATCTTCCAATACAATGTTGAATAGGAGTGATGAGAGAGGGCAAACTTGTCCTGTGCCAGTTTTCAAGGGGAATGCTTCCAGTTTTTGCCTATTCCATATGATATTGGCCGTGGGTTTGTCATAAATAGATCTTATTATTTTGAGGTGTGTTCCATCAATACCTAGTTTATTGAGATTTTTTAACATGAAGAGATGTCGAATTTTATTGGAGGCCTTTTGTGGGTAGAGTGAAATAATAATGTGCTTTTTTGTCTTTAGTTCTGTTAATGTGACAAATGACATTTATTGATTTGTGTATGTTGAACCAGCCTTCATCCCACCCAAGGATGAAAATGACTTAATCATGGTGTATAAATTTTTGATATGTTGCTGGATTCGGTTTGCCAGTATTTCTTATACTATACCATAATTTTATATGCATGAATTTCAATGAAGCCATTCAACAGTTATAGAATTCACTATACAGAAGAGACTGAGTCTCAGAGAGCTTAAACTTAGTAGCCTAATATCATATAGCTAACAAGTAGTCGAGCCAAGATCGGGGCCAGAGCATGTATGATTCCAAAGATGATTCTCTGTCTTGTAAACTATGCCACATTTAGTATACTTTAAAATATTAATGGTGTCAATCATTTATTATTCTTAGGGTACTCGTGAGTGTGTGTAGGGGGCACTGTGGCTGAGTGCTGTTTCATTGCTTTTATTTTATTGTTTTATGGTGGTAAAAACACTTGAGTCTCCCCTCTTAACCAAATGTTAAGTGCACACACAGTACTGTTAAATATAAACACAAGAATTATTCATCTTATATAACTGAAAATCTATGCATGTTGAACAACAGCTCCCCATTTTTCCTCCCCACAGCACCTAACAACACCACGTTACTTTCTGTTTCTATGAGTTTGACTAGTTTATATGCCTAATAAAACAATGTCAGTACCTAATAAAAATGGAATTATGCACAATTTATCCTTCTGTGATTGGCTTATCTTAATAAAATATCCTCCAGATTTATCCATGTTGTCATGTATAGAAAGACTTTTTTATTTATAAAGGCTTCATAATATTCCATTGTATGCATATGTTACATTTTCTCTATCCATTTATCCATCAGTAGACTTTTAGGTTGTTTCTACCTCTTGGCTATTGTGAATAATGGCGCAATAAATCATGGGAGTGCAGATATGTCTTCAGTATACTTACTTTGATTATTTTGAAATGTATATTTCAATGGATTGTTTCCATTGCTGTGCAGAAGTAGCATTTCTGGACAATATAGTAGCTCCATTTTCAGTTATCAAGAAACCTGAATACCACTTGCCCCAGCAGCAGCACCAAAATTCATTTCAATCTACACTGTACAATGGTTTTAATTTTTCCCCATCCTTACCAACATTTGCTATCTTTTGAGTTTTGTATAACAGTCCCCTAACACATATGAACTGATAACTCATTTTGATTTTGATTTGCATTTTCTGATGACAAGAGAAGTTGAAAATCTTTTTGTATACCTGTATGCCATTTGTATGTCTTCTTGGGTGAACACTTACTAATTCATTTTCCCAATTTTTTTTTTCTTCTTGGCTATTGACTTGTAAGAATTAGTTATATAACTTGTATATTAAGGTCTTATCAGATTTAGGGCTTGAAAAGATTTTCCTGTTCTGTAGGTAGTTTTCACTCTTTTGAATGTTTCCATTGTTGTGCAGAAGCATTGTAGTTTGATATAGTCTTATTTATCTATTTTTACTTCTTTTCCTTTGTGCTTTTGGTGTCACATCCAATAAATAATTGCCGAGACCAACATCAATGAAGACTTTCCCTATGTTTCCTTCAAGGAGCTATATATTCTCATATTTTTAGAAGTCTTTAATCCATTTTGAATTGATTTTTGTGTGAGGTGTGAGATAAATGTCTGATTATTTTTTCTTTCTTTTTTTTACTTGTGCCTATCCAATTGTTCCAACACCATTTGTTAAAGTTTCTAGTTCTTTCATTCTGTATCCTTGGCACACTTGTCAAAAATCAATTGACTCAATATGCATGCTTCTTTACACTGGATTTTTTATTGTGTTCCCCTGGTCTATGTGTTTATTTTTATGCCAGTACCATACTGTTTTAGTCACTGTTGCTTTGCCATATATTGTAAAATCAGAAAATGTGATGCCTCCAGCTTGTTTTTTCAATACTTTTCTTTTTCTATTTTGGGTCTTTTATGATTCCATGTGAATCTTAAGACTATTGGTTCTCTAATTCTGTAAAAATGCTTTGGAATTTTGACAGGGATGCCATTGAATCTGCACATTGTTTTGAATAGCATAGACATTTTAACAATACAAAGTCTTTCAATACATAATTATGTCTTTCTATTCTTTCATGTCTTCATTAATTTATTATCAGTGCCTTGTGGTTTTAAGTGTACAAGTCTTTCATCTCTTGGTTAAGTTTATTCCTATACATTTTATTATTTTTTCATGTTACCTTAAATGGAATTGTTTTATTTTACAAATTTGTTTTATTGTTAATTTTATGGGTCCATAGTAGGTTTTTAGTTTTAGTTTTTGTAGGTCCACTTATAGGATGTGTAAGATATTTTCATACGGGCATACAATGGGTAATCATCACATCGGGATAAATGTGGTATTCATCATCTCAAGGATTTATCTTATTTTGTATTGTACAAACAATCCAATTACATTATTTTAGTTATTTTTAAATTATACAATAAATTAATATTGACTGTAGTCATGCTGTTCTGCTATCAAATACTAGATTTTATTTATTATGAATAGATTTTTGTACCCATTCATTATTCTCTCTTTCCCCCTCAGCCTTTGGTCACCATTATTCTATTCTCAATCTCCATAAATTCAGTTGCTTTAATATTTAGTTCCCAAAAATAGTTCAGAACATACAACCTTTGTCTTTCTGTGTCTGGCTTATTTTACTTAACATAATGACTTCCAATTTCATCCATATTGTTGCAAATTAGAGAATATCATTTTATGGTTGAATAGTACTCCATTGCCTATATGTACCATATTTCCGTTATCCATTCATCTGCTGATGGACACTTAGGTAGCTTCCAAATATTAGCTATTGTGAACAGTGCTGCAGAAAACATGGGCATGCAGATATCTCTTCTATAAACTGATTTCCTACCTTTCAGAATATAACTAGCAGTGGGATTGCTGAAACATATGGTATCTCTATTTTTAGTATTTCGAAGAACCTCCTAATTGTCTTCTAGCGGTTGTACTAATTTACCATCTCAATAAGCAAATATGATGGTTCCCTTTTCTCCACATCCTCAGGAACATTTGTTATTGCCTGTCTTTTGGATAAGCATTATTTTAACCAGGGTGATATATCCCATTGTAGTTTTGATGTACATTTCTCTGAAGATCACTGAGGTTGAGCACTTTTTCATATGCCTATTTGCTATTTGTATGTCTTCTTTTGAGAAATGTCTATTCAGATTTTTGATCATTTAAAAATCAGATCTTTAGATTTTTTTCTGTATAGTTGTTGACTTTCTTATATATTCTGCCTATTAATCCCTTGCCAGATAGTTTGCAAACATTTTCTCCCATTCTGTGGGTTATCTTTTCACTTTGTTGATTGTTTATTTTGCTCTGCAGTAGCTATTTAACTTGATGTGATCCCATTTGTCCACTTCTGCTTTGCTATCTGTGCTTGTGGGATGTCATTCAATAAATTCTCACCCAGACCAATGTATTAAGAGTTTCCCCAAAGTGCTCTTGTAGTAGCTTCAGAGTTTGAAGTCTTAAATTTAAGTGTTTAATCCATTTTAATTTGATTTTATATGGTGGGAGACAGAAGTCTCAGTTTACTCGTCTGCATATGAATATCCAGTTTTCCCAGCATCTTTCATTGAAGAGATTGTTGTTTTCACAATGTATGTTTTTGGTACTTTTGTCAAAAGCTAGTTTATTGTAAATGTATGGATTTATTTTGGGGTTCAGTATTGTGTTTCATTGGTCTATGTGTGTATTTTTATTCCAGTACCATGATGTTTTGGTAAATATATCTTTGTAGTATAATTTGAAGCCAGGTAATGTGATGGGATTCTTCCATTTTGTTCCTTTTGTTCAAGATAGATTTGGCTATTCTTGGTCTTTTGTGCTTTATATTCACTGGAAGCTGATTAGATTGTGCCCACCAGATTAAAGGTGGATTTGCCTTCCCAACCCACTGACTCAAATGTTAATCTCTTTTGGCAATGCCCACACAGACATGCCCAGGATTAATACTTTGTATAGCTTAACCCAATCAAGTTGACTCTCAGTATTAACCATCACATTGTCTGAGATCAGCATTAATGCAAGGATGTCTACACTAACTAGTTGTGTTCAACATAATACGAAAAGTTCTAGCCAAAGCAATTAGGCAAGTAAAATAAGTAAAGGTTATTCCAATCAGAAAATAAGTAAAATAGTATCTGTTTGTAAATGACAATCTTGTATGTAGAAACATTTTAGAGACACCACAAACAAGTTTTAGAACTAATAAATAAAGTAAAAATGTAAGACAGCAAATCAACATATAAATAAAAGTGGATTTTTTTTCTTATTTCTTTTAGTATTTAGTAGTTGCATGCTTCAGAGCTTCTAAGGAGAATTTACCCAAAATGCATGCTTATTCTCCCTTAGTAGGAATTATCTGGTGAAAAATAGCTCCTGTTGTTCTGTTTTCTACCTTTTAAATACATCATATTGTAGTGATGGCTGAGATATTAACAACTCTTTAAGAGCAGATAATCTATTTTTTTAGTACTAGAATTAAACAATTTAATAAAGGCTTTATTCTATGAAATGTGGTATATTTTTCGTTACAAATAAATGCTTTGTGAGTGTTTTGAAGTTTTTATGTTGCAAATTCATATGCTGAGAAGTTTTCATTTTATCTTGAAGCATACTAAAGTAAAATCCCTAAAACTGGAGTATATGATCTTAATATTTGTTATATACTTCTTTATAAGTAACCCTATAAAGTTTTTGTTAACATTTGTGCATGTCTTCCTCTCATGGAAAGTTGTAAAGAAGTATCCTCTAGGTCATTGTGCAGCAATCTTTTCTGTAAGTAGTCAGATATATAATTTAGCTCTTCTGGGTTGCATACAATCTCTATCAAATCCTCCCCTTCTTATTTCCTCTTTCCTTCTCCTACTTCTCCTCTTCAACCTTCTTTTTGTCATTCTTTTTCTAATCCTTTACTAAGGTAAAAGTAATAATCAAAACTCACATTTTTTAACTAGTAGGCTTCACACACACACACACACACACACACACACACACACACACACACA
>NW_016812074.1:46625-52929 GCF_001698545.2 Rhinopithecus bieti
TCAGTTTTTTATAGTTTTTATTGTAGAGATTTTTTACTTCTTTGGTTAATTCCTAGGTTTTTAATTTTATTTGTAGCTATTGAAAATGGAATATTTTAGTTTATTTTTCAGATACAATACATATAACAAAATATTTTAAATAGTTCATTTTACTCAGGACTGCTACTGTATTCTAAAAATTGAGAAACTTCTAAAATGTATTGTAGTTGAAATTACAAGATCACTTGCATTTATGTCATGCAACTGTGATTCCAGAGATCAATATATAATTTTTTCAATTCTTATAAGTTAGAGTACTAATTAACTACCAAGACTAACAGATTGTCAATTTATGTCCTAATATAAATATCTGTGAAAAGCTGTTAAACTTAATATTCTAAAGACTATGAAACATAGTATTAAAACTAATTTTCTTCTTTTTTTTACATTATTCTAACCAAAGGGCAGTTCACACATAATTGTTTGTAGGTGTGAAGTATATGACATGGCCAATTTGAAATGACATGGTATTGAAATAGGTGAATTAGAAAACATACTGCATTACTGAGATTAATGAGAATTACCTATACAAATATAGATGACTAACTGAAATAGACAAAGGTTCATAATATGCAATACTTGCCATTATTACAATAGGCATGGCATTACCTTGTCATTCTGGGAAGTTATTTTAATTTTTAAATGATATATTTATTTTACCTTCTCCTCCTCCAAAAATGTGTCACAAGAAAGATAGATGGAGTCGGATCCTGATATTAAATTTCAGACCTAATGTAGTAAATAAAATCTGAATGATAAAGTAATTATTTATTTTAAAATCTATTATATGTATAGGTATATATCTATATGCAGATAGATATGAGAACTTAGGTGAATTTTTAGAGTATAGAATAAATCTTTATAATACAAAGATTTGATATAATATACTTTAAAATGGTTATGCTCTGTTACTGAAAAGATAGATAAATGTTGTCTCTCATTAACTGAATAACTCCCTTACTTTTGGCATTTATCACCTCTTGTGTGGACAATGCAAGAGTTGTCTAACTGAAGTCTCTGAATACAACATTTCCTGACAAAAATTCATATTTATTTACTGCTCCTACTGTTTCCTCCCTTAAAAAAAAAGCCTTTATTTTGTTACCCTTAAAAGACCCTTCAATGTCTCCCCACTGCCATAAAAATAGTCTCCAATATTTGTTATAGTCCATCGTCCTACTTGCTCCCTCCAATGCAGCTAAGACATTTTGAGAAACTCTCATACCTTATTGGAGTACAGTTTGGAACCCAGTAATGTATAGAATATAATTTCTTATTACTCAGCACAGAAATCAAGATCCTTCCCAATCTGGCTTCAGTCTATATTTTCAGGCTTGTTGTCGTTATATGCATCTCATCCTCCTTCACATAATAAGTTCTCTAGGTGTGAAACTAGTGAAGAGGAAGGAAATAGGTGAGTAAATACAGCACCTCCAACTGAAATATCCAGGTACTTGCACTGGTACTAATTAGGGAAACATCTCTACCCACAGAAAGCAAAGAAAAGCAGCTCAGGGTAACAGTCCACCCAGGAGCAAGATGGAACCAAGGAAACTACCATTCCCAGGCAAGGGAAGTGGGGAGTAAATGTTCGACCCTGGAAAACCACACTTCTCTCAACAATCTTTGCAACCCTCTAATCAGGAGATCCCCTCCTGAGTCCACTCCATCCGAACCTTGGATCCAACACACAGAGCTGTGCGGAGCCTCAGCAGAACAGCTGCTCAGGCATGCACAGAGATCCAGGAGCTTTACATACTTCAGCTCAGCAATGCCTGATAAAGGTGACTGCAACTCAAGCAAGGCAGGAGGTCCCCACATACCTCTAGGAAGGGGACTGAGCAGTGTCATTCTGCTGGCCCCAGTTCCACCGCACCTCACAAGATAAAACCCACTGGATTGGAATTCCAGCCAGCAACTGGCAAGAGGGTGGAGCCTGCCTGAGATGGGACAGAGTCCCTGAGGAGAGGGATGTGCTACCATCTTAGCTGTTTGGATGACTGCGCCATTCTGGCCTGTGGACTTTGGAGAGTCCAAGTAAAATCTGAAGATTGGGCAATCACACCCCAGTTCAGCACAGCTGCTTTGCCAGAATGTGGCCAAACTGTTTCTTTAAGTGGGACCTCAATCCGTTCCTCCTCACTGGGTGGTACTTCTCAGTTGGGTCCTTTAGCCACCTCCATGGTCAGAACTCTGATCTCTCCCTGGAACCAGTGCCTGAGGGTAGGGGTGGACCACCACCTTTGTTGTTTGGATGACTCATTCATTCCAGTCTATGGGCTTTGGAGAGTAATGGTCCAGAAGAGGAGGGGATCCCACAGCACAACATGGCTGCTTTACCAAAACATGTTCAGACTACTTTTTTAAGCAGGACTTGGATCTATTTCTCCTCACTGGGTGGGACCTCTCAGCCAGGGCCTCTAGCCACCCTCTCTTATATTCTGTGGACAGAGCTCTAATATTTCCTTGGAATGAGTGCCCAATGGGAGGAGCAAGCTGCCACCTTTGTTGTTTGGAGAACTCAGCTATTCAAGCCTGTAGGCTATGGAGAGTCCAAGCTGACTGGGGCAGAGGCAGTTCCCCAGTACAGCATGGCTGTTTTGTCACAGTGGACCAGACTATGTTTTTAAATAGGACCTTGATCTACTCCTCCGCCTGGGAAGGGTCTTCCTAGCTGGGGCCTCTGGCCACACCTGCCCATATTCTATGAACAGAGTTCTGATTTCTCCCTGGGACAAAGTGTTCGGAGGGAAGGGTGGGCCACCACCTTTGTTGTTTGGGTGTCTCAGCCAGTCCAACCTGTGGGTCTTGGGAAGCCTAAAACTATCAGGAGCTGAAGGCATCCCCAACACAACACAGCTGCTCTACAAAAAAGCAGCCAGACTGCTTCTTTAAGGGAGTCCCTAATCCCATTCCTCCTGTCTGAGTGAGAACTCCCAAACAGGGTCTCCAGCCATCTCCTACACATGCTTTCTAGCTGGTAACAGATATGTACATCCTGGAACAGAGCTCTCAGAGTAAGAGGCAAGCTGCCATCTTTGCTGTTTCACAGCCTTCACTGGTGATATTTGCAGGTATGACAAAAACTGAGATGACTAGTGTCTGGAGTAGATGCCCAGAAAACTGCAGCAGCCCTATGGAAGAGTGACCAGTCTTTTTAAAAGAAAAACAAACAAACAACAACAAACAAACAAACAAACAAAAAGCCCTTCCAAAGGTCAACAACCTCAAAGATTGAAGTTATGTAATTCCACAAAGATGAGAATTAGAGCAAAAATGTTGAAAACTCAAAATCCAGAATGCCCCCTTTCCTCCAAATGACTACAACAACTCTCCAGCAAGGTTTCAGAACTGGGCTAAGGCTGAGATGGCTGAAATGATAGAAGTAGGCTTCAGAATGTAGACAAAAATGAATTTTACTGAGCTAAAGGAGCACGTTGTAACCCAATGCAAGGAAGCTAAGATTCATGATAAAATAATACAGGAGCTAAGATTCATGGTAAAATAATGCAGCCAAAATAGATAGTATTGAGAGGAACATAACTGACTTGATAAAGCTGAAAAACACACAATAACTTCAAAATGCAATCATAAGTATTAATAGTAGAGTAGACCAGGGAGGGGAAAGAATCTCAGAGATTGAAGACTGTCTTTCTGAAATAAGACAGGCAGAAAATAATAGAGAAAAAAGAATAAAAAGGAATGAACAAAATCTCCAAGAAATGTAGGATTACATAATGAGACCAAGTCTACAACTGATGATTGAAGTACCTGCAAAAGAGAGGGAGAACAAAACCAATTTGGAAAACATATTTTAGGATACCATCCAGGAGAAGTTCCCCAACCTAGCTAGATAGGCCAACATTCAAATTCAGAAAATGCTGAGAGCCCCAGTAAGATACTCCATGAGATCATCCCCAAGACACATAATTGCCAGATTCTCCATTGTAGAAAAGAAAGAAAAAATGTTATGGACAGTTAGAAAGACAGCACAGGTCAACTATGAAGGGAACCCCATCAGACTAGCAGTAGATCTTTCAGTGGAAAAACTTACAAGCCATAGATTGGTGGCCTATATTCAACATTCTTAAAGAAAATAAATTTCAACCCAGAATTTCATATCCAGCTATACTAAGCTTCATAAGCAAAAGATAAATAAAATCCTTTTCAGGAAAGTAAATGTTGAGGGACATTGTTCCCCCCAGACCTGTCTTACAAGAGCTCCTGAAGGAAGCAAAAAATATGGAAAGGAAAAACCATTACCAGCAACTACATATATACACCGAAGTACACAGACCTATGACACAATGAAGCAACCACATAAAAAGTCTGCAAAATAACCAAATGCCATGATAATGACAGAATCAAGTTCACACATAGCAATACTAACCTTCAAGGTAAATAGGCTAAATGCCCCAGTTAAAAGACACAGAGTGGCAAGCTGGATAAAGAACTAAGACCTATTGGTGTGCTGTCTTCAGGGGAACCATCTGACGTGCAAAGACACATATAGGCTCAAAATAAAGGATGGATGAAAATTTACCAAACAATTGGAAAACAGAAAAAAACAGGGGTTGCAATTCTAGATTCTGACAAAGCAGACTTTAAACCAACAAAGTTCAAAAAAGGCAAAGAAGGGCATTGCATAATGGTAAAGGGTTAAAGTCACCAAGAAGAGCTGACTATTCTAAATATATATGTACCCAATCCAAGATAACCCAGATTCATAAAGCAAGTTCATAGAGACCTACAAAGAGACTTAAAATTCTACAATAATAATGGGAAACTTTAACACTCCACTGACAATATGAGAAAAATGATTCAGATAGAAAATTAACAAAGATATTTATGACCTGAATTCATCTCTAGATCAAGTATATATGGTAGATATCTACAAAACTCCCCACTCCAAAACAGCAGAATATACATTTTTTCTCATTGCTGCATGGCACTTACTCTAAAATTGATCACATAATATGACGTAAAACACTCCTTAGCAAATTCGAACAAAACTGGAATTATAACAAACAGTCTCTCCAAACACAGGTCAATCACATTAGAATTCAAGATTAAGAAATTCACTCAAAAACATACAACTACTTAGAAATTGAACAACCTCCTCCTGAATGACTTCTGGGTAAATAATGAAATTAGGGCAAAAATCAAGAAGTGCTTTGAAATTAATGAGAGCAAAGATACAACATGCCAGAATCTCTGGGATTCAGCTAAAGAAGTGTTAAGAGGGAACTTTATAACACTAAATGCCCAGATCAAAATGCTAGAAAGATTTCAAGTTAACAACCCAGTATCACAACTAGAAGAATTAGAGAACCAAGAGCAAACAAACACCCAAACCAGCAGAATACAAGAAATAACCAAGATCAGAGCTGCACTGAAGGAGATAGAGACACAAAAAACGTTTCAAGAGACCAACAAATCCAGGAGCTGGTTTCTTGAAAAAATTAAAGAAATAGATAGACTGCTAGCTACATTAATAAAGAAAAAAAAGAAAGATTCAAATAAACACTATTAAAAAGGACAAAAGGGGTATTACCACTGATGCCACAGAAATACAAACAACCATCAGAGCATATTATCAACACTCCTATATACATCAACTAAATCTAGAAGAAATGGATAAATTCCTGGACACATACACCCTCCTAAGAGTGAACCAGAAATAAACTTAATTATTTAAGCATGGGAATGGTGGCTCATGCCTATAATTCCAGCATTTTGGGAGGTTGATGAGGATGAATCATTTGAGGTCAGGAGTTCAAGACCAGCATGCTCAACATGGTGAAACATCATCTCTACTAAAAATACAAAAGTAGTTGGGCTTGGTGGCATGTCCCTGTAATCCCAACTACTTGGGAGGCTAAGGCAAGAGAATCACTTGAACCTCGGAGGCAGAGGTTGCAGTGAACCAGGATCACACCACTGCACTCCAGCCTGGGTGACAGAGTGACACTCTGTCCAAAAAAAAAAAAAAAAAAGAAAAAAAAAAAAAATTTAATCTTTTAATAATTAAACAAACCATTAGCAAGTTCTGAAATTGAGGCAAAAATATGTAGCCAACCAACCAAAAAAATCCCAGGAACAGATGGATTCACAGCTGAATTCTACCAGAGGCACAAAGAAGAGCTGGTACCATTCCTACTGAAACTATTCCAAAAAATTGAAAAGGAGGGACTCCTCCCTAACTCATTCTGTGAGGCCAGCAACATCCTGATATCGAAACATAGCAGAAATAAAAAAAAAAAAA
>NW_016812074.1:53161-62913 GCF_001698545.2 Rhinopithecus bieti
AAAAAAAAAAAAAAAAAAAGGAAAAGAAAATAAATTTAATCATTTAATCATTGAACAAACCATTAGCAAGTTCTGAAATTGAGGCAAAAATATGTAGCCAACCAACCAAAAAAATCCCAGGAACAGATGGATTCACAGCTGAATTCTACCAGAGGCACAAAGAAGAGCTGGTACCATTCCTACTGAAACTATTCCAAAAAATTGAAAAGGAGGGACTCCTCCCTAACTCATTCTGTGAGGCCAGCAACATCCTGATATCGAAACATAGCAGAAAAAAAAAAAAAAAAAAAGAAAGAAAGAAAACTTCAGGTCAATGTTCTTGATGAACATCAGTGCAAAAGTCCTTAACAAAATACTGGCAAACCAAATCCAGCGGCATATCTAAAAGCACAATTAAGTTGGCTTCATTCCTGTTACGTAAGATTAGTTCAATGGCAGAAATCAATAATGTGATTAATCACATAAACAGAACTAATGACAAAAAGCACGTTATTATCTCAATAGACCAGAAAAGGCCTTTAATAAAATTCAATGTCCCTTCATATTATAAACTCTCAATAAAATAGGTGTTGAAAGAACGTACCTCAAAATAATAAGAACCATTTATGACAAAACAACAACGAATATCATACTGAATTGGCAAAAGCTGAACACATCCTCCTTGACAAATGGCACAAGACAAGGTTGCCCTCTGTCTCCACTCCTATTAAATAATGTATTAGAAATCCTGGTCAGGGCAATCAGGTAACAGAAACAAATAAAGTGTATTCAAATAGGAAGTGAGGAAGTCAAACTATCTTCATTTGAAGACTACATAATCCTATATCTAGAAAATTCCATCATTTCAGCCAAAAAGCTTCATAAGCTAATAAGAAACTTCAACAAAGCCTCTGGATACAAAACTAATGTGCAAAAATTGCTAGTATTCCTGTATACCAACAACAGCCAAGCTGAAAGCCAAATCATGAATGAACTTTCGTTCACTGTTACCACAAAAAAATAAAATAAAAATAAAATATCTAGAAGTACAGCTAGCAAGGAAAGTGAAGGACCTGTTTAAGAACTACAAACCACTGCTCAAAGAAAGCAGCGATGACACAAACAAATGGAAAAAAACATTCTATGCTCACAGATAGGAAGAATCAATATCATGGAAATGACCATACTGCCCAAAACAATTTATAGATTCAATGCTATTCTCATCTTACTACCATTGACATTTTCAAAAAATTGGAGAAAAATTACTTTAAAATTCATATATAGCCATAAAAGAGCCTGAATTGTCAAGGTAATTTTAAGTAAAACCAAAAACTGGAGGCATCACCTTATCAGAATTCAGACTATACTACAGGGCAACAATAATTGAAACAGCATAGTACTGGTACAAAAACAGATATATAGACCAATGGGACAGAATAGGGAACCTAGAAATAAGATCACACACCTACAACCATCTGACCTTTGACAAACTTGCCACAAACAAGTAATGAGGAATAGATTCCTTAGTTAGTAAATAGTGATGGGAGAACTGGCTAGCCAGATGCAGAAAATTAAAATTGGACCCCGCTGTTACACCATATACAAAAATAAACTCAAGATGGATTAAACACTTGCATGTGAAACTTAAAACAAAAAATCCTAGAAGGTAACCTAGACAATATCATTCAGGACATAGGCATGAGCAAATATTTCATGACAAACATGCCAAAAGAAATTGCAACAAAAGCCAAAATTGACAACTGGGATCTAATTAAACTAAAGAGCTTCTGAACTGTAAAAGAAACTATAAACAGAGGTCTAAAATCGACCATTTATAAGGAACTTAAGGAAATTTGCAAGAAAAAAATCAAACAACCCTATTAAAAAATGGGAAAAAATATGAACAGGCACTTCTCAAAAGAAGACAGACATGCAATGAATTTACATTAAAAATGCTCAACATCACTGATCATTAGAGAAATACAAATCAAAACCACAATGAGATATCATTTCACACCAGTCAGAATGGTGATTTTTAAAAAGCCAAAAAACAACAGTTGCTTCAGAGGCTGTGGAGAAAAAGGAACACTTTTACAAAGTTGGTGTAAGTGTAAATTATTTCAGCAATTGTGAAAGACAGCGTGGAGATTCCTCAAAGACCTAGAGGCAGAAATCCCATTTAACCCAGCAATCCCATTACTAGGTATGTACCCAATTAATTTAAATTATTTTATTATAAAAGCACATGCATGTGTATGTTTATTGCAGTACTTGTTACAATAGCAAAGACATGGAATCAACCTAAATGTCCATCAATGCTAGGCTGGATAGAGACAATTTGGTGCATATACACTATGGAATACTATGCAGTCATGAAAATGAATGAGATCATGTCCTTTGCAGAGACATGGCTTGACACGGAAGTAATTATTCTTAGCAAACTAATGCAAGAACAGAAAACCAAATACTGTGTGTTCTCACTTATATGTGGGAGCTAAATGATGAGAGTACATGGACACATGGTGGGGAACAATACACACTGAGGCCTGTTCGAGGGTCAGGGGGTGGGAGAAGGGAGAGGATCAGGAAGAATAGCTAATAGATGCTCAGCTTAATATCTGTGTGATTGGATGATCTGTACAACAAGTCACCATGGCACACATTTACCTATGTTAACAAAACTGCATATCCCACACATGTACACCTGAACTTAAAATAAAAGTTGGAAATAAAAATAAAAAATAAAAAATAAGTGCTCTAATTGCTCCAGACACTAACTTTATGATTCATTGCCTTTATTCATGCTATTTACTTAGCTTTCATTAATTACTTCTCATTTTTTACATGGTGGACTCTTATTTAATCCTCGAGGTTCAACTCAGAAATGTGGTAATGTTTCTACTATGGTACCATATATTGAGCACATTCCCTATCAAAGTGTTTACCACACTACATTTTTTGGCATCTTTTTCAGTTAGAATGTAAGTTACATTATTTTAGACATAATTTTTAATTCATTTTAAATTCTTTGTGCCTAGTATATTGTGGGACATATATTATAAAATTTAAAAATTCCTAGACAAATAAAATGATGAAATAATGTCATTTATTACGTAAATTCAGGTAACATAATTAAACTAGAGATTGTGGGATTATGTTATATTCTCAGACTTGCCCCTAAGTAGTTTTGTGATACTTATTGGAAAAGTCACATAGCCCTACTGATTTCAATTCAATTATTATAATAAAGATATCTTTCACTTTTACCTTATTGTGTATATTCAGTGTAACACATATATTTTTATGCATTCCTGTAATATTAAGCAAAATATTGTTAGGATAAAGCTGTGAAGTACTTCAAAGATCACATGGTATATTATCTTGATTTTACAGATAGATGAGCTGAAGCTGGAATGGTAATTTTACTTGACCAAGTACGTGCAAATAGTTAGTGGTCACTCTTTGAAGAACATATTTCCTAACTCCTCAATCTAGTCTTCTTTCAATGTTTATCTCATCTGTTTATTCATCCAGAAAATAATTATTGTGTCTTAATTAACAGGCACTTTTTTTCTACTTGCTACTTGTTATTTTCTCATTAATATTACTGGGAAGAAATTGTTTTCTGGACCACTATGGACAATCTTCCTTTAAAATAAATAGTTTCTTGGTCATTGAACATACTCAATAAGCTTTTTTTTTTTCCATTTATAGCCCATGAAGTATATATATACAATATTTATTCATTAACTGGATATATATTGGCAGTATCATATATGTTAAATATACAGTTTTCACCCCAAATCTAAATATAACCTAGATTTTAAATTCTAATAATCTTGACTTTTATTTACAATATGCAAAAGATCTGCATCTTTGAAACTATCTTGCTCACTAAAAGTGTCTTATCTTTAGTGAACAAAGAGTGTTATTTTGACTGTCTGATATTCTATTAATCATGTATATTATGTACACATGTGTGCAAATGAACCTGTATGCACAGTAGACAAAACTGGGTAAAGAGAATACCAATGGAAAGAAAGTATATTACTTTTCCTTTAAAAACTGTATCCAAGCTCCAAGAACTAATAACTTCTCTGTTTTTAAGGTAAATACATACCTCAAGTTCAGGCAGTGTTATGTTATTTTCAACCCTTGTGTCAATGATGCTACTAGTAAGAATCTGAAAATATTAGTAATTGTTAACTGATGAATATATGACAATATGTATGTGAAAAGTGAATAATAACTCATTCTGGAAATAGGATATTCTGCCAACCAATCGCTTGCTTTTGCTAAATTGAGCTCAAACCATCAAGTAATAGCTTTGCCTTTTCTAGGAACTCTATAAACTTACGGAAACCATATTTAGGTCTTTCCTGATAAAAACTAGTTGTGTAAAATTTCAAGTTATCATATTCAGCCTCCACTTTAGTGCTTGTTTTGCTGTAAGAGAGGGAAAGGAGAAAATAAAGTCAGGTGGGAGATGGGAGGAGGACAAAGGAAAAGGAAGAAAGGAGAATAAAATGGGGAGCTGTTTGCTCAACACGATGAGATAAGCTCTATCTATGGATATAGTATGGTTTTCCCTATTAATTTAATATGAGTAATTTATATTTGTGATATCTCTATGGAACTTCAAAGTGATTCAAATAGTTTTCTGTGAAAGTATTCAAAGGTCTCAAAAATATAGATCTAAAATAAGCTAGGTGAAAGTACAGTCATTCCTCAGTGTACATGGGAATTGATTGGTTCCAGGACTCTGCATAACCAAATTCATGCGTGCTCAAGTCCTGCAGCTGGCCTTGCAGAACCGGCATATACAAAAAGTTGACCCTCATGTACATGCGGGGTTCACAACACCCAAATACTGTATATTCAATCCACGTTTTGTTTTTAAAAATCCACGTACAAATGGACTCACATAGTTAAAATCAGTGTTATTCAAGGATCAGCTGGATTCTGTTCTTCTCCTTGCATCCTGATTCAAACACCAAAGGTTTTTTTTTGTAGACATTCAAGTGATAGCTTATGGTTGGGATGAACTGGTAGTGTTGCTACTATGAAGACACAGTAAGATTAAGCCGTATCAGTGACTGTAATTCTGTACAAATTCAAAGAGAGTGTAATCAAATTACAAAGTATAATTTAGGGCTCTTCAACACTTATATTTTTCCAAGTATTTTTCTCCTATTTTTAAAAAAAGTGACTTGATCTCCAATCCTTTTACCTTTATAAATAAAATAAAATTGTCAAACCTCACTGCAGCCTCAAACTACTGAGCTCAAGAGATCTTCTCATCTCTGCTTCCCAAGTTGTTGGTGTCATATGCTTGAACCATGTGACAGCTCTATTTATGAGAATTTTGAAGGAAATCGGGAGAAGAATATGTTGAATAATAGCTTTATTCTTTTAAATATAAAGCTTTCTGTAAAATATATTTTAATTTTAAAATATTATAACTTTTTGAGAGAAGACATTGAGGGCAAGGTTTTGATTTAATAATAAGTCTTAGTCATCACATACTGTGAACTGTACAAGAACTCTCTCTTGTGTTTTATATATGTATTCATTTATACACATACATTGGCCCACTCTTCTATCCCTCTACCTACCTTTTTATCTATCTTGTTCTTCTTGCCCCAATCTTGGCCACTCTAATGTATTAATATGTATCATTGAATTCATTTGCTTTTTAAAATATGAAACTTTTTGTGAGTATATGCATTTCTCTTCTAATTTTAAAATCTAATATTTGAGATCTACAAAAGAATATATACATATACAAGTTATAAAGTATAATTATAAAATTAAAATTTGTGTACTCACCATGCAACTGAAGAACCTGAGCATTACCAATATTATGCTATCTACATCTATGCTCATCCCCTATGCCAACTGTCTCTTTCCTTCTACCTCTCAGAGGTAACCACTGTCCTTAAATATGTGATCATTGTTTTCTTGCTTTTCCTGTAGTTTTATTACACACCTACATGTAAAAACAACATATTACTTTATTTTGTTTTGTGATTTATTAAATAACAGTATTAAGTATATCATCTTATGAGAATTATCTTTTTTCTTTTAACGTTATGTCCTTAAAATTCAGCAATGTTGTGTGTGTCTGTTTGGCTGTATGGCTAAAATTCACTAGTTTATACTGCTATATTTCAATATATTGTTGGTATTTGCCATAAAATATTTTATTTATCTGCTTTCTCATCACTGGGCATTCATATTCTTTATAGTTATTTTTGTTATTTGATTATTGGTGGGTTTTTACTTTGTTTGCTACGATTAACAATGTTGCTACAAGTATTCTTATTATATTGATATGAAAGGCAGGCAGGGAAGTGTGCGAAGGGAAGGTCTAACCCTAACCCTAACCCTAGCCCGAACCCTAACCCTAACCCCAACCCAAACCCTTACCCTAACCCTAGCCCTAACCCTTACCTTAACCCTAGCCCTAACCTTAACCCTAACCCTAACCCTAACCGGATCAAACCGGATCAGAGACCAGACCGGATATCAAACCGGATCAAAGACCAGACCGGATCAAACCGGATCAAACCGTCTCAAACCGGACCAGACCGGGTCAAAACGGATCAAACGAGATAAAACCGGATCACACCGGATTGGACCGGATCAAACCGGATCAAACTGGCTCAGACCGGACCAGACCGGATCAACCCGGATCAAACTGGCTCAGACCGGCCCAGACCGGATCAAACCGGCTCAAACCGGACCAGACCGGCTCAAACCGGCTCAAACCGGACCAGACCGGATCAAAACGGCTCAAACCGGACCAGACCGGCCCAGACCGGATCTAACCGGCTCAAACCGGAGCAGACCGGATAAAACCGGCTCAAACCGGACCAGATCGGATCAAACCGGCTCAAACCGGACCAGACCGGCCCAGACCGGATCTAACCGGCTCAAACCGGAGCAGACCGGATCAAACCGGCTCAGACCGGACAAGACCGGATCAAACCAGCTCAAACAGGATCAAACCGGCTCAAACCGGACCAGACCGGATCAAACCGGCTCAGACCGGACCAGACCGGATCTAACCGGCTCAAACCGGACCAGACCGGATCAAACCGGATCGAACCAGATCAAACAGGACGAAACCGGATTGGACCGGATCAAACCGGATCAAACTGCCTCAGACCGGACCAGATCGGATCAAACCAGATCAAACCGGATCAAACCGGCTCAAACCGGAAGAGACCGGATCTAACCGGCTCAAACCGGATCAGACCGGATCAAACCGGCTCAGACCAGACCAGACCGGATCAAACCGGCTCAAACCGGACCAGACCGGATTGCTAAATTGAGCTCAAACCATCAAGTAATAGCTTTGCCTTTTCTAGGAACTCTATAAACTTACGGAAACCATATTTAGGTCTTTCCTGATAAAAACTAGTTGTGTAAAATTTCAAGTTATCATATTCAGCCTCCACTTTAGTGCTTGTTTTGCTGTAAGAGAGGGAAAGGAGAAAATAAAGTCAGGTGGGAGATGGGAGGAGGACAAAGGAAAAGGAAGAAAGGAGAATAAAATGGGGAGCTGTTTGCTCAACACGATGAGATAAGCTCTATCTATGGATATAGTATGGTTTTCCCTATTAATTTAATATGAGTAATTTATATTTGTGATATCTCTATGGAACTTCAAAGTGATTCAAATAGTTTTCTGTGAAAGTATTCAAAGGTCTCAAAATATAGATCTAAAATAAGCTAGGTGAAAGTACAGTCATTCCTCAGTGTACATGGGAATTGATTGGTTCCAGGACTCTGCATAACCAAATTCATGCGTGCTCAAGTCCTGCAGCTGGCCTTGCAGAACCGGCATATACAAAAGTTGACCCTCATGTACATGCGGGGTTCACAACACCCAAATACTGTATATTCAATCCACGTTTTGTTTTAAAATCCACGTACAAATGGACTCACATAGTTAAAATCAGTGTTATTCAAGGATCAGCTGGATTCTGTTCTTCTCCTTGCATCCTGATTCAAACACCAAAGGTTTTTTTTTGTAGACATTCAAGTGATAGCTTATGGTTGGGATGAACTGGTAGTGTTGCTACTATGAAGACACAGTAAGATTAAGCCGTATCAGTGACTGTAATTCTGTACAAATTCAAAGAGAGTGTAATCAAATTACAAAGTATAATTTAGGGCTCTTCAACACTTATATTTTCCAAGTATTTTCTCCTATTTTAAAAAAAGTGACTTGATCTCCAATCCTTTTACCTTTATAAATAAAATAAAATTGTCAAACCTCACTGCAGCCTCAAACTACTGAGCTCAAGAGATCTTCTCATCTCTGCTTCCCAAGTTGTTGGTGTCATATGCTTGAACCATGTGACAGCTCTATTTATGAGAATTTTGAAGGAAATCGGGAGAAGAATATGTTGAATAATAGCTTTATTCTTTTAAATATAAAGCTTTCTGTAAAATATATTTTAATTTTAAAATATTATAACTTTTGAGAGAAGACATTGAGGGCAAGGTTTTGATTTAATAATAAGTCTTAGTCATCACATACTGTGAACTGTACAAGAACTCTCTCTTGTGTTTTATATATGTATTCATTTATACACATACATTGGCCCACTCTTCTATCCCTCTACCTACCTTTTATCTATCTTGTTCTTCTTGCCCCAATCTTGGCCACTCTAATGTATTAATATGTATCATTGAATTCATTTGCTTTTAAAATATGAAACTTTTGTGAGTATATGCATTTCTCTTCTAATTTTAAAATCTAATATTTGAGATCTACAAAAGAATATATACATATACAAGTTATAAAGTATAATTATAAAATTAAAATTTGTGTACTCACCATGCAACTGAAGAACCTGAGCATTACCAATATTATGCTATCTACATCTATGCTCATCCCCTATGCCAACTGTCTCTTTCCTTCTACCTCTCAGAGGTAACCACTGTCCTTAAATATGTGATCATTGTTTTCTTGCTTTTCCTGTAGTTTTATTACACACCTACATGTAAAACAACATATTACTTTATTTTGTTTTGTGATTTATTAAATAACAGTATTAAGTATATCATCTTATGAGAATTATCTTTTTTCTTTTAACGTTATGTCCTTAAAATTCAGCAATGTTGTGTGTGTCTGTTTGGCTGTATGGCTAAAATTCACTAGTTTATACTGCTATATTTCAATATATTGTTGGTATTTGCCATAAAATATTTTATTTATCTGCTTTCTCATCACTGGGCATTCATATTCTTTATAGTTATTTTGTTATTTGATTATTGGTGGGTTTTACTTTGTTTGCTACGATTAACAATGTTGCTACAAGTATTCTTATTATATTGATATGAAAGGCAGGCAGGGAAGTGTGCGAAGGGAAGGTCTAACCCTAACCCTAACCCTAGCCCGAACCCTAACCCTAACCCCAACCCAAACCCTTACCCTAACCCTAGCCCTAACCCTTACCTTAACCCTAGCCCTAACCTTAACCCTAACCCTAACCCTAACCGGATCAAACCGGATCAGAGACCAGACCGGATATCAAACCGGATCAAAGACCAGACCGGATCAAACCGGATCAAACCGTCTCAAACCGGACCAGACCGGGTCAAAACGGATCAAACGAGATAAAACCGGATCACACCGGATTGGACCGGATCAAACCGGATCAAACTGGCTCAGACCGGACCAGACCGGATCAACCCGGATCAAACTGGCTCAGACCGGCCCAGACCGGATCAAACCGGCTCAAACCGGACCAGACCGG
>NW_016812075.1:0-744 GCF_001698545.2 Rhinopithecus bieti
TGACACCTCAAAGATCACATGACAGTTGCTGGTATCGACTGGGGCCTTGAAACTTACACTCTGAAAATAAGAGGCAACCCTGTATCACACCATATACAAAAATCAACTCAACATATATTAAGGCTTAAACATAATACCTGAAGCTGTAAAACTAATAGAAAAAAGATAAAGCTTTTTGGTATTGGACTTAGAAACAGGTTTTGGGATATGACACCAAAAGCACATGAAATAAAAGCAAAAATAGAAAAGTGGAATTGCATTAAACTTAAAATCTTCTGCACAGGAAAGGAGACAACGACCAGAGTGAAAAGACCACCTATGGAATGAGAGAAAATATTTATGAACCATGGATCTGACAGAGTTAATATTCAAAACACATAGTGAATTCCTACAAGTCAATAGCGAAAACACAAGTAACAATTTTAAAATGGACAAAGGACCCAAATAGACATTTCCCCAAGGAAGATATTTAAATGGTCAGAGTAAATAAAATGGGTGTTCAATATCACTAATCAACAGGGAATGCAAATCAAAACCATAATCAGATATCACTTCATACACCTGTTAGAATGGCTACTACCAATAAGACAAATGGTAAGTAAGTGTTGGCAACAATGTGGAGAAAAGGGATATTTTACCCTGTTAGTAGGAATGTAAATTGGTGCAGCTCTTATAAGACACAGTATGAAAATTCCTTTACAAATTAAAATAGGACTACTATAGTTCAGTAATTCTACTTCTCAA
>NW_016812076.1:0-919 GCF_001698545.2 Rhinopithecus bieti
TAACATACAGAGAGACAAATCATGAGTGAACTTCCATTCACAATTGTTCCAAAGAGAATAACCTAGGAATCTGACTTACAAGAGATGTGAAGGACCTCTTCAAGGAGAACTACCAACCACTGCTCAGTGAAATAAAAGAGGACACAAACAAATGGAAGAACATACCATGCTCATGGATAGGAAGAATCAATATCGTGAAATGGCCATACTGCCCAAGGTAATTTATAGATTCAATGCCATCCTCATCAAGCTACCAATGACTTTCTTCACAGAATTGGGAAAAAACTACTTTAAAGTTCAGATGGATCCAAAAAAGAGCCCGCATTGCCAAGACAATCCTAAGCAAAAAGAACAAACCTGGAGGCGTCATGCTACCTGGCGTCAAACTATACTATAGTTACAGTAACCATCATGCTACCTGGCTTCAAACTATACTACAAAGTTACAGTAACCAAAACTGCATGGTACTGGTACCAAAACAGACATATAGACCAATGGAACAGAACAGAGGTTTCAAAATTACACCACACACCTACATCCATATGATCTTTGACAAACCTGACAAAAGCAAGCAATGGGGAAAAGATTCCCTATTTAATAAATGGTGCTGGGAAAACTAGCTAGCCATATGTAGAAAGCTGAAACTGGATCTCTTCCTTACACCTTATACAAAATTAATTCAAGATGGATTAGAGACTTAAATGTTAGACCTAAAACCATAAAACTCTAGAGGAAAACCTAGGCAATACCATTCAGGACATAGGCACAGGCAAGGACTTCATGACTAAAACACAAAAGCAATGGCAACAAAAGCCAACATTGACAAATGGGATCTAATGAAACTAAACAGCTCATGCACAGCAAAAGAAACAGCCATTGGAGTGAACAGGCAACCTACAGAATGGGAGAAAAGTTTTTG
>NW_016812077.1:0-2690 GCF_001698545.2 Rhinopithecus bieti
TACAACAGCAAGAAAGTAAAATATTTCAATTTTCACAATATCCATTTTACTGAAAAAAATACTGCTAAGCATTGCTATTTCACTAATACGTGGAAATAAGAGGAGACAAAACAATAAGGTAAAATAAACCAAACAATGAGGAATGTTTCGACCTACAATTTAAGATAATGGACTGGAAAACCACTAGAAAAAAATAAGAAACTTTCTGATGTATTTCATCATATTGCAACAAGATGATTTTCAAACAAAAGTGGCTAACATTATTTCTATACCCTACCCTTTTGTCATAGAATTCATAACATTTGTTACACTGAGGTACTCATATTTGAAAGAATCGCTTTGTAAAAAGCCTTTTAGAACATGAGTAATTGCTTAATTAGTTGATTTGGGTAATCATGCTGTTTGTATAAATTTGTTTCATTTGACTGTGACATATCTCGTATCCATTCTAAAGACTATCTAAAATAAAATTGAATCAACATGACCTTGAGAATCTCTTTACCCATATTTTTGCACTAGGAGAGCAACTGAGAAAAAAGCTAATAAAATATTAAGAGAAACAAGTTGATTTTTAGACAATGGATCAACAGAAAGTATACAGCTTGGCTAAGCAAAGAGTAAGGGAAGGGGACCGGAAAGCATAATGAATAACCGTCTGAAACATTTAGAATTATACCATACAAACATAAAATGGGAGGAGAGCATTATTTAGCCTGGTACAGCAAGTACATACAAGTAACAGGACAACTGAAAAGAAAAGTTAGACCCAAAGATCAGGAAAAACTTCCTGACAGCAAGATCTATCAGATTGTGCTTCAGTCTCCTGAGGAAGTGACAAAAGCTTTATCCTCAAGAGATATTTAAAATTAGAATGGGTAAGGTACTAGAAAGTATGCTGTAAGAGAAAAATTCAACTGATTTCATCAAGCTGGAGAGTTACTAAAGGAAAAAAGCACAGAAAAATACAGTACAAAGAAAGACAATAATTTAAAATGAAAAAAAAAAAAACACCTTGGGGGACTTGACCAGAAAATCAAGGCTAAAATCTTGGGTCTGTCCTTTCTAGTTGCATAATCTTGACTTAAACTGTATGAGTTAGCTTAAAGTGTAAATGACAGAAACATGATCTGCCCTGTACTGAACTGAAAATATTGTAAATGTTAAAGAATTATACTACCACAGGATATCATTACATACATGATGGTATTTTACTCAAAAGGCGGCAAAAATGTAATTTTGTTGATTTAAAAATTTTAATTCACATGGCACTAATTTGAAAACCTGTAATTATTATAAGGGAAAGGAGCATGTCTTCAAATAAAGCTCAAGAACATCATCAAAACCAAGTTTTCACAGAAGAGACCACAGGAAGTTAAGCTACTATTCTTGAAAATGTGTCATGGTCAATTTCTAGGAAACAAGAAATTATATAAGAAACATTTCTAATAATCTCAGACAACCATGATACAAAAGAGTCCCTTCAATTCCCTGGGAACCAGTATGTTATCTTGCTGTTTCTGTGACCCATATCAGTTTGGGAAGCAATTCACTCCCACCTCTGGATGACATTTAGAAGAGGCAACCACATATGTATAATGAAATATTTTCCAACTGTTTTCCCTGGAATCGCAATGCTCCACAGAAAAATGTATAAAATTCACCATTTACAGATTCCATGAATGTTCACCTCAAATTTCATTTCTTAAACTAGAAACTCAAACTTAGTTAAAAAAACAACAGCAACAACAAAAAAACCGCTGGGCTCGATGGCTCAAGCCTATAATTCCAGCACTTTGGCAGGCCAAGGCAGGTGGATCACCTAAGGTCAGGAGTTTAAGACCAGCCTGGCCAACGTGGTGAAACCCTGTCTCTACTAAAAATACAAAAATTAGCCGGACGTGGTGGTGGGCGCCTGTAATCCCAGCTACTCGGGAGGCTGAGGCAGGAGAATCGCTTGAACCTGGGAGGCGGAGGTTGCAGTGAGGAGAGATCACGCCACTGCACTCCACCTTGGGTGACAGAGCAAGACTTAAAAAAAAAAAAAAAAAAAACCCCTACATGTTAACTCAATGATATATACATGTTAACAACTGGAAACCACCAATGTGTTAAGTGGTATTCCAAGGTTAACATATTTTTGTAATGATTTCAAATAAAGCTTCTCTTGTCACCTCACTGAATATGAGCGTCATATAAATATACCATTAATCAGGAAGATTACAACACTGTACTTTCAAAAAAAAGTTACTTTAGAATCTGCATGTTGACTCATGTAAAACTGTGCAAGTGAATGTACTATTGCATACTTTTATGACTCAAGATTTTATACTGAACTAAAAAGGCAAAGATAAAACTGAATACAAAACACTGTGATCTTTAGCCCCCATTTCAATTTTGTACTTATCGACTGGCTGACTTTACAAGAAAAGGTTACAAATAATTTCACCTTGCAGAGAGATGACTCATGCAACATTGAAAATAACATATAAACATGAGTAACTCTTTTTTTTTAATCAAAAGCATTATATAGCAATTTTGACAGAAAAAAGTATCATTAATGAAAATGCTAATTACTGGGTACAGGCATATACAGTCACAGGTTTCCACACTCACTTAAAAAATTTGCTTAAGTTAAACAGCTTAAAGCTGAATTCAGTGCTTTAAAAAAATTAAATCAGCCGGGCGCGGTG
>NW_016812078.1:0-58988 GCF_001698545.2 Rhinopithecus bieti
TGGAAGCTTCGTCTCAGAGGGGTACCTGAGCATGTGAGGTGTGAAGTGTCAGTCTGCCCCTCATCGGGGGTGACTCCCAGTTAGGCTACTCAGGGGTCAGGGACCCACTTGAGCATGCAGTCTGTCTGTTCTCAGATCTCAGACTCTGTGCTGGGAGAACCACTACTCTCTTCAAAGCTGTCAGATAGGGACATTTAAATCTGCAGAAGTTTCTGCTGCCTTTTGTTTGGCTATGCCCTGTCCCCAGAAGTGGAGTCTACAGAGGCAGACGGGCCTCCTTGAGCTGCTGTGGGCTCCACCCAGTTCGAGCTTCCTGGCCACTTTGTTTACCTACTCAAGCCTCAGAAATGGCGGACGCCCCTTCCCCAGCCTCACTGCCGCCTTGCAGTTAGATCTCAGCCTGCTGTGCTAGTTAGTAATGAGGGAGGTTCCTTGGGTGTGGGACCCTCCGAGCCAGGTGCAGGATATAATCTCCTGGTGTGCCGTTTGCTAAGACCCTTGGTAAAGTGTAGTATTAGGGTGGGAGTGACCCAATTTTCCAGGTGTGTGTCACGGTTTCCCTTGGCTAGGAAAGGGAATTCTCTTCCCCCTTGCATTTCCCGGGGGAGGTGACGCCTCACCCTGCTTCGGCTCTTGCTCAGTGGGCTGCACCCACTGTCCTGCACCCACTATCCGACATGCCCCAATGAGATGAACCCGGTACCTCAGTTGGAAATGCAGAAATCACCCATCTTCTGTGTCGCTCATGCTGGGAGCTGTAGCCTGGAGCTGTTCCTTTTTGGCCATCTTGGAACTACCTGACACAATTGTCAGATATACTCAATGAGAAAATACAGGTATTTATATTTTAAATAAAGTCATTTTCCACTGTATACCCTTTTTTAATTATAGGCATTTTATTATTATAGGCATTTTCTAATTTCCAGGAAAACCTCTTGTCCACCCCAGTGACTGATACATACTCAAGCTTGTTCAACCCGTGGCCCACAGGGCACATGCAGCCCACGACAGCTTTGAATGCAGCCCAACAGAAATTTCCAAACTTTCTTAAAACATTATGACTTTTTGTTTTGTTTTGTTTTTAGCTAATCAGCTATCGTTAGTGTTAGTGTATTTTCTGTGTGACCCAATACAATTTTTCTTCCAATGTGGCTCAGAGAAGCCAAAAGATTGGATACCCTGAGGTATAACTTACCATTCATTCAGACCTCTTTCATCTTTTGACAGAGCTTCATAATTTGTGGTGATAATTGTTTTCATATCTTATTTTTATTTGCCAACTCTTATCATGGCTGCACTTTAGAGCTATATCTTAACTAATCAGAGCCTAATTTAGTTTTAAAAATTCTGTATTTTCTGATTAGAAGTTAGGATGATTTTTTTAAATGATGGCAAATAAATATTTATATTGCTATCAAGAAACTTATCTAGTGGGCAATGTATAACATTTTTAAGTAGCCATGGTACGTAGAAGAGAGGTAGAGATAAAGTGCTTTGCGAATTCAGAGGAAGAAAGAAGTAATTCTATGTGGACAATCCGGGAGAGGTGTAATCTAAAACAGTTGTTAAATATTTCAAACATAGAGAAGCACAGAGAATGATATAATAAAAACATAATTATTGGCCACCCAGAATTAACAAATATTATTTGCAAACATCAAAAAATTCTAAACTTAATATCTTTCCTCCTTCTGAAGAAAACAAAGACCTTAGAATGCTTAAACTCAGGCTTCCCCTTCCATTTTCTTTGCTATTTTTGTTGCTAGTTTGTTTTATTGTTATTGTTGTTTTTGGCTCATCTTTGCTCCTTGCATCCTGCTCTTCCCATTGGAGTTTAATTTACTTCTTGGTGAAACATTTCCTTTAGTGGTTCTTTTTCACATTTTCCTTTTTTTTTTTTTTTTGGCTCTACTATATATTGTGTTTTCGTCACATATGTCTTTCAGTTTACTATTTTCCATACTTCTGTGGATAATCTAATGTTTAACCTGTCCTTTGAAACTTTTATTCCAAGATTCCTGTTTGATTCTTTCAAAGAAGAAAATGCCTTTTCTTTTCATATCATCCTTTCCTTGCTGTATGGCAGCTATTCCTTTCATGGTTTCTTTTGACATTAAATATTCTTCTTTTAGAATTTCTTTTAGATTATTGTCTATGATTCTGGGTATGTCAGTCCTGCCATTGTCCATGTCTTCTGACTCTTTTATAAGTGAGGTTCATTTAAAATTTTTTTTCCATTTTACTGTGAATTTTTTTTTTAGTGGGAGTTGTTTTCCTGCGGGTCTTGGATCATGAAGGCATACTGTTATAGAGATTCGTATTTGCTTCTGACAAATTCCTGTTGGCTTCACTGAGTCTGAACCAGTTGTTATTCTTAATTTTTTGAGGGTGGAGCAGGCTTAGGTAGTGTCATTCCTTATGTGTAATTCCTTTTCCACCCATGCCTCAGATGGGTTGCAAGCTTTCTTGTGACTATAGCCAATCTAGTAAGCAAAATTTTCCTAGGAGCTGTTTCATAGACGGAACAGTATTTTGTAGATCTAGGTTACATGCAGGGCTGCAAGCCCAGTTTCAGCTTCCTACCTCTAACAGGACTGAGACCTGTCTCCTTTAATAGAGGATAACAGAAAACCTCACAGTTGACTTTGGCTTAAGTTCAGGGTACATGGAGATGATTAATGGAAAATTGTTTGGAAAGGTGGGTTGGAATCAAGTACAGTAGGCCTTGAATCGTAGGCTAAGGAATTTGGACTTTATGCTACATATAGCAGGAATGCAATAAATGTCTTTTTGCGTGAGAGTCATGCAGAGCTTTGCTCTAAGAAGATTAATTTGATAACCGTAAATAGGTTGGAATGGAGAGAACATACTGTAAATAGGGAGATCAATTAAGCAACTATTCACATTAGTCTGTGAAAGAGGTAATAAATACCTGAAATACGGTAACAATAGTGGCAATGAAGATGATGTGAGAGGTAAATAGATGTTTATAGAGAGATTATGATATAGGTTTCACACTGGTATTCAGGAGAAAGAGCATTCCAAGATGACCCCAGCGAGGATGCTGAAACTATTAAGGAAATTCAAACACAGACAGAGCATTAGGTTTGTAAAGAAAGATCAGTTCAATTATGAAAATATTATCTTTGTAGTGCCAGTGGGACACCCAAGTACAAAGAGCCATTCATGCAGATAAACATGTTGGACTATAATTAAGATAGAAGGACAAGACCAAAAGAGATGTAGGGCTTAGTAGAACAGAAGCATTAACTGAAGCCATACATTTCAGACAGAATCAAGAATCGGGAAAGAGAGGAGGTAAACCAAGAAGAAAATTAGTAATTAGGAAATAGAAAAAGAGAATTCTGGGGAATGATATGTCAGAGTAGTAGGAGTATGGCCCAGGGCATAGACTGATATTATGGAAACCAGAAACTGGAAGCATTTCACAGCCGGGGACTATCACTATTAGAGAGGTAGAGGAAAATGTTGAGGAGGATGAGGTCCAAGAAATGGCCATTTAATGGTAACCAGATTAAATACAAGGATATGAGGAGCAAGTGAACGGAGAGGCAGTGAGAGTGGAAATAATGTAGTAAATTCACTTTTAAAATAAAACTTACAAGGTTATACATTGTGTTTGTGAAATATAGATCTGTATGTATATGTTTGAATCTATACAAATGTATTATATGTATGTATATATGTAAAATTTTTCCCATGACTGTATTGCCACCCTTGGGTTACTCTATTACCCTGTGATAAAAGATTAGCAAGCAGTATTCTTCTTATTCTTTGAAATCTCCACTTTGATCTTCATAATAGGGTACAGTAAAAGGGAACGATAGAAGGCAACAATATTATTGTTGGAATAGGTGTGGGAATAGACAAGAAGGTCACAGGATTGGGAAAGGAGAAGTACATACTATTAGAAGAGGGTAAAAGTGCTTTGAAAATTTGGGCTATGGAAGATCTATCTTTTGTGAAAGCGTGCTTTGTATTGAAATTATCAAATAGAAGATAGAGGGTAGAGTAGACAAGTACACTTACATGTAATTGAATGTGCCAGATGCTTTACATAAATTTTCATGTTTAATCTTTCAAAACACTAATAAGGAGTGCATATGGTAGTTCTGTTTTTAATTTTTTGAGGAACTTCCATAGTGTTTTCCATGATGGCCTTATAATTTACATTCTCATTAACACTGTACTAGGGATTCTCTATTCTCCACACCTTTGCGAACCCTTTTTATATATTGCCTTTTTCATAGTAACCATCCTAATAGGTGTGAAGTGATACCTCATGGTGATTTTAATTTGTGTTGCCTGGTAATTAGTGATGTTAAAATTTTTTCACATACCTTTTGGCCATTTGTATGTCTTTCTTTGAGAAATGTCTTTTCCAGTCATTTGCCCATTTTTTAATTGGGTTATTTGTTTTCTTGCTATTGAGTTGTTTGTGTTCCTTATATATTTTGTACATTAGCCCCTTTCTAGGTTCTCTGTTCTGTTCCATTGGTGTATACTGATTTTATGCCAGTACCATGCTGTTTTGATTACTTTAGCTTTGTAGTATACTTTGAGATCAGGTGATGTTTAGCTGCCTCTTTTTTCATTTCCTTAAGCTTTCTTTGCCTATTCAAGGTATTTTGTTATTCCACATGAATTTTAGGATTCTTTTCTCTTTTCTGTGAAAATGTCTTAAGACTTTTGATAGAAAATGTGATTAGAATTCATTGGTAGAATCATTGAATCTGTTGATCACTTTGGATTTTATGGACATTTTATCAATGTTAATTCTTCCATTCCACGAATAAGGAATATTTTTTCATTTACTTGTGTCTCCAATGTCTTTCATCAATGTTTTATAGTTTTCAGTGTAAAGATCTTTCACGTCCTTGGTTAAATTTGTTTTAAGTTGTTGGGGTTTTTTGTTTTGTTTTTGTTTGTTTGTTTGTTTTGGTAGCTATTGTAAATGGGACTGTTTTTCTTGATTTCTTCTTCAGACAGCTCCTTGTTAGTGTGTGGAGGTGCTACTAATTTCTGTATGCTGATTTTGCCTCCTGAAGCTTTACTGAATCAATTAGTTTCAACAGCTTTTTGGTGGAGTTGTTAGGGTTTTCTATAAGTAAGATCATGTTATCTGCAAACAGAGACAATGTAACTTTTCCTATTTCTTCTTTTGCCTAATTGCTCTAGCTATAACTCCCAGTATTATGTTGAAAAGAAATGGCAAGAGTGGGCATCCTTGGCTTATTCCTAATCTTAAAGGAAAGGCTTTCAACTTTTCACAGTTTAGTGTGATGTTAGCTTTCGTGTCATATATATATGGCCTTTATTGTGTTGAGGTACATTCCTTCTATATATAATTTGTTGATAGTTTCTATCATGAAAGGATGTTGAATTTTGTCAATTTTTAAAATATTTATTGAGATGATCATATGGTTTTTGTACATCATTATGTTAATGTGGTGTATCATTTTCATAGATTTCCATATGTTGCATCCCTGTGACAAATACTACTTGATCATGGTGTATTGATTCTTTTAATATGCTTTTATTTTGGTTCGCTAGTAGTTTGTTCAAGATTTTTACATCTGTGTTCATTATAGATATTAGACTGTAATACTTTTCTTCTTTAAAGTCCTTGTCTGGCTTTTGTATTAGGGTAATGCAGGCCTCATAACATAAGCTTGGAATTATTCTCTCCTTTTCAGTTTTTAGAAGAATTTGAAGAAGGATTGGTATTCTTTTCTGAATGTTTAGGAGAATTCAGCAATGAAGCAATCAGGTTCTAAGCTTTTCTTTAATGAGATTTAAAAAAAAAAAAAAAATCACAGATTCAGGCCAGGTGTGGTGGCTCACACCTGTAATCTCAACACTTTGGGAGGCTGAGGCAGGTGGGTTGCCTGAGGTCAGGAGTTGAAGACTAGCCTGGCCAATATGGTGAAACGCCATCTCTACTAAAAATACAAAAACTTACTGGGCGTGGTGGCAGGTGCCTGTAATCTCAGCTAATTGGGAGGCTGAGGCAAGATAATTTCTTGAACCCAGAAGGCGGAGGTTGCAGTGAGCCAAGATTGCACCATTGCACTGCAGCCTGGGCAACAAGAGCGAAACTCTGTCTCTAAAGAAATAAAGAAATAAAGAAATAAATAAGAGATTCAATCTCCTTACTTTCTGTTGGTTTGTTTACAATTTTTATTGCTTTATAATTTAGTCTTGGTAGGTTGTCTGTGTCTAGGAATTTATCCGTTTCTTCTGAGTTCTCCAATTTGTTGGTGTACAATTGTTTAGTGATTTTTTTCATACCTATGTGGCCTTGGTTGTAATATCTCCTCTTTCATTTCTGATTTTATGTATTTGAGTCTTCTTTTTTCTTAGTTAATCTAGCTAAAGGTTTGTGAATTTTATGTTTTTAAAAAAACCAACTTTTAGTTTCATTGATTTTTATTTTTTTCTATTGTATATCTAATCTCTATTTTATTTCTACTCTGATCTTTATTTCCATCCTTACTCTAACTTTGGGCTTCCTTACACTAACTAGTTCTTTAAGGTGTAATACCAGGTTATTTGAGATATTTTTTTCTTTTTAAATATTGTCATTTATTAGTATAAATTTATCAGGACTGCTTTGGCTACATACCATAAATTTTGGTATGTTACGTTTACTTTTTCATGATTCTCAAGATATTTTTCTTGAGAATCAAAACTTCTCATTTCTTGAGAAATGGATAAATTCCTTGAACCATTGATTGTTCACAAGTATGTTGTTTAATTTCCACATATTTGTGAATTTTCTAGTTTTTCTTCTGTTACTGATTTCTAGTTTCATATCATTGTGGTTATAAAAATTCTTTAATATGATTTCAGTCTTACTAAATGTGTTAAGATTTGGTTTCTGGCCTAACATATGATTTATTTTGTAAAATGTTCTTTGCACTCAAGAAGAATGTGTATTCTGCTGCTGTTGGCTGGAATTTTCTGTATACGTTTGTTAGGTTTATTTTGTCTAAAGTGTAGTTCCAGCTTAGTGTTCCTTTATTGATATTCTGTCTGGATAATCTATCCATTGTTCAAAGTGAAATGTTGAATTCCCTATTATTGTATTGCTGTCTATTTCTCCCTTCAGATCTGTTAATATTTGCTTTATATATTTAGGTGCTCTGACTTGGGTTAATATATATTTACATTTGTTATATCATCTTGATTAATTGATCCTTTTATCATTTTCTAGTGACTTTCTTTGTTTCATGTGGTGGTTTGATTTAACATCTGTTTTGTCTGATATAAGTTTAGCTGCCTCTGTTCATTTTGGTTTCCATTTGCATGGAGTATCTTCACTTTCACTCTGTGTGTGTCCTTAAATGTGAAGTGAGTCTCTTTTAGGCAGCATATAGTTGGGTCTTATTTTTTTTATCCATTCAACCACTCTATGTCTTTTGACTGGCAAATTTAGTCTATTTACATTTAAAGTAATGATTGATAGGTAAAGATTTACTTTTGCTACTTTGTTAATGGTGTTGTAGTTATTTGGTTGTTTTGGAGACCTTTTGTCCCTTTCTTCTCTTCTTGCTGTCTTTCTTTGTGATTTGATGATTTTCTTTAGTGGCATGTTTCTATTCCTTTCTCTTCATCTTTTGTGTATCTACTGTAGGTTTTTGCATTTTTGTTACCACAAGGGTTACATAAAACATCTTATAGTTATGCTAGTCTATTTGAAGCTGATAACAACTTTGATCACTTACAAAAACTTACTTTTATTCTCTGTATTAGTCTGTCCTCATGCTGCTAATAAAGATATACCTGAGACTGGGTAATTTATAAAGGAAAGAGGTTTAATTGACTCTCAGTTCCACATGGTTGGGGAGGACTCACAGTCATGGCTGAAGGCGAATGAGGAGCAAAACACATCTTACATGGCAGAAGGCAAGAGAGCATGTGACAGGGGAACTCCCCTTTATAAAACTAACAGATCTCATGGGACTTACTATCATGAGAACAGCACAGGAAAGATCTGCTCCTATGATTCATTTACCTCCCACTAGGTCCCTCCTATGACAGGTGGGAATTATGGGAGGCACAATTCAAGATGAAAATTTTGGTGGGGAAACAGCCAAACCATATCATTCTCCTCTTATATTTTATGTTTTCTGTGTCAATGTATATATTTTTACATTATATATCCATTAACAAATTTTTGTAGCTCTGGTTCTTTTCTGGAAATGGTTTTGTCTTTCAACATTTATATTAGAGTTATAAGTAATTTACACACTACCAGTACAGTGTTAGAGTATTCAGAATTTGACTATATATTTACCTTTGTCAGCAAGTTTTATACTTTGATGTTCTTTTTTTTTTTTTTTTTTTTTTTTTTTTGCGATGGAGTTTCACTCTTTTTGCCCAGGGTGGAGTGCAATGGCAGGATCTTGGCTCACTACAACCTCCGCCTCCCAGGTTGAAGTGATTCTCCTGCTCCAGCCTCCCAAGTAGCTGGAATTACAGGCATGTGCCACCATACCCAGCTAATTTTGTATTTTTACTAGAGACAAGGTTACTCCATGTTGGTCAGGCTGGTCTCGAACTCCCGACCTCAGGTGATCTGCCCACCTCACCCTCCCAAAGTGCTGGGATTACAGGCGTGAGCCCCTGCACCCAGTCTATACTTTCATGTTTCCAATTAGTGGCCTTTTGTTTAAGCCTGAAGAACGCCCTTTTGCATTTCTTGTAACGCAAGTCTAATAGTGATCAACTCCCTCAGTTTTGTTTGTCTGGGAAAGTCTTTATCTGTCCCTCATTGGTGAAGGATAGCTTTGCTGCATAAAGTATTTTCGGTTGGCATTTTTTTTTCCTTTCATGAACTCTTCCCACTTACTCCTGGTCTGCAAGATTTTTGCTGAGAACTTCACCAATGGTCTTATTTAGGTTCCCTTGTATGTGATATGCTGCTTCTCTCTTGCTGCTTTAAAAATTCTCTATTTGTCTTTGATTTTTGAAAATTTGATTATAATGTGTCTTGGTGAAGTCTTCTTTGGGTTGAATCTGATTTTACATCTTTATGTTTCATGTACCTTGATGTTTATATCTTTCCCCATATTTAGAAAGTTTTCTGACAGTATTTCTTTTCTTTCTCTTTCTTTTCCTTCTTTCTTTTCTTTCTTCTTTCTTTTGAGACAAGGTCTTACTCTGTTACTTAGGCTGGACTGCAGTGTCTTAATTATGACTCACTGAAGCCTTAACCTCCCAGGCTCAAGTGACCCTCCTGCCTCAGTCTCCCAAGTGCTTAGGACTACAGGCACACATCACCACTTAAGGCACCTGGAGATTGGGAAGGCAAAAAACTGTGGGATGCCCAGTGGCCAAACCTGCAGGGGGTCTGTTGTAGCTATGCTGACTGCTAGATTCCTCAGCAGCCAGCAAAAGCCTATTAGGGTCTTCTGCAGAGCAAGGTGCTGCTGTCCACCTCAGTGAACACCGTGGTGTCCTCACGGGTGAAATCTCTTGTGGTAGCTACAAGGGCTGTTGAGGTCCTCAGCAGAGAAGTCTGCTGGAATCCTGTGCAGAGCAGGCCACTAAGGACAGTACTGATTTCTGCTTATATGGCTGATACTGGTAGCCCCCATCCTCCTTTGTTTCTGTGCATGCCAGTCTTTTCAACAATCTAGGTGGGATATAATTGATGCTAGTTGCTGATTTCTCAGGCAGTACCCTGAAAGTCTGGGAAAGCTGTTCTTTCATCCTGCTCTCCATTGCCATGCCAGGGATACTTACAAACTTGGGAGTTCCCTTTCTATGCCGATCAGTGCTAGCCTTGGGAATGGGATGATAAAGGCAGAATGAACTGTTTCTTTCTTTTGTGTGGTTATGGGATTTTTGTGTTATTACTTACGGGATTTTTCTTCCAGTGTATTGCTATAGTTTCTCAAGTAGATTCCTGAGCTCTTCCAGTTATTCCCATTCATGGATAGCTATCCAATTATTATTTTTTGTGGAGAAAATGAAGGCTTGGTTTTCCTACTTGGCCATCTTTCTGACATCATTCCTCACCTTTCTTTATAGCTTTGTCATATTTACATATTCCATATTTAGCTTTGCATATTCAGAATTTAATATGAATGGAACCATGCTCTCCATATTTTTCTGTAACTTGGTTTTTATGGGTTTTTTTGCTAAGCATTGTTTGTGAGAGTCAGTCGTATTGATGCATGTACGTAGCTGTAACTTATTTATTTTCACTTTTGATAGCATTCCATTGTATCAAT
Organism: Rhinopithecus bieti; assembly: GCF_001698545.2. NCBI lineage: Eukaryota > Metazoa > Chordata > Mammalia > Primates > Cercopithecidae > Rhinopithecus > Rhinopithecus bieti. The sequence goes on from NW_016812078.1 coordinate 10,263, forward strand.
AACAAGTTTATCCATTCTCTTGTCAATGGACATTTGGTTGTTTCTGTTGTTCTTTTGACTGCTCTAAATACTATGCATATGCCCTTTGGAGTCCTTAGGTGGGGAAATCAAATAGGTTACCTTGTCTATGTCTCTGTTATTATTATTTTCTTCCTTTCCAGGTGGCTTACACCTCCCTTGTGTCTACATTTTTCGCAAGTCTAGAAAGGAGGGGAAGAGAGTCGATGAGGTATTGGGGATAGCTGCATTTACTACCCTTTACTTCACAATAGCTTCTTTTGTCGGACCATTCCACATTATAGTTCTCTAAGCCTCTGCCTTAGGCCCTCCTCTTTTCTCATTCTGTCCCTTCTTAAATATTAACATTTATTTTTATGGTTTCAGATACCATCTAAATACTGGTAACTCCAAATTGGTATCTTCATTCTATAACTCTCTTCTTTTCACTTGACCCACATATCCAGCTACCATTCCGCATCTCCATGCATGTCTCTGCTGTAATCACTTAAGACTCAAGTCCAAAATCAAAGTTGGGATCTTTCCCTTCTTTCCTCTCCCACCCTTATTTGCTTCTCCAGTTTTCTATTTCTCTGTGAGGGTATCTTCCCTGATCTGTGTAACTATGTGACTAGGTACCTGGAAGTTGACCTTGACACTGCTTTCTCCTTCCCACCCTCATATTCCCACCCCCATATCCACCCACTCACTCACTGAAATATTTCTAAACCAGTAGTTTTCATTATTTTCACTGCCACCACCCTAATTCAAATCACCATTGTACCAAGCCTGCACTAGAGAAACAGTCTCCTAAGGAATCTCTCTGTATCTACTCTTGCTTTTCTCTAATCCAGTGGGCAGCCAAAGTGGACCATTTACATTATTAGGTTTCCTTTTTTTTTTTGAGACGGAGTTTTGCTCTTCTGGCCCAGGCTGGAGTGCAATGGTGCGATCTCGACTCACCGCAACCTCTACCTCCCGGGTTCAAGAGATTCTCCTGCCTCAGCCTCCTGAGTAGCTGGGATTACAGGCATGCACTATCACGCCCAGCTAATTTTGTATTTTTAGTAGAGATGGGGTTTCTCCATGTTGGTCAGGCTGGTCTCAAACTCCCGACCTCAGGTGATCTGCCCACTGTGGCCTCCCAAAGTGCTGGGATTACAGGCATGAGCCACTGTGCCCAGCCATCAGCTTTCTAATAATAACTTTTCAGTGGCTTCCCAGTGCCCTTTGAATAAAATTCACAGTTTTTAAACATTTTCTATAAGGCCATCTTTTGTGTACTTTATGCCTGCATCTCTAGCCTCATCCTGAGCTGAAACCACCTGTCCCCTATATTCTCAATATGTGCTGTGTCTCTTTACTACTTCATATATGTTCTTCCCTCTCTCTGGATCACCGTTATACTCCCCTTGCCTTCCTAGCTAATTTTATCTCTTTGGATCTAAACTTAACTGTAATTTTTTTAGGGAAACCTGTTCTGATCTTATTCATGTTGGCTTCCCTTTTTATCCACACTTATCAAGCCCTACTTTCTCATTTGTAATATTCATTATTTAATATTTTTCTTTTTGCTGGATTATAAGGTCAATGAGATAATGAAGTCTTTGTTCTCTGCTTTATTATCAGGGCTACTTCAATACCTGGCAGATAGTAGGCTCTCAGTAATTTTTTTTTTTTTTTTTGAGAATGAATGAGCTGCATATATCTAAATTTCTGCATTTTTGTCTCCCTCACTCTTGGAGATAAATTACTCATCCTGCTTTTATAAAGATATGATTAAAAATCTGGCACATATCTGGCACATTGAATTTCTAAGAAAAAATTACATTAGACAAAGCAGAATCAGGCACTAGATTTTTTTTAGGAATATTACCAAAGAAATGCAGAACCTAGTACATTTATTTTTATAGTATCTACTGAATTTCCAAGAAGTGACACTTGTTCCTCACTGGGATACACAAAATCTAGGCTCATGTTACTTGCTATTTTTAGATTTTTTTAATGAAACTTTGCCTTACTCTGTCTCTAGCCCAGTCATTATTCTGAATAGATTAATAGAAATGAATATCATAATGTTTTAAGAATCAATAAATAAAATATTATTTATGCCATTTTCTGTGTAATCTCATCTAAGCATATAATGGCAATACTGAAATTAGACAAACATTGTATTAATCTCTTGTGGAAATAAACATCTGACTTTGAAGAATATACTTAAAATTTATCAAATATCATTTGGCCTATTAGCTACTGTTTATTATCTGTTTTTCATGGCCCCATCTATCTCATAGCCCATGTTCCTGAGATGTTACTGTGTTTAAATGTATGTATTATATAGACAGAATCTATCCTTACAGGTCTATCCATTGAGATAATCAGCACTGCCAACATCGTTCATAGAATATATTATACTTAAGTAGCTATATCTTCTATGTGTTCTATAGTTCACACTTAAATCAAGGAAATAATCCTTTCATTATGTAATTATATTAACTGTCAGTAATAACTGTTCTATCCGAAATACCTGGTGTGCTCTTTGATAGCAATAAATTACACAGTTATAAATATAACTGGACTTACACTCCAGTTATAAGTCAGAAAGTCTTCTCTGAGCAATCTATATTCAGTTATTAAATATGAATAATAAATCATTGTATTCATTTGGAAACCATGTGTCTTTTAATTTTGAAATACGAGTTTTGGTGTTTGGATGGTCTAAATGTCTGGCATAATTATTCACTCTCCAAGTGTGTTGGTGTAAATCTGAATTCAGTTTTATTATTAGTTTATTCAAATTGTATTCTAACTTGCTGGCTAGATGGTAAAGTATAAGAGCAACATATGACTGCCTGTGGAAGTTTGTTACATTTTTGTTTGGATTTCATGAAGTCATGTGATTTTTTGTTTTTTGTTGTTTTTTTTTGAGACGGAGGAGTCTCACTCTGTCTCCCAGGCTGGAGTGCAGTGGCGTGATCTTGGCTCATTGCAACTTCCACCTCCCGGGTTCAAGTGAGTCTCCTGCCTCAGCTGCCTGAGTAGGTGGGATTACAGGTGCGTGCCACCACACCCGGCTAATTTTTGTACTTTCAGTAGATTCGGGGTTTCACCATGTTGGTCAGGCTGATCTTGACCGCCTGACCTCATGATCTGCCCACCTTGGCCTCCCAAAGTGCTGGGATTAGATGTGAGCCACCGTGCCCAGCCAGCCATGTATATTTATAACAAAGCTGCCCTCAGAATTGTGAATAGTGTTTCTGACATGTAGTATCTTTTCTCATTTACCTTAGAATATATGATTACCACTCTGTAAACAGTTTGTCTATTATTCTGGTACTGTGCTTAGGTTAAGACACCTAACCATTAACTAGTTTTCAGAATGTTTTTGCTTTTTAGTGATAGTTGTGTGAGCACACTATTGCTTTGGTTGTTTTTAAATCTCACTGAGGTAGACTTCAGGTTGTTAATGTAGATTTTTATAGCTTTGGCTGAGCTTCCTATAAGAGCTGTGGGTCTTGATAGCTGAGATCAGCTGGCTGATCTCTCTTAATGGCAGGTAGATTTGAATTTTGTGGGCTAGGACACAGATCTGTTTGGAAGTGGTCTGTTTAATGCCTGATGGCTTTAAATGCAGACTTTAAAAAATGGGCCACCTTGTAAAAAGAAAGTCTTAGTCTCTAGAGTTCACTACCTTTCTTAGTTTGAACCAGTCCAAGTTTTTAACTCTCCATAGGGCCTGGTAATTTGAAGTGGAGGAAACTAATATGAACTTTACATTTCATTTCAATATAAATTCCAAGCCAATGTGCTTTAAGGATTGTCACATATTGTGACTGGACAGGAAGAGTGCTTGCCTCTTGGTCTTGAGTGACAAGCCCTGCCCTCTGCCCCTAGCTGAGAACTCAAAGCATTGTTAAATAGCACTAAAATGAGCCGAGTCCAAGACTTCAGCCAGATGGTCAATATAGGGCTTTTAAGGGAAGGGATAGGAAAAGAGTAATCTCAGAGGCACTCCTATGTTAAAGAACTAAGAAAATGAAGTCTTCCTGAAGGTAAGTGTAAATTATACCACTTTCTTTGGGAGCAAAAGCTGCAAAATATAACACAAGAAAATGACAGTGTAGGAAATCAAAATTCAGGAACGAACCTTCAAGTGTGGTTTTGTAATACTTAATCCTATCTTAGGCCCTTCTCAGGATCCATTGCTCCTTTTTCCTCCCCCTTCTCCAAGGTTTGTTTGAAAGGGATTTTGATGGGATAGGAAGGCAGCTTTAGACAGAGCATAAATTAGGGCATAAGATGTCCTTTGTACAAGAATTATCTTAGACATGCTTTCGAAAACATACTTTTTTTGACCTTATTAAGAAAATAATCAAAGGTATGATTTTTTAAGTCTTTGAGTTTAGTCTGCTTTCAGTAAAAATAAGGTGTAGGTACCAAAATAAGCAAACCTCGTTTTTACTTTCCTGGTTTCTGCTTATAAGATTTACACATATTTAAAATAAACCCATGAAAAACAGGAATAGTGTCATGGGATTGGCTAAATAGAGCAATTACCTCCAGGCTCCCAAACTCAACCGAGCTTGACTTTTGGAAATAAATTTGGCTAAGACTTCTTCCTCATTCTGTTTTATAAAGGTATACATGAAATGATACTGACTTCTGCCAGAAACCCCAGGAATCCTATTCAGTGATGTACTTGTAATGGTCATGAAAGAATAAAAACACAGATGTGGATTAAGGTAGAAAAGTACAGAAAACACTAAATTTTCATTGTGCTGTTTCAATGTGGCAGATTCTTTAAAATACTTTGACATGCTACAAAAAATAAAGGGTTTAAGAACATTGAGTCAAGATACTTAAAAAATAAAAGCCCACAATTGAATAACAAAAATGAACTTTGTTTTATTTTTTATTGGCATTAATGTAGGTTGCCATGGTGAAAATAGTTTGAAATACTTCACAGTAACAGTTTTGTGCAGCCCTAGAGATCAAAAACAGCAAAGTAAATAAGCAGGACTCTTAACAACTCATACTCACAGACATGTTTAATGTAAGTGATTGCTAGAAGGGAAGGTTATTTTCTTTAGTGCTATGCAAAGAAATTTTAATTGACTTGATTTTGGCAGTGAGAATTGTACAACTTAGCATTAATAAGTCAAACTTAAAAATATTTGCTCATACTCTGGATTATGACTATGCTCAAGAAATACTATTTTCAAACACTAATCATTTAGATAAACTTTTTTTACACATTTGTGGCATCAATGAGTATGACTGTTTATAACATTTTACCTATAAAGCTGAACTGTTTTATATACTCTTTATGGAAACACGGCCATAAATTAAAAGATGCAACTGTTTTGAATATTTTACTGGTGGTCCTCTGTTTTCCTGCCAGCAGTGCAGCTGTTTCAGGTTTCTCAGGATAACATATAAAAAGCTGTATGCATACTGCAAGTTTATGCTCAAATTGCCAAGCCAGATATGGTATGACTCAACTTTCCCAGAAGCAAGCTGTACCAAAATGTGATGAATCAAAACAGTTAGTTGCACAGTGGTTTGTATTACAGCTATGAAAACCAATTCTCATTTATGATGGTTGGCTTTTCAAGGTTGACATTCTACTGTGGTGCTTGAATTTTACCGTAAGTGAACATCTATTGAGGCTAAGACTATGCTTTTCTTTTGAGGATCAGAGGAAAGGAAAGGGTGATACATCATCATCTGGTGTGTGGATAAAAATTAGCTGGAAATTTGTATCAGGAATGGAACATTTCATTTCCAAGTTACCTATAAAAATATTACTCACTTATTATTTGTATGATAGTTATTGAATTCCCTGTGAAGCCAGGTTAATTTTTAGACCTTTCTGAGGTAACTTAACATTTACTTCATTTCTCATGCATCAGAATCTTACCAGTTGATATTTTATTGTGTCTTGGAAAGTAATAAGCAGATAACTTTATGGCCATGGGGTAGGTGTGGTAAATCCCTATTTAAATCCTATGCAACCTAAGGTTCTACCAAGAATTTAACAACGACTTTTTTTTTTTTTTTTTTTAAAACAGGGTCTCACTCTGTTGCCCAGGCTGGAGTGCAGTGGTGCGATCTCCACTTACTGCAACCTCTGCCTCCGGGACTGAAGCGATTCTCTTGTCTCCTGAGTAGCTGGGATTACAGGCACCTGCCACCATGCCTGGCTACTTTTTCTATTTTTAGTAGAGACAGGATTTCACCATGTTGGCCAGGCTGGTCTGAAACTTCTGTCCTCAGGTGATCCACCCACCTCGGCTTCCCAGAGTACTGGGATCACAGGCGTGTGCCACTGCACCCAGACAACAATGACTAATTTGTAACAGTAGTCTCCAAAGTGGGATGTGTCCCAGGAGGTTATGTAAGATGCAGTATAGGGAGAAAATATTAAAACATTCATTAATGTATTTAGAGACAGAGTCTCACTGTGTCACCCAGGCTGGAGTGCAGTGGCAAAATCTTGGCTCACTGCAACCTCCACCTCCTAGGTTAAAGTGATTGTCCTGCCTCAGCCTCCTGAGTAGCTGGGATTACAGGCATGTGCCACCATGCCTGGCTAAGTTTTTGTATTTTTAGTAGAGGTGGGGTTTTGCCATGTTGGCCAGGCTGGTCTTGAACTTCTGACTTCAGATGATCTGCCCACCTTGGCCTCCCAAAGTGCTAGGTTACAGGCGTGAGCTACCGCACCCAGCCAGAACTTTTATTTGAATATTTTATTTCATCCTTTTCTACTTATGTTTTATACTACACTTACTATATTAGTATCTTATGTATATAATTATATATAGTAAAATACTATATATAGTATTTATAATGTTTATAACATAAATTTACTATATATAGTATAGTATATTATAAATATATAGTAAAATTATATATATAAAATACTATCAAAAATGTTTTTTTGTTTTTGTTCAATATATATTAATTCTCTTCTTCCTTCCACTTTCCCCTTTCGCCCTTGACAGAGAAGCAAAGAATTGAATTAAAACCTTTGTGGCAGTGTGAATAAATTATAGCTAATTCCAAGAACTTAGCTGCATCCTACCTTGACCCATTTTTTTCTATTGGACTCTTACATTGCTCTATATGTTTTAGTTACACAGGTTTATTAAGCATGGATACAAATGAAAAACAGACTTGTTGTTATGTTAGAAGTTTTAAGTTGCTCATGCATTAAGATTTTGACACACAGGAAGTTTGAATGAATGAGTGAAAAAGGTTCCAAGTTATTAAAATGTTCTGGTACCTGATTTATTCATTTGCCATACCAGTAATTCTAAGGTGGCTGAAGCTCCTTTACTTCCTGAAGAATCAAGATAGTTTCTTAAACTAAGCATTAAAACAAACCTGGAATTATTTGTTTCCAGAAGTGTTAGTAGTCATGCTAAGTTGTCCCTCTTTGGCTAGATTGCCCAATTTTTTTTTTAGTCCTGTTTTGTCAAGATAGAAAGGTTTAATTGCTTTAAAAAAACAAAAACTGTGTGTGGTTGCAGAAAAAAAAATTGTACTGTTATATTGTTCTTTGAGATCAATGAGATTTTTCTGTATTTACTTTTTCAGACATTATTTTGAACTCAGGCTCAGTCTCAGAGATTTCAACATGTAATTTTCTAACGTTTCCTTTCCTCTAAGGAATGAGACAATATATTCTTGGAATATTGAAGTACTTTTGAAGTAACTCGTGTGTTTTCTCCCCTCTTTCATTTGTTTAGGTATTTAGGGCTTGATTTAAAACACATTTATGTAGATATATCAGTAATATAATAGTATTGTGATACTGTTTATCTCTTAAGCATATGCCAGGAAGGAGAGCATTAGTTAGGTGTCCAAAAATCAGCGAACAAAACAAATCAGCTCTGAAAATTGTGAAGCAGTGAATATTTTAGAAACCTCTTTCAGAACTGTTTTTAGATCCTGTGGTAATTTGCTATGTAATTTAGTACTAGTTTAGGCACTCCATGTACAGTTGGCATGTTTCCTTTTGAAAGATAATTATTTATAATAAAAGTCTGAATATTTCGATCTCGAAATTCCTCTTTAAAACTTGAATCAGCTTTACTATTGCTTTTTAAAATGTTACCAATTTATATTTGCTTTTTATATCAATGCTACACTTCTTGTTTTGTTTTAGGTATTTAAACCATGTCAGAGCTGCCTCACCACAGGACCTTGCTGGAGGCTATACTTCTTCTCTTGCTTGTCACAGAGCACTACAGGATGCATTCAGTGGGCTTTTCTGGCAGCCCAGTTAACCATTTATAAGATTTGGACCTTGGAGCTGAACCAGGGAGCTAGCAAAAGTAAAGCAGACTTGTAAAATTATAGCTATATGCAGCTGCACAACACAGTCCTACCACTAGCAGCTGTGTTAAAGTATTTATAAAGAGAAAATTTCAGAACGTAACTTGAGGAATATAGGGGATATATATTTGTGAAAAGAATTTTACTTATATTTTCAGAGGATTTGACACAATAAGCCTCATCTGATGAAAGAGAGGAATAAATAATTCACTTATATGTGTTTGAGGTTGACAGACTTAAAAAATCTTTTTAAAAAATAAAGCTATAATTTATATTAAGTTCTGTGGTTTTTCTCTTATTACAGTGTTTTACTTGAACACATTTTAAATACCATTTTGATTACAACATTTACTGTTAATATCCAAGTCTATTATTTCTTCTCATAAAATGTTCCCCCTTTTCCTAATGTCTTGTTAATACTAGTCCAGACAAGTGGATATATTTCCTTTGACCAAGTTATGGCAAGAAAAACCTGACCCATGATAATGTCATTCCCTCAATACTAAGAACTCAATGCCTGTTTTAAGCAGTGGAAAATGAGGCAAACCTTGATCAAGGTGTTATAGTTCCCAGCTGTGAGCCACACTCAGGCTAAAACAGAGCCCAGCATTAACCTGCTTTAATGACACATTCGAAGAAGTTAATAAAATTTAATACTTAAATGACATGTTTCACCTCCAATGTAAGCTCATTTTATGATGAATCCTTTGGAGACTGGAGAAGGTATATTTTAAGTACAATTCCCCATGTATAAATTGTATACGGATACAGTTTTTTGTTGAAACTTCTAAGGCTTTTATTACCAGGGTTTTGCTTAAAGAGTTTAGATACAAATAGGATGCTATTTGCAGCATCTCAACCTTGTATGAGTCTGTTACATAGAGCATTGGATATGGGATATAGTTTCTTAAGGAAATTAAGGGATTTCCTATCAAATCTCTAATACAACAGATATTAGTTTTATGGGTAGAAACTTAGGTGAAACAACACTGTGGTTACATTAGGATGGACTATCCATATGTAACAACTCCATCTCATGTTACTAAGCAGGTATTAATTAATTTTAGCAATACATCTTCAACTTTATTGTACTTCTAACTATCTTTGATAAATGAGAAAACCAAGACATCAAATAATTGAGTAGACAAAGATCATATTCACAAGTTAGTAAAAAGCCAGAATTAGAATACAGATTTTTTTTTTAAATCGAAGTCCAATTCCATCTACATTCTACCAGACTGCATATCCTATTCCTGTATCTATTAAGTATTCCCAACTGAGGATTAGTGTTTTAAGTACAGTCTATAAATCTGTTCAAAGAATAGTTAGAACATTGAATGTAGAGTTAAGGCTTTGCAGCAGCCAATTGCAAAAATTAGGAATCCAGTATTTTGAAAAGAAACACTACTGCTTGTTCTCATACCTTTTATAAATGTATTTTAAAAAGAATGAACTAATTAATAAAACGTTATCAAAGGCTTTTAAGATTTGTTTTGAGCCTGCCTTATTGTGCAAATTGCATGCACCTGGTTTGGCAAATAAATTCCGAAACCTTTATACATTTGTAAATATTTTGCAGTTGCTATTGCTGTACTTAGTTCAATAGGCCAAATTTAGAAGTTAACTGACCTTATTTGATCAAAGGGAATGGTGAAAAATAACTTAGTGACAATTCACTGAATCTACTAAACAACAGAAACATTCTAAATTGATGTGTTTATCCCCTACCATCCGAGTGATTTACTCTCAGAGACAAAGGCTGTACATATCTTTCATCTACATAAGTCTTCAAGTATTTTATGAGTACAGAAGTAACAGTTAACAACTACCATATTACCTGTGTCCCAGGCACTGTGCTTCATGCTTTGTGTGTTATCTAATCCTCAAAACAGTTCTACTAGTATTTTCTCCATTTTAACAGATGAGGAAGCTGAGACAGAGGTTAGGTAAGTTGCCAACAGTCATATAACTTAAAAATAGCAGAGCTGGGATTTGAACTCAGGCAGCCAGACTCCAGAAGCCATGCTCTAGAGATGACTGTCAAACAACTGCTATGCTAAAACTAGTCCTGGGTAGTCGAACTTCATAAGACTTCCAAGAAGTTCTACAGATCAAGTATCTAGATCTTTTATGGGATATAAATGACATCAACTAAATGATCTTGTTGATGTCCTAAGAGAAGTTCTGAGAAATTCATGATGTAGAAAATTATTTTACTAATAACTATACTCCCTCTTAAGCAGATATTAATGGTACAGAATACATTTACATCATAGTTAGTATACATGAATACTTAGTATTCCTTAATTTGATTCAATGAATATTTCACCTATGCTTCTCTTAGAAGTTGTCTTTAGGCTGTCAACAGGTTGTCAGATAATTATTGTAAAATCCAATTAAGGTGGTAGAAAACCTGTCAAAAAGTTAACAAAAGTAAAAATTGTATCTAATGAGCTTTCCAGCTTTCCAGCTGTCATTTTCCAGTAGATTCATCAGGAATTCATTTACTAGGTATCATATCTGAAAGTTTAGGGTAGACCTAGATTTAAATAATGAATAATCACATATTCACTTATCCACTCTGAAAGAAAAGGGGGAAGTTAAAAAGTTAGTAGATACATTCAGGGATTCTGTTTTCTTTACAATTACATATTGCATATTTTGTCCAGAGTAACTAAATGGAGACAAGAGTCTTCCTACTTTACATGTATGAATAAGAACATCATTTGTACTCATACTTTATAACCTAGGACATCAATGTACAATACTTGGGTTGTTTCAAAACAATTTGAATTAAGTAAGGAATGAGTGCTCAAGTTCATTACATCCCTATACTGCTTACTATTTATTGCCTTCATTTCTTTACAGGACCTGCCAGACTTCTGAAAGCATTTGAATTTGGAATTAATGATCTAGATTAGGGTTCTTAAACATTTTCTGTAGGGCCAGATAGTAAATATTTTAGGCTTTGCAGGGTAATGAGCAAAATCGAGGATATTATGTAGGTACTTACAGAACAAGCTAAAACAAATTGCCACACTTTTTTTTCTTTCAAACTGTATCAAGCTTTATTAAAGATACTTTCCATAAACAATCATGGTATTTCAGGCAGGACATGGGCAGACAGTCATTAACAGTATACAACAACTTTCAAATTCTCTTCTTCAATGGACTATCAAAAATCAGCCACTATAAAACCCAATGAAGTCCTCATCTGATGGTCTGAACAGGGAAAGTTCAGAGTGACAGCTGACATTTCACATTTAGCATGTTGTTTAACAACTTTTCACAAGCCAACCCTGACTTTCAGGAATTGAAATGAAAATGGCAGGATTTATCTGAAGATCCACAATCTAGAAACGGAACCACTCCTCTTTTGACAGGTGCCATCTCAGTGGCATCACTGGAAAGTCCAGATTGCTAGACACACTGGTAACCAATGACTGGGGGTAAGGTCCCAACAGATGTCTGGGCTTAAGGGAGTTAAGTCTATGCTGAAAGATGGAAAGGGAAAAGAAGACATAAAACGATTTGTTTTCCATACCGTAAGGCTTTTGTGCCAAGGTGGCCATGTGTGTCAAAGTCAGGGAATCCCTCCTCCTGGGAGCCAAGAGGAAGTCTCTCAAAACTAGAAGGGAAAGGTGTTTTCCCCACATCAATCCAGCTTCAGAGACATTCTATTAGTGACATATGCCCCTTCCCCACAAAACAACAATGAAGTGTTCTGTGTGCTAACAACATAGCTTAAAAAAGTTAAAATTCTGCATTTTTATAAAACTTTAAGATAAAGAATAGTATTTCAAACCGTACAGTCACCAGAAGTACACAGCTATCAAAAATGCACACACTTCACCTGGGATCTCCAGCACCTTCCCCCTCCTTGGCAGCATCAGCTTTTCCCTTTTTCCCTTTGGGTACTTCTCCCTTCTTTGCAGGGGCCTTTTTAGGCTTGGGCTCTGGCTTTGGAGGAGCAGGTTTAGCAGACAACCTCGTGGATCTTCTCTGTGGTTCGTCCTTCACCTTGGCTCTATCTCCTTTAGCATCCCCTTCAGTCTTCCTCTTGGGCACGGTGGCAGTGGCAACAGCAGCGGGATGTGGGTGCTGGGTGCGGGACGCAGCAGCGCGCGGGCTTTGGTCGGTCCAGGGGTATCATCATTCTTGCCTCTTCTTCACACTGCTCCCACACTTTTTAATTGACAACATTCAAAATATAGTCCAATATTTTGTAATGCCTTTTTTGGTGAGAATAACGTTGCCTTTAATTAGGGTTCTAAGTAAGTGTTCCCTGTGATCAAAATCGTTTGTAAATTATTGCCTATTAATGGTTATCATTAACCATTAATACTAATGGTAATGAGATTTTACACATTTCGTCTTTAAAAATGTCTTCTCATACAGACAGGTATTGCCAAATACTGCTGTCAATCCAGGAGCAGATGAAATTAACCGAGCATATTCATCCCTTGAAAAGCATTTGTAAAATTCTATTAGATTTCTTCCCTTGAAATTTGCCTTTTAGCATGTCATTATTTTAATCACTTCTTACCGAAAATTAGATCAAATCGCCTCAATTGCAGTTAAATAGATTTTGAAATAGGGAAATTTCCTTTGCACTTGCACCCAGGTTCCTAAAAATGCTGAACTCAGAAGATACTCACTACAATTTGTGAGAATGGAAATCTCGTTTCTTGTTTTAACTTTTGTATGACAAATGTGTAAGGATATTGTGCTTCAAATACTGTGATTCAAATATCGATTGTCAAAATGACTATCATGATATGTTTCATATTAAAGTTGTTTTGCCTTGTGTTTTAGGCCATTCTTGCATTGCTATAAAGAAATACCTGATACTGGGTAATTTATAAGAAAACAGGTGTAATTGGCTCACGGTTCTGCAGGCTATAGGAAGCATAGCACTGTCATCTGCTTCTGGGGAGGCCTCAGGAAGCTTTTACTCATGGCAGAAGGCAAAATAGGAGCAGGCACTTCACATGGCGAAGGCAGGAGCAAGAATGTGTGGGGGGCGAGTGCCACATACTTTTAAACAACCAGATCTCATAACTCATTGTGAGGACACCACCAAGGGGATGGTGCTAAACCATTCACGAGGGCCACATGTAAGTGCTCACACCTGTAACCCTAACACTTTGGGAAGCCGAGATGGGAAGATCTCAAGCCTAGGAGTTCAAGGCCACATTGAGCTGTGACTGTGTCACACTCCAACCTGGGCAACAGAGCAAGACCCTGTTTCTAAGTAAAAATAAAAATAGAGTCAAAGAACCATCCAGAATCATTTCCTTTTTTAAGTGACTATTTATGTTGCTTTCAATGTCCTTAACTCTTTGAGCAACTATTCTTGCCAAAGGCCAGTAATCTTATTTTCTCTGGACATATTGAGCTGCTGCATCCAAACATAATTAATTCACACCATCAATAAATGGCTTTCTTTGCTTGGCTAACAACTGATTCACTTACTTACTTTGGTTGCAGTCTCATTTTCATTTTGTGAAGACATTCTGCTTTGATATTTCCATTTTACATTTTCTAATTTTTCTGACAGTTGCTTGCCTGTGAGTTGGGAATACTGTGATGAGTGGTTTGTTTAGTAATATCAATGGTTATTTTATTCTTTTAGCTTAGCTATTGTCATCAAATTCAACATTAAAATAATTCACACCCTACTGTACCTTAAAAGTACAACAAAGTCCACTTTTCTTGTTTTGCTATAATAGATATGTTCTGGTAATAAAAAATAAAATGTGGGTTCACGTGATATACATGGCACTCAAAATGCCGTTGTTACAACCACGTCAGTGATTTGTGATGTGCCAAACAGCAGTGTGAAGTGATGACAGTCACATTCAGTGTGTGTTGCAACCACTCAACTCTGCTATTGTTCAAGAAAGCAGCTGCAGTCCTCACTTCAGCAGCACATATACTAAAAAACTGAAATGGTACAGAGAAGATTAGCATGGTCCCTGCGCAAGGATGACATGCAAATTCATGAAGCGTTCCGTATTAAAAACAAAAAGCAGCAGCAGATGATATGTAAACAAATGAGCATGGTATATTCCAATCAAACTTTATGAACTCTGAAACTCTTAATTTCATACAATTCTTTTTAATTTTTAAAACTGATACATAATAGATGTCATACAATTTTCACATGTCACAAAATGTTCTTTTTCAACCAATGGAAAATGTAAGAACATTATTAGGCCACAGGCCATATGAAAACAGGTGGTGGGCCAGATTTGGCCTGCAGGATGTAGTTTGCCTGCCCTGTTCTAAATAATTTTATTTTTTATTACTTTTATGGTGATAGTTAATCGGCAGTAAAGGAGTAGTTATGTAAAGGACAACTACAAAGTGGCGTTAGTACCTTCCTAGTCAGTACTCAATCACCCTGCCTTCAAAAATGATTTTCCCTGAGAGAAAATATTTATTCATTTTTAATAAAAAGTAGATATGTTATAAAATAATTGTATATTATAATTTAGATAATAGGGAATGTGTTTGGTAGACTTAAAGTTTAATTGGTAATCCTCAATTTATAAAATAAGGCAAAGTATAAGGGTTCAATAGTAAAAACTGAACACTAAAATTTTATTAAATAATACACATTATATTTCACTACATGTAAATCTGGTAGGGAGATGGAGAAAACATTTCCAATTAAGTGTTTGAAGCAATTTGTGTTTTTTCGTCTGAAAAGGCTTCAGCTGTCCTCTGCCTTTTAAGAGGTGGATCTTCATGATTCTCTGTAACAAATCCAGAAAACCTATTTTAGGTAAGATATTAGCAGCTGAAAATACTCTTAAAAAAACAAACAAATAGGCATTTTTAATCTAGTCAACTTAGACATGAAATAACATTCTTGCAGATTTACTATTTTAATGAAATAGCCTTCTGTTAAGACTGAACTAACAGAGTAGCTTTGTATTAGACTGAACTAATACTGCATTAAAATTTGTAAAACTGGGAGAACTAGTCACAATTGAACAGTAAGGTTTACATCTAATTTCCCAGAAACTGCTCACCTGCATTTTTGGTCTGGTTCTTGTAGAGTACAGCAGCAGGAATCTGAAAGGTGATGCACAGCATTTCCTTGTTTGGGGCCACATTTCTTACCAGGTGAACTGAACTGCATGCCTCCAGAGAAATGCCTAACACAGCTCCAGCCCTTTGCCGAACATCCTCAGCAGGGTTAGCATCTTTGGAAAAGCTGTAACAGTGCACTATGGGAAGGAACTCATTGCTGCATGGCTGTCCATCTAAAAGCCATTTGAAAGCACTAAGAAACTCTATAGCTTTTGCTGGCAAGTTCATGACAATGTGCACAGAAGGTTTTCTTTCTTTTGACAGACCCAACAGCTGCATTAACTCTTCTTTGACTGGTCCTTGGAGGAAGTCTTTCCCATCCAAGTTGAAGATTTTCACCTTTTGGTCCACTTTATTCAATTTACAGTTGTGCAACAGCCATTTATGAGATTCAGGATTGAGATCATTGGCAAATACAGTGCAGTTTTTCTTTGCTACTGGAATGGCAAAGGGCCCAACCCCAGCAAAAACATCAAATAGGACATCCCCAGGCTTGAGAAGCTCTGTGATACGGCTGTGTTCTGTAGACAGACGGGGATTCCAATAGACTTTTGAAAAATCAAATTCATAGGTATACTTGTTTTCTCGAACCTGAAAAAAAGTGTTATGCTTTTGGTTAATCTCCTTGGTCCTAAATCCTAACCATTGATACTGGATAGGTGTGTAAACACACAGGCAAACACATACACATTTAAATTTACTACTGTAAGAGCCAAACAACAGTGCCTTTATAGGCATTTTAATTAGATTCCTGGTGTTTATGCTATTCCTAGGGCCAGTTAATATACTGCATTAGACTTCTTCGTGAGAAAAAGTCATCTCTTTAAAGCCAAATGGCTCTCTATCTCAATCCTATAGGGCCATGGCCATAAAGTAGTTACCGTATCACATGAGGAATTTTTCAGACAGGCCAATTAACTGGCTTAATTATACTCTTATGTCACCAGATAGACAAGACCTAAAATTTTGAAACAACACACCACCCATATCTTCACGGTGGGTAGCCAAGTTGCAGACAGTACTTCTATGCAGTAAACAAGCTTCCCTCCTTATTTAGTTTTGTGTTTGTAAAAGGGAGCCATGGTAGATGTGTCACTGAATTTTGAGGTATTTTACTATGTTTTTAGACAGCTACTTGAACTTTGCAAATTTTATGTCTATAAATTAGAGCCAGTGTATAGAATGAATCATTCCCAGCTTCTCTTTCCCAAATTTGGGTTTTCGTGGGTAAACTAAATATATACAGTGAAGCTAATTCTTGAACAAAAGACTTTTTAACATTTCTTTTGGGTTTATTGTAGTAGACACCTTATAAAACAGAAAATAAAACTTAAGTTACAGTCATGGAGTATGACCTCAGCCATCATCTTAAACTCATTAATATATGGATGAAGAATCAAAGGCCAGAAAGTTCCTAAGTTTTATAAATCTAATAGATACATCTTCCATCTTGTGCTTTCCAGGACCTTAATTCCCAATTTGTATGTATTTTTTTTTCCTCCTCCCAACCATATCAGATACTTCTGGCCAAATTATTAAGGTTACAGAGGTGGAAATGTTTCTGCAAATTTCTGCCAACTAAAAGTCTTTCTGGGTATAACCTAGAAGGTTTAAATATATTTTGAGAACTATTTTATACATACTGTTCTATAACTTGCTTTTTGTCACTTATATTGCTTTCTGGCAATTGTCCATTGTCAACCTATCAATGGACCACTTATTTTAACAAATATGCAGCTGAAAAAACTTCAGTGATGGAAATATTCCATTGTATCACTGTATGAGAATTTAACCAATTCTGCTGAAAAGGCTTTATCAATGTTATTCCATCAATAGCATACATAAGTGATCACATTCTCACATACTCATCAATACTGGCTGTTATAAGTATTTTAAATCTTTGTCATCTATTCTGATTCTAAACATAATATTGATATACACCTTACTTGGAGATAATAAAACATACCTTTGTCATCATGTTCTGCTCGCCAGATAGCACTTCCATATGGAAATTTCGGTACATATTGTCAATATTATTTATTTTATTTACTGCTGAGGTGATTCCTGGATTTTTATCAATCATAACCTGGCCTAAAAGAAAAAATGAAAATCCATAATACTGCCTATTGGTTGCAAAATAAAAGCTAAAATTGTTAATATGAAACAGAAATGAGTTGTATTTCTTTTGGTTGATAGTTTGATAAAGAGTGCACCTACTGTGTGTAATGTGGTATGCAATTTAAAAAATTCAACAGATGACTAAAGTTAATGTCTGACAGTCGCCAATACACACACACAAAATGTTGGGTACATATATAAGAAAACATTTTGAGGAGTTTGGGTCTACCTAATGTTTTTTCCATGTTTCCCTGAATCTTTTCAAATAAGCCAATAAACAAGGAACCAAAAAGGTAGATCACAGGGAACTGGGAAAGAATGGAAAGAGACGTAAAGAACCCTGGCAACAAATGGACTCAGAAAACAGTAAAACATCTGCCGGTTCCACTGGCCTCAAGCCAAATGTCTGTTTTACTGTGGCTTTGGAACAAATGCCCCCACTTTAGAAATACATGCCAGCAAAACAATGTTTCCCCCCCAAAAACTAAATAAATAAACAGATTCTTTAGAGTCCTATCTAAATTAAATGTTCATTTACTTCAGAGCAGAAAAGCTACAGAACTGGCATACTCATGGCCTTTTGATGAATCTATTTTTTTAGTTAGCACTTTAAAAAACTTATAAAAATCTATATGCTATTTCATTGCATAACTTGACTTATAAATCAGCACACAGTACCCAATTATACAATATCCTGAAATACAACCAGCATTTGTCCAATTTCTGATAATCAGATACTTGTTTTTTAATATAGTATCAATAAACAAATTAATCATTGTTCTTACCCTGTCTGCTTCATGTATCTGAACTCAACTTTTAAGGTATGGAATTTAGTTTGAAATAAGGAATGAAATTTATAAATTTTTAAAAACTATTCTGAAGGTCTATAGTAAAAGCTTTAAAATTACTACTGTATGAAAATGTTTCACTTTTAATGTATGAGTGCCTCTATGAAAGAAAGCTTATAAAATGGGAATGCCAGAGGAATGTTTGAGTTAGGGTAGGGAGTGCCTCATAGGAAAGCCTAGACTTGATATTTGTACCCAGTCACAATTACAAGGATCTGTTTAAGTATTTATGTTACCACTATCCATTATTACTCCCTTCATCAATAAAAACAAAAGAAATGTGTAACAGGACAGTATGGTGCTTGATATATTGTAGAGGCTCAATTGGTTGAATCAATGAAAGCATAAGTAAACATCTTGCACTTTTGACTATAAAGTACCAAATTTATGAAACCTAGTATTTAACATAGCCCTGAAGGCCTAACAAGTCTTGTGTACCAAAAAAATATCTCCTCAATGTAGCTGCCAAAGCATGTGATTCAAGTTTAATCTACACTGATGTATTGATGTACACAAAAGCCTGATCCAATATTTGGAACTTGCTATGATTCTAAAGAAGATATTCCAAAATGGCCCTTCAAAGAGGGTATATAGCTCAAGATCTAGCTTAAAGTTAACATGACAAAATGTTCTGCCTCTGTAACTTGGCGTTAAAAAAAATAATTTTTAAAGCTAAAATTAACAATTTGCAAATTCCCTTCAAATACATGAATATTACTATGACACACGTACCAATTAAATGTTTGAAAGGCAGCTGATGATCTCGAAGGTTCAGGTGTGCAATATGTCCAACCCTGCTAAATCCTGAAGTTACATCTTGACCTTCAGGAAGCACAGCTCTCAAGATTTCTTCTGACTTAAAGTTTTCATATGTTAGTTCCAAATTATATTTAGAGATCTGTGGACTGACATTAAGCTGCTCTAAAACACTGAGTTCTGCTTTTTCAAAGGAATCATGAGTAAATATTTTATAGGGATCCAACATGATTAGTCTACTTTCTTTATCTTCTGGATCTTCAATCACACGTTTTATGCCTGGGCGCTGCAACGCTGCCCTTCTTAGGGATCGCATCAATCTACCGACTATTTCTTTCCTCACTTTAAGCACTGGAATGTTGACTGTCTTTCTAAAAGCTGTTCTATCAAGTTTTGTCATGCCTCGGACATCAGAGGGTGGTGAAAACAATTCAGAGTCTCTCTCATGTGTTTCTATTTCTGGCATGGTTGAGAATCTTTTTCTTTGACCCAGTAAGAAAATACCAGGTGCTTCCGAAAGCGTCTGTGTCAGGGATGTCCAAGCTAGTGGAATCAACGATTTTGATTCAGTTATGCTATGGCTTTCCAGTTTCAGAAGTCTTCTTGAGAATCCAAATGGCCTCCATAAGATCCTTAAAAAATAAAAAAAAATTCACACACGACAGCTTTTGAGAATAAAAATCTAAATTCTACTATCTCAAATAACCTGCTAAATGCTGTCAAATAAAACGTTTAGTGGTGTGTGGGAAGTATACTATCTTTTCCAGAACAGGATGACTTTTTCAGGAAGTCATATTAATGGTAGATCATAGTGGTATATATTAAATTTACACTTTCAATCCACTGCTGCCAGTTCAGAGGGCTTAGTGATGGATCAGCCATACTCAATGATCCTCTACACCCACAATTTTCTAGATAATACATTTGGGATTGGAAGGCTGAAGTATGAGTTAAATGGTCATCTGTAAATGAAAGAGTCATTATATATGACCATTACTAGTGGCGATATTTATTAGGATAGTTTCATGGGTGCTTATTGTGTCAGATGCTGCGCTAAATGCTTTATGTATATTATCAATCTTGGGAGGTGTGCAGTACTGCGCCCTCATTTTGTAAATGAGTAAACGAAAGCTCAGAAGTAAGGTAACCCATCCAAAGTCTCCCAGCTGGTAAGTGGCTAAGCATGGATCAAAACCTAGTTTTGGCTGACTTCGGTGCCTGTGTTCTTAATATATTGCTCTGTTGTTTTG
Organism: Rhinopithecus bieti; assembly: GCF_001698545.2. Lineage (NCBI taxonomy): Eukaryota > Metazoa > Chordata > Mammalia > Primates > Cercopithecidae > Rhinopithecus > Rhinopithecus bieti. The sequence continues at coordinate 30,673 of NW_016812078.1, forward strand.
GATGCTTTACTGCCACATGTCCTGCCTTTAACTAGAGGCTTCTGTATTTGAGGACGAGAGCTTTGCTGAGTGTTATATGCATAGTATCAGTTATTCACTGTTTTCTAAAATACCAAAGAATTTACTTGTAAGGGGAAAGGGCCGTGTCCCAGAATCCTGTAAAGCAACGAAGTCTTTCACTGTCAAGAGATCAAATTAGGTCCAAATGGGTGACCCTGGATAAATTACTATGAGTCTCGGTTTTCCCATCAGTAAAATGTGGCGAAAGGCTTTTGAAACATTCCTTACTATCCAATACCTCGAATCTAAGCTCAGCACCTAAGCGGGTGGGTGACCTCACGATGTTTTTGTGCCCAGGCAGCACGAGGCGGAGAGCAGCCCTGGGCGGGCTGGTACCTCCCCTGGACCATTAGCCCCTAACGAGGCCGCCACCTTACCAAAGCACCATTCCAATTCCCCACGTCGCTCTGCAGCTGGATCCGCAAGCCGACCCCTCACCTCCCGCTCCGGTACCGATCGGATGTGGGTCGCGAGTGGATGAGTTGGTCTTCTATGACATCATCACTGTTCGCCGCGGAGAGGGCGAGCGTCATCAGATCACGTCGACTCGCTCCTCTCCTTCCCGGCCCTGGTGAAGTACGGAACGCCGGAAGGGCCTGGCTCAAAGCTCCGCCTCTGGCGCGACCGACTACCGGAGCGCAGGGCAGAGGTAGAGGCTCGCAGATGGACATGGTAGTCAGCTGGAGAGCAGCATGGAGGCGTCCTGGGGGAGCGTCAACGCTGAGCGGGGCTGGTATGTCTCTGCCCAGCAGCCTGAAGAAGCGGAGGCCGAAGAGTTGAGTCCGTTGCTAAGCAACGTAAGTGCGCTCTGTTCGCTTCCCAGCACTGACACCCGCCGACTTCCCTCAAGTGCCTGCCAAATAAGACCCAGAAAAGGAGGACCGCACCGGGAAAGGGGAGATGCTGGAGCCTGAACCCTGGGGGATGGGGCCCGAAAGTAGCCGCCGAGATTCAGATGAGATTGGCGCAGTTATGAATGTGATAGCAGCCTAGCATACTCTAGAAAGAAAAGATGAAAAGCGTCGGGTGGAAGAGATGCAGCGTTTAGTGCATGATGGGATGAGCGGCCCTAGGATTATGTACTCACTGCTGTTAGTATCTTTGTCACCTTATTTTCTCCAGTCTCGTGAGGTCTTTGCAAGAGTCACAGGATTTTCCTTTTCCGACTTAGTCATGGAGGGAGGGAGAGTAATACACATTTTAATACAGAAATTCTTAGCGGCAGAATGGAAGTGGCTTGATAGTAAGGGTTATAGCACGTTCCTGACCCTAAAGCCTGTGCAGTGGGCACTCCGCTTTTTAACTCGAGTCCTAGGCACTGTTCTCAGGACTTTGTTCCCAAAGCTGTTTGTGGGGAGGGGGATGTTTTCGGGGATACCGCCAGAACAACGTGAATTGCTTCTATTTATACTATTGTCGTTGCAAGGTATTCCTGACCATCCTTCCAGTTTGGTAGAACTAATTCATTAGATATATAAGTAGAGATTAGTTGTGCAGTCCAAGAAATTGAGGAGGAACAACTGTCCACGGCAGGCGCAGGTTGACTCAGCAATTCTTTAGTAATCACATGAGCTGAGGCCATATCTCTCCTCTCCCTCCCCACCCCATTCCTATCCTATCTTCATTTCTTGCAGTCACAAGGTTAGTCATGGCCCTTCCTGAACCCTACCTGTCTTGTGTACTGGTGGAAACCCTAAATTCCTGGAGCTGTACTAGTGGGAGGTGGGAAGGAAAGGAAAGGAAACTAGTGTTGGTTAAGCAACTAGTATGTCATACAAAGCCTGGTGGTTTGCAGCTTTTTTCCATAATCTTTCATTTATGGAATTTCTTCACGAAATTTTAACTTCACCATCCAAACATTTAACATTACTAAATTTGTGTGCTTACAGGAACTTCACAGACAGCGATCCCCAGGTGTTTCATTTGGTTTATCAGTGTTTAATTTGATGAATGCCATCATGGGAAGTGGCATCCTTGGCTTAGCTTATATTATGGCTAATACTGGTATCCTTGGATTTAGGTGAGTCTTCGTATTTTACCATCACATTTGTTTTCCATTTTGATAATATACTGAGAAGCAGAGAGATAGATTCCAGAAGCTGCTATTATACAATTTATTTATTTTATTTATTTATTTTTATTTTTTATTTTTTGAGACGGAGTCTTACTCTGTCACCCAGGCTGGAGTGCAGTGGCGTGATCTCGGCTCACTGCAAGCTCCGCCTCCTGGGTTTACACCATTCTCCTGCCTCAGCCTCCCGAGTAGCTGGGACTACAGGCGCCCGCCACCTCGCCCGGCTAGTTTTTTGTATTTTAGTAGAGTCGGGGTTTCACCGTGTTAGCCAGGATGGTCTCGATCTCCTGACCTCGTGATCCGCCCGTCTCGGCCTCCCAAAGTGCTGGGATTACAGGCTTGAGCCACCGCGCCCGGCCACAATTTCTAATTAAGTTATTTCTGGGGTTTTAGCATTGTTCTTGCTATTGTTGCTGGTCTGTACCTTGGAGGGATACCACATAGCTTCTTAAATACAAAAGTGTGACTAGTTTTTAAAAATGGGAAATTGATCCACATTTCATTTATAATGAAATATGCCACTTAAGAGTGGCATATTCATTGTGTCTCCTTGGCCAAAGTGAATCAAAGCCATGCAGATTAACTTCCAAATTGCAGTTTTGTGAGTGCAAATACAACACATATTCTTTTCATTCCTCGCTCTCTCTTTGTATTGTTAAGTAGTCTTATTTCACTTTCTGAGGCCAGGCATGTGTTTTGTGCCTGTTCTTTTTTATGTTTCAGAACTTGGCTTGTAGGCCAGTTTGTCCAGAATAGAAGACAATCCTGGATATTCTGTGCTCTCATAGTACTTTGTATATTCATTTTGTTATTATAATTGTTACAATGATATGTGTGGAAATTAATAGTCCCACTTAACTGAAATCCTTTATAACTGGAGGTCAAGGCAGGTGGATCACTGGAGCCCAGGAGTTTGAGACCAACCTGGGCAAGATGGTGAAACCCCATCTCTGCCAAAAATACAAAAATTAGCTTGGTGTGGTGGAGTGTGCCTGTAGTTCCTAGCTACTTGGGAGGATTGCTTGAACCTGAGAGGTTGAGGCTGCAGCGAGCCATGATCGGGCCACTGCACTCCAGCCTGGGTGACAGAGCGAGATCCTGTCTAAAAAATTTTAAAAAATAGAAAAAATCCTTTGTAACTGGACCTTATCCTTAGCATCTAGCACCACAAGGCTAATAGAATGAATGAATGACAAGTTGGGTTTGTTTGTCAGTAGAAACAGATCTATTTACTAGGAACTTTAAAATGCCTAGGGAGTCTCTTTTAGGTTTATTTCCTGCTTTTATTCCAAATTTTTTGATAAGCAAAGCAACTTTTAAGTAACCCAACTTGCTTTTATTATGGAATGTATTCACAAACTTTCGTTATTTTTAAAATTAAAAACTATATGTGACACCTTAAGCAAGACATAGAGGACTTGTTTTGGTTCTCTTTGAAAATCATAATTTATGCACCAGGGTTTACATGCAATATATACTGCTGAATGTGTGCCCACCCAGTCATATCAACCATCATTTTTGGTGATGCTAAACTCTTATTTTGTGAAATTCCTGATGTCAGTTTAATGACATGTGTACTTTTACCTCTCAATTTTGTTATTTATTAACAAGTATTAACTGGACCACAGAGAGAAAATTTCTTCAATAACTGGGGCAGTTCTTTGGGGATAGCTGTACAGAAGCTTGTCCTGCCGGTATGAATAGGAAATTATCTAAGTTTTTTCTTTCACACTGTTGGTGAGAGGACCTCAATCATTACATTATTTGCACATTTTTCAAATTGCATCATTAGAGATATGTTAACTACATTGGTTTAGTTTGGTTTGGAGAGTGTGTGTGTTTAATAGATGCTAGAAAATACAGTCTAAATAAATCTTAAATACACGTTAATAAGGTGAAGGTGTGATAAGGAGGCCCACATCACTGGAAGTAGAGAGGGGAAGGGAAAAAGAGAAGACAATGAGATTGCATAAGTAAAACTTCTACTTAGACTCAAAATAAGAAGAAAACCAGTCAGAAAAGGGAAATATTACAAGATTATTTAATGGCTGATTCAGCAGTCAGCAGACAATAATGCAAAATGAGGAAGTTTGCTTGTATTTTAAATAAGTTTGGTTTTTATTTCTTTTTTGATTTTAAAATCAGTACATTTTCATTTAAATAAAATGTGGTAAATACAAAAAAGTAGAAAAGTATCTTCTTAATTTCCTAAATGAACATAATTCAACTACTCAGAGATAGTTCCTGTGAATATTTGACTGTTAAGAAATTTGTTTTGTAAAAAAGACAAACTTTTGGGAGGATTTGACCAGGTGTTCTTTTATGTTTTAGCTTCTTGCTGCTGACAGTTGCTCTCCTGGCTTCTTACTCAGTCCATCTTCTGCTTAGTATGTGTATTCAGACAGGTAAGTAAAAATATTATGCTGCTTCATTTAATAAAGCAGTCCCTTGAGTTTGTATCTACATATAGAATTGGATGTCTCAAATCTAATATCCAGTGAGCATACATTTTTATTAGATAGGGTGATCGGAATGGAGAATTTGAAAAACCAGATATACAGACCCAATACTGTGGGAGAATATCCAAGCACAGGGTGGGAGAAGGTAACTAGCATTTTTGCCTGCTTTCCTCCACAACACATAACCTAATTTTCTGGAGTAGAGTAGGTTATGGGAGGATCTAAAAGGTGTTGAAAGGATCCAAACCTTATGCTTATGGGGAAATCATTTTCTCGAGGAGAGAACACATTCCCAGAGCTACTGCTGCCTTCCCTGCCCCCATCTACCTGCTAGTCAGAGGTAGGGATGGCAGAATTAGGATTGTAGGAAGTAAGGTCACAAAGCTTTAATTTATTTAGATGCGTTTTGTATTTTTAATTGCAAGTCTAGAATAGGGTAGTTTCTTCCTAAGAGAAATAACTATGTGCAGTTAATTCAATATATTTGTGTCTATTTTTTTTTTCCATTTGGAATTTTATTATGCAATTCAGTCATGTATTGAATAAGTTCTTTTAGGATCCAATAAATAAAAGTATATGAATTATAGAAGTGCTTTTTTAAGGTTTTCCTTTTGTCATTAACGAATATTCTGTGTTCGTAAGTCCTGGTCTTTTTATCTGTCTAGTCTCTTTTATCTTTGGATTAGGTCAGCTTTGATGCAAAAATCATGGGTTTAATTCTTATATGGATGAATTCATTTTGCTCTATCTGGCCTTGTGATTTTCAGATTTTAAGAAGAAAAGTAGATACACAAAATAGATAAAAATGGATTTCTTAATTCATTTAGTATTTCTATAAAAGAATACCTGATTCTGCATAATTTATAAGTAAAAGAGGTTTATTTTGCTCATAGTTCTACAGGCTCTGCAAAAAGCATGGCCCTTCTTATGAGGGGCTTCTCTGCTCCATCTGCATCTAGTAAGGGGCTCAGGCTGCTTTCATTCATTGTGGAAGGTGAAGGGGAGCCAGGATGTGCAGAGATCACATGGCAAGAGAGGAAGCCAGAGAGGAGGGTCGTGCCCGGTTCTTTTTAACAACCAGCTCTCATGAAACTAATAAAGGTAAAAACTCACTCATTACCCCAAGTAAGGCACCAAGCCATTCATGAGGAATCTGGCCTCAGGGCCCAAACACCTCCCCTTTGGCCCTACCTCCAACACTGGAGATCTGATTTCAACATGAGATTTGGAGGAGTCTGACAAACCAAACTATATCAGTGAGACTATTCTGTGCTGAAAGAGGTGAGAGAAGCCCAGTGATGTTTCTTAAGAATTTTAAGACTCTTCAGAATAATTCTGAAACCACTGCTCTACTTTGTTTTCCTAAAACCTGTCCATCATCAGAAACACCCTTAGATCTTTTATGCACAGAGAGTTCTAAGCCTCAGGGATTCTAATTTCAAAAATCTGAGGTGAGACTCAAGAATATGTTTTTAACAAGGCAAAACCAGTTTAGGATCCATAGTTTATAGCTCTAACTTGTGCCAGTGGTTTGGCCATCCAATGCCAGATATGTTTTTAACAAGTCCTCCAGGTGATTCTTATGCAAATCTAGTTTAGGATTAATAGTTTATAGCCACAACTTCTAACAGTGCTTTGGCCGTCCAGTGCATGCCTCTGCTCTCAAGGGGCTTGGGTGAATGTGCAGACAGATAAAAATACTAGGAAACAGTACAAATATTAATCCTAAAGTGACAGGTTGTTCATAAAAGCATCCTGAATTTAGGAATAATAGCTTTTGATAAATATATTTGTAAATCCTGCTGAAACTTGAATTTTAATTGCATGTATTGAAATTTTGTTTCATGTGAAAAAAATTTTACTTAATTATGATACTTTAACATGTTGGTAGATTCTTTTAATTCATTCTATTAAAAGATTAATACTCAGTCAACTACGTGGCAATTGTGTCTTTCAAGCTTCATTTTAAAACTTCATTTTAGTTTTAATTAAAGTAAAATATTTTATTAATTTCAGTTATGTGGGAGTAGTATTCAGTGTGTGGAGATTTCTAAGTAATGTTAATTTTTTACTCCTTCAGTTCACATGTATTTAACTTTAAGATTCTGATACTGTGTTTGTTCTTTTCTGTAACTCTGGGGCTTATGAAGTGAATATATCTGTTTCTCTTTCTTTTCTCTTTTTCTTTGATTTCTGTAGCCTACTTGGGCCCATGAACTAACTACTTCATGGTTCTGCCTGCACATTGACGCACCTGTCTTCCGTTGATTGAATTCCTTCAATCTTTGTAAAATTGTCTATGGAGGTAGGCTTTTCTTTTTTTGTTTTCAATACATACATTCATATATAAAGACTAGAGAATAATATGTAACTAACTCTCCCCCAACAGTTTGTTGGTCTATCATAAGAGTATTATGCTCAGATTGAATTCATTGGTAAGAGAAAGAGCTATCATGAGTTTTTATAAATAACTTCTTCATTTATTTGCTGGAGGCAAAGGGTAAAGAGAAATTTTCATCTTTATAAAAGTAAAGGATTTCTTCGCATGAAATTCTACTTTAGATTTTTGGTCTATCAGGACTTTTCATGGGAGCTGAGGTGGCATATAAAGAACATTATTCTCTTCAGCCTTAGTGTGTCATCTATAAAATGGCAGTGATAACACTTCCCTCTTGGAATTGTTCTGAGAATGAAATAAAATAATGTATATGAAATGTCAAGTCCTTGGCAAATGAGTTGTCACTGGGGCAAAAATCCCTAAAGATTGCAGGGTGTTGTACACACTGCTGTCTCAGAAATAGTTGGTTTGTTGCCATTCTTTTGGAATACTTCTCATGCTCTGGTACTAAACCCACAGCTCCGCTCCACTGGCTTCCATGTCACTGTCAACTGGAGAGAATGAGAGTCCTAGAACTCTCCATACCTCTGGCCAAACCACAACTCCCTAGTCCTTGATCCCTACTACTCACTGCATTGTCACCATTATTTGCCTTGAGACCATTTGGACTATGACATTATACCATTTATCTCAATTTGTGTTAGTAATTTCAAGTATATTAGTTTGTATTTCATTTCTCAGACTCATCCCATATGGTTGTCATCTGTTTCTGACCTCATCTTCCACTGCTCTCTAACTCCTGAAACCCTTCCACTGTGCTCTCTGGAACTCACAGTCAATCATCAGCAAAACTCACATGTCTCTAATTCTCTTCTGAACATTTCTGTTTGTTTCTTACTCTACGAGAACCTCATCTGAGGCTTCCCTATAGTTATCTCAAGTGGTCAGTCTTTTCTCTTATGTCTCTCATACTAATCTGAAGATGGTATAGGTGTCCTGTTTGTCCCACATTTCTGCTTCTCAACTGTCTTCCTCTCCCTGAACCCCCCAACTTTTAATCTCATGAATATATACCATCTACAGCTCTCCTTACTGTTGTCATCTATAGACTCCTAGACCATTTCCTGTCATTTCATGAACGTTTTAGCTAAATTTTAGCTTCTACTTGCCTTTTAGTTTCTTCAGTATTACCCCGTTATAATTCTGGATGATTTCAATATCCATGTAGCTAATCCTTGTAATGCTTTCAGTTCCTGAACCTCTTCTTCTCTAATGATCATATTCTCTACCTACACTGGCCACTTATTTTTTTCCATGGTCATACCATTGATCTTGTCACTACCCAAATAGCATTTGTTAGTATCTGCCCATCTGCCACCACCGTCTCCTATGTTTCTAACTCACCCTCTCAAGTACTTCAACTCTGACAGTTTTCACCCCTACCAAGATTTCCATCAATTCATTGATCCTACCGCCTTTGCACTGACCCCCCCACAGCCATGCTTATTTCCCTCTTTATCCAGTTGAGGTTTTGTAGTATGTTATTTAATCCCTTTCCTATCCCTTGAACCATCATATTTCCTTGGCAAAATTCCAACCCTAGTTAAATATAACTCTGCCTACTTCACATTTGCACCCATGCATTTGAATGTTCCTGAAGAAAAGCACAACCATGCAGACTGATATCACTATAATTCAATGTCTAGTGGGCCTATGATGCTATCACACAATTCTGGTTCACTTCTTTAGTTCGTCACTCCATTCAACTCATTCATCTACTGTCTAGGAGATTGCTTTTTTGTATCTTCTCCTTTCTGTCAAACCTTCGACACTTTTTTCTTTGATTTTACCCATAACTGATATTCTTCACTTTCTGTTTCACTGAAAAAACAGAAGCAATCATAAAAGAATTTCATAAGCTCTTGCCACCACTTATTTATCTTGCTCATATACTCTGTTCCTTGGGATGAATTCTTTGTGTTTATATCTAAGGCCTACCCCTCCACTTGTGCTATGATCCCACCTGCTCTTGCCTATATCACTCCAGCCACTTTCTCCCTTCTTTCTTGGTCCTTTTCTACCATTTCCTTCCTATAACTACAAATAGACTAGTTTGTCTCATCTTAAAAATCTCTTTGACTTCGCATCTTTTGAATATGCCTCATGTCTTCATGACAGTACTTCTTATAATTGTCTAAACTAGGCCAGGTGTGGTGTCTCATGCCTGTAATCCTAGCACTTCGGGAGGCAGACGCAGGAGGATCACTTGAAATCAGGAGTTTGAGACCAGCCTGGGCAACAGGGCGAAACCCCATCTTTACAAAAAAAAAAAATTTGCATGAGGTGACATGAGCCTAGCTACTACTGGGGCAGCTGAGGCAAGAGAATCACTTGAGCCAGGGAGGCAGAGGTTGCAGCGAGCCGAGATCATGCTGTTGCACTTCAGCCTGGGGGACAGGAGTGAAACCCTGTCTCAAAACAAAAAAATAATCATCTAAACCAGATATCTCCAGTTTCTCTCCTCTCACTCCTGTCAGGCTTTTCCACTGAAACTGTTGTACCAGTGACTTCCACATTGCTAAATCCAATGGTCAATTCTCAGTCAGCAGCATGTGACACAACTGATAACTCCTTCCTCTCTGAAAGATGAGTCACGCTGTCCTAGCTCTTCCTGTTTCATTAAAGACTCCTTTTCTCTTCTGTTGAATTCTCTTAATCTCCCCATCCTCTAAACATTGGTGTACCCCTGGGACTATTTCTCTGATCTCTTTTCTTTTCTTTCTTTATTTTTTTATTTATTTTTTTTTTTGAGATAGAGTCTAACTCTGTCACCCAGGCTGGAATGCAGTGGTGTGATTTTGGCTCACTGTAACCTCCGCCCTGCAGGGTTCAAGTGATTCTCCTGCCTCAGCCATCCAAGCAAGTGGGATTACAGGCATGTATCACCACACCCAGATAATTTTTGTATTTTTAGTAGAGACAGGGTTTTTCCATGTTGGCCAAGCTGGTCTCGAACTTCTGGCCTCAAGTGATCCACCCACCTTGTCCTCCCAAAGTGCTGGGATTACAGGTGTGAGTGATTTCTTTTCTTTTACACTCAGTCTTGGGCTCATGGTGATTCTGAAATGTATATCCCTGGCCTGGAACTCTCCCCTGAATTTTAGTCTCATCTCCAGCTGCCTCCATGACATCTCCACCTAGGTGTCTAACAGCTCAGATTTATAAAATTCCCCATCTTTGTACTACCAGTCTACACTTTCTACTGTTCCCATCTAAGTAAATGGTAATGTCTTTCTTCTAATTGCTTAGGCCAAAGATCTTTAAGTTATTCTGTATCTCTCCTTTTTCACCTCATTCTGAATGTTCAATCCATGCCATACTGTTCCCTTCACATCAAAAAAAAATTTTTTTTGAGATAGTGTCTTGCTCTGTGGCCCAGACTGAAATGCAGTGATGTGACCATAACTCACTGCAGCCTCGACCTCCTGCCTCAGCCTCCTGAGTAGCTGGTAACCACAGGCACACATCACCATGCATGTCACCACACCTAGCTAACCTCAGCCTCCTGAGTAGCTGGTACTGCAGGCTATGCACATCACCACACCTGGCTCATTTTTAAATTTTTTGCAGAGATGGGCTCTTACCACGATGCCTAGGCTGTTTTCCAACACCAGCTCAAGCAATCCTCCTGCCTTGACCTCCCAAAGTGCTTGGGATTACAGGCATGAGCCATCGTGCCTGGCCAAAAAATTAATAATCTGATTTTTTTCTCATTTAATTGCTACCACTCATCTTCAGTTACTATTACCACCATCAAAAGTAATAGCTTATCTTTTTGTTTTTACTTCCACTCTTACTTCCTGCAGTCTATTCTTAACAAAACAACCATGATGATCCTGTTAATGTAAGTTGGGTCATAGCATTCCTTTGCTCAAAATCCTCCAGTTGTTTCCCAGTTCAATCAAAGTAAAAGCAGAAATCATTACAAAGTCCAACACAAGTCTTCTGCCCTTTTTATCTCCTTGATTTATCTTCCAGTACTCCCTCACTTGTTTCAGTCACACTTTTAATTTTCGTCTTATGTAACATTTACTTATATAGCACTTAGCATCATTCTAAGGACTTTATGAATATTCATTTAATCTTCATAATAATATTACGAAGTAAGTACCAATATTATTTCTATTTTTTGAAATGAGGTAACTGTGGCTCAGAGAGGTTAAAGTAACTTGTCCAAGAGAGGTGAAAGTAACTTCCCAGTTAGGAAGTATAGGAGGCAGGATTCAAACCCACACAGTCTGGCTCTAAAATTGTGCTCAGTATTCCCCAGTTGTGCTGGGTAGTCTCCTGCTTCCATACCTTTGTGCTTTCTGTGCTCTTCTTGGGCATTTCTTCCCCCAGTTTCCCACATGGCTTTGCTCACTCATCACCTTCAAGGCTTTGACAAATCTTACCTCTTCTGTGAGATCTTTTTATACTATCTCATTTAAAATTACAAGCAGCAATGGTTGATCTACAGTGTCATCAGGGAAAGAGGATCTGCCTTTCTGTTCCATTATTCTTGTGTGTGCCTTCCCCATCCTTGAGGTCTAGGATGACTTGTGGAGTGCAGACATCGCATCCGTGTTCTAGAGAGCAGAAAGAGAGAAGGGGATACCTACCAACTGAATCTCACTTAAGACTCTCTCTTCTTGCTGCCAGAACTTAATATGCCCAATGGCCATACTAAATTGCATAGGGGCCTAGAAAATGTAGCATTTATTAATGGTGGCAATGAGCCCAACTAAAAGTCAGGGTTGTTACTCAGGTAGAAGAAGGGAAGAGACAACCAGCAGTCTCTGCCCCACGAGAATTCCATCTTTATCCATCCTTGTACTTTACTATCTTTGAATAACATTATAAACTTTTATAGCTTAGCTACCAAAAATAGGTTGACGACTCCCATCCGTGCTGCTGAAACGTATCAGCCACCTCTGATATTGGAGATCTCCATTTAGATGTTCCAGAGGCTTTGTGAGCTCAACATGTTTAAAATTAAACTTATCTTTCATCTTTAATGGCTCAAGTGTGCTCCTCTTCCTGTACCGTACCTCTGTGAATGGTGCCACCAGTTTGTATCTCCTTCACCTCATCCATTCACCCAGTTACAAATTAATTTTGTAAGTATTTCTCGGATCTGCCTAATTCTCCTTTCTTATTAGCTGCTGTGTAGATCATGCCATAACCCCTCCCCAGGATTACAGTGGAATTAAATCGTAACAGGTATTTAAGGTCATGTCGTTTTAATTCATACAGTTCAAAAGTGGGGGAGAAAATAACTTTAAATAATGCTGGGTAATCCTGCCTGTATTCTACTTAGTGAACATATATTCATCTGGGGACTGAGTGTGAGGTGGGACATACAATAATGCTGCTCCCTCTGTTATTTATTTTTTCTTTAAAGATAACTTTTTTTTTTTTTTTTTTTTAGACAAAGTCTTGCTCTGTTGCCCAGGCTGGAGTACAGTGGCGTGATCTTGGCAAACTGCAACCTCCGCCTCCTGGGTTCAAGCAATTCTCATGTCTCAACCCTCTGGCATCTTAAGAGACTTCCTATGAGTTCCTGCCTCCAAAATTTTTTTTTTTTTTTTTGAGACGGAGTCTCGCTCTGTCGCCCAGGCTGGAGTGCAGTGGCGGATCTTTGCTCACTGCCACCTCCACCTCCCGGGTTCAAGTGATTCTCCTGCCTTAGCCTCCTGAGTAGCTGAGATTACAGGTGCCTACCACCACGCCTGCTAATTTTTGTATTTTTTAGTAGAGACAGGGTTTTACAATGTTGGCCAGGCTGGTCTTGAACTCCTGACTTCAAGTGATCCACCCACCTTGGCCTCCCAAACTGTTGGGATTACAGGCGTGAGCCACCGCACCTGGCCAGATAACATTTTTTAGCATACTGTCTTCGTGGTGTTGTTTTAAGAGATTTGCATGTATTATTCTCACAATAGCAATATGAGGTAGAAATTGTTATTTCCACTTCAGAGATTAGGAAACTGAGGCACTGAGTGATTAACTAGCTTGCTTAAGTTTGCACAGCTAGCTAGTTAGAAGAGCTAATATTCGATTTAGGCAAGCTAACTCCAGAGTCCACTTTCATAACACTGTGCTGCCATTTCCCCACTATTATAGGAATCTGGAAGCTTATTTTCTGGAGAAGGTAAACTAAAAGGACTCAGCAATCATAGATATTAGGTGTAGTTAAGGCCAAGATCACCTTACTGAAAACAGGGAGATTGAGTGAAAGTCTACTAACTGAAGAGAGTCCCAGTTAGTAGGAGTTCTGAGATTGCTGGCAGCAAGTCTTCTACTTTCACTTAAGGGATTAGAGGAATATTTTCAACAGAATTTCTCCTGCCCAAGAGAAAAGACCTACAGGTAAAAATAGTTGAGGGCCCTTCAAGAAAGAGCTGAGTACCTCCTGTTTAATCATCATATAGTTAAGCCTACCACTCAATAAGCCTCTTCTGTATACACAGAGCTTCTATTTAGTCTTTTAATGCATCACACTTATGTCAAGAGATAGCCAAGTATCACCAGATATTTCAGGAAAATCTTTAATGTGAAAGGTACATACTAAAACAGCCACATACACGCACACAAGCCAATAATGAGATATCTCTGCACGTGTATTAGAATGGCAAAAATCCAAAACATTGACAATACCAAATACTAGTGAGGATGTGGGACAGCAGGAACTCTCATTCATTGCTGGTGGGAATGAGAAATGGTATAGCTACTTTGAAACACAGTTCGGCAGTGTTTTAACTAAGCTAAATATAATCTCGTCACAGGATCCATCAGTAGTGCTCTTTGGTATTTACCCAAATTAGTTCAAGACATATTTCTACACAAAAACCTCCATAAAGATGTTAATAACAGCCTTATATTTACCAAAATTTGGAAGCAACTAAAATGTTCCTCAGAAGTGAAAGAATTTTAAAAACTGAATATTTGTACAATGGGATATCATTCAGCACTAAGTAGAAATGAGGTGCTGGAGCCTTGGCTCACCCCTGTAATCCCAGCACTTTGGGAGGCTGAGGCGGACAGATCACCTCAGGTCGGGAGATTAAGACCAGCCTGACCAACTTGCAGAAACCCCGTCTCTACTAAAAATAGAAAATTAGCTGGGCGTGGTGGCGCATGCCTGTAATCCCAGCTACTCAGGAGGCTGAGGCAGGAGAATCGCTTGAACCTGGGAGGCGGAGGTTGTGGTGAGCCAAGATCAAGCCATTGCACTCCATCTTGGGCAACAAGAGCAAAACTCCGTCTCAAAAGAAAAAAAAAAAAAAGCCAGGCATGGTGGTGGGCACCTGTAATCCCAGCTAGTCAGGAGGCTGAAGCAGGAGAATAGCTTGAACCCCGGAGGTGGAGGTTGCAGTGAGCTGAGATCGTGCCATTGCACTCCAGCCTGGGCGACAAGAGCGAAACTTTGTCTCAAAAAAAAAAAATACCTGGCATGTTAGCTCATGCCTGTACTTCCAGCACTTTGGGAATGAGGCATCAAGCCATGAAAAGTCATGGAGGAATCTTAAACGCATATTATCAAGTGAAAGAAACCATATGATCCAGCAATTCCTCTTCTGGGTTTATACCCAAAGGAAATGAAATTGGTGCTTTGTAGAGATATCTATGCTGCCATGTTCATTGCAGCATTATTCACGGTAGCCAAGATAGAGAAACAACCTAAGTGTCAGTGAGTGGATAAAAAATTGTGATGTGTATGTACAATGCAATGTTATTCAGACTTAAAGAAGGAGATCCTGCTATTTTCAACAACATGAATAGACATGGAGAACATGCTAAATGAATTGAGCCAGACACAGAAGGAAAAATACTGCATGATCTCACATTCATATGGAATCTAAAAAAGTCAAATACATATGAACAGAATAGAACAGTGGTTATGTGAGGGATGGGAAGATGTTCATCAAAGGGTATAAAGTTTCAGTTATGTAGAATGAATAAGTCTACAGAGCTAATGTACAGCATGATGACTATATTTAATATTGTTTACTGAAAATTTGCCAAGAGAGTAGATTTCAGGTGCTTTTACCACAAGGAAGGAAAGAAGGGAAGAGGAAGGGCGAGAGGGAAGAAAGGGAGGGAGGAAAGAAAAGATAACTATGTGAGAGGGTAGATATGTTAATTTGCTTACCTCTAGTAATCATTTCTCTATGTATTTCAAAACATCATGTTGTACACCTTAAATGTATATAATGAAACAAAAAAAAATCTGAAAAGGCTACATACTGTATAATTCCAAGTATGTGACATTCTGGAAAAGGCAAAACTATGCAGAAAATGAGAAAGACCAGTGGTTGCCAGAGTTTAGCAGAGGGAGCGTTAATAGGCAGAGCATCCTCATCTTTAGGGCAGTGAAATGAATCTGTGTGATACTATAATAGTGGACACGTGTCATTATATATTTGTCAAAACCCATAGAATATACAGCACCAAAAGTGAATCCTATAATGTAAATTATGGACTTTGTGTGATAATGACATGTCAACGTAGGTACCTTGATTGTAACAAATGTACCACTCTGGTGCAGGATGTTGATTGTAGGGGAAGCTGTGCATATGTGGGGGGCAGGAGGTATTTGGGACCTCTGTACTTTCTGTTCAACTTTGCTGTGAACCTAAAACGGCTCCTAAAATTATTAAAGAAAACACAAATAAGGAAAGAAACAAACTTAGAGGAAAAGAGGAAACAGACAGTACAAGACCAGAGTAAAACTTAAAAAGCTACATTTAATAACTTTAGAGAACTAAAAGAAGATACTGCATTCTTGAAACAAAAACAACAAATTATAAAAAGCATATATTCAGAAAACACAGAAATCCTAGAAGTCAAAATTAGTTCAGTTGTTGGGTTGGGAAAGTTACAGAAGTTTCCTGGGGGTAGAAAAAAAGAGAAAGCTTGAAAATGGGAGAGAAAAAATAAGAAAATTAGAAGATCAGTCCAGGAAGTCCAATATGCAAATAATAGAAATTCTGCAACAAGAAAAGAGTAAAAGGGATGGTAGAAAATTATTAACAAAATAACACAAAAAAATTGGTGTAACTGAAGGAAATTAGTTTCAAGATTAAAAATTTTCCTCCTAGTGTCCAGTATAATACTTGTAAGATAATTGTTACCGAGACATACTGTGAATGATCAGAAATCCAGTTATATAGATAATATTCTAAAAGCTTACAGAGAGAAGGAACAGACAACACAAAAAAATTTCATACAAAGAATCAAGAACCACAGTAGTGAAAGTCTTCCTAGGAACAATAGTGTAAACTAGATGTCTATAAAATAATACCTTCAAAAATCTTGGGGGAAATGATTTTAATATAGAATTCTATAACTAGCCAAACTATTGCTTAAGTGTGAAGTTTGAACAATGGCATTTTCATATATGCAAGGTCTCAAAAATTTTTATTCACGCTTACTTAGCAAACAGTAGAGTATACCCTTTACCAAAGTTAGAGAGTAACAAAGAAACAAGGAATCTGACACAGGAAAGAAGTGGAGGGAATTCCCAGGACATAACTGAGCAGCAGACCTAAGCATCATCTACAGATTGGAGTTGTGAGGTTTTTTGTGTTTGGGGGAGGGGATGTTGAGATGGGATCTCACTGTGCTGCCCAGGCTGGAGTGCAGTGATGTAGTCTTGGCTCACTGCAAGCTCCACCTCCCAGGCTCAAGCGATCTTCCCACCTCAGCCTCCCGAGTGGCTGGGACTACAGGTGTGCACCACCACACCTGGCTAATTTTTGTACTTTTTGTAGAGATGGGGTTTCACCATGTTGGTCAGGCTGATCTGAAACTCCTAAGCTCCAGCGATCTGCCCGCCTCAGCCTCCCAAAGTACTGGGATTATAGGTGTGAGCCACCGCCTGGCTGGAGTTGTTCTTTTCGCAAAGGCACAGTCCTCGCACTAGGTCATGCTTGCCCTCAGGATTGTGTTCAGGATGGAAACTCTTTTCTTATTCCTCTGCATAAAGGGATTGTCTTCCTCGTTTGTCAGTCTAACTCTTAATTTGTATTAACAGTGCTTGAGTAGATTAGCAGTCAGGCCAGACTATTAAAAAAGTCTAAGAATAAAATAAGGATTGAACCAAGGTAGTAATAAGGTGAATAAAAGAAACAGGTTAACAAATGGTGAGGTTTGGCAGAATTACAGTTGAGAGGAGCTGATATCTGAGTAAATGTGGACAATAAAGGAGAAGGAGATGTCTAGTGTATCTCCTAGGTTTCTGGCTTGGGCCACTGGATTAATAATAGTGTCATCAATGAAGATGGGAACACAGTAGGAGGAGGTTGTTCAAAATAAAAATGAGTTCAGTTTTGGACTTTTAAGTATATGTAGGTGGACAGGGCTTAGAACTGAAGCACAGGATAGAAATTCATTCATTCAGTACTCTTTTTGTCTACTAATAATAAAGAGATAAATAAGAACCAGTTACTTCCCTGAAAAAGCTCATAGTCTAATAGGGGAAACAAATATATAAGCAAATAATTTATAATGTAGTATGATAAATTTAACAGTTTAAATATGTATAAGGTATAGTGACATCTCAGAAGAGAGAGTGACTTTGATAGGGACAGGAGGCAGGGAAATACTGGGTAGAAGAGGGTGGTTCCCCAGCAAAGGCCCCTACCCCCCAAGCCTGGAAACCCATGGCCCTAAATGGGAACAGGCATTTCTGTCTTAATATGCAAATGTTGCCTTTTGCCTGCCATCCCCCCCATCCTGTACCCATATAAACCCCAAATTCCAGGTCCACAGACAGATGAGCAGACAAACAGAGGAGCAGAAGAGAAGCACAGTAGAGGAGAGAAGAGAAGGAGTGTTTGAACATCAAGGGAGGTCGGCTGGGGACAGCTGGAGAGGAGATCAGCCATGGGACAGCCAAACTCCAGGGGAAGATCATCTTCCCACTCCATCCCCTTTCCAGCTCCCCATCCATCTCACTGAGAGCCACCTCCATCACCTAATAAAATTCCCACTTTCACCATCCTTCAAGTCTGTGTGTGACCTGATTCTTCCTGGACACAGGACAAGAAACCAGGTACGAAGAGGGCACTGAGCTGGTTAATACTTAATCTGTGGATGGCAGAGCTAAAAGAGCACTGTAGCACACCCACTGGGGCTTCAGGAGTTGCAGCCACCTACTCCTAGATGCTGCTGTGGGGCTGGAACCCAAAGGCGCTCTTCCCAGCTCCTACACCTGCCGGTCTGCGAGCTCCCCCTCCTATAAGGGGTTTGAGAGTGCAGCAGCTGAACAGAACAGAAGAGCCACACCCCTGTCGCATTCTCTGCCCTTCGTGGGGGGTCAGGGGACTCTCACATTTCAACTTGCCCTTAGTTGCAGGGTGAGGGTCAGTAAATGTTAATGGAGAACTAAGCTGAAAAGGAATTTGACTAGCAGACAAGGCAAGAGAGAATATTCCAGCATGTGCAAGGATACAAAGTCATATACTGCATATTGTATTCAAAGTACCAAAAATAGTTTACTGTTATTAGTAGTACATAAGGTACAAAGGAGAAAATTAAACTGGAGGGTTAGACAACTCTCGGATCCTAAGGAATTTATAGTTTTTGCTGAAGCAGTGAGAAGCGACTGAGGTTGTTGAAAAAGAGTCAAAGTGTAGATACTGGAATTCACTGTTGGTCATTTCCAAAGAGAATTTTGGTCCTTCCTAGTGCCCAGAACATAATCTCTTTATCTGGCAAAGAGAATGTAGTCTTCTGTCTTCCTTTTCCCAAAGAAGGTTACGATTATTTTATGAAGATTGTAATTTCTAGTAATGATAATGGAATAAAGAAGGAGTGAAATGGCCTTTGTGTGTTCCTCGTTTTTTTTTTCTTTTTTAAGGCAAAAAGGTTTTAACACCCTCTGGAGCAGTGACTCTCAGTACCTTCTTTTTATAACAAACATTTTCTAAATGCTCCCTTTACTGTGTGAAGTAAAATTCCCATAGGTATTATACCCTACTGCAGTGAGCCGAGTAATGCTTCCCCAAAAGGTAACCACATCCTAGTCCTTGAAACCTGTAATTGTTACCTTATATGGCAAAAAAAGAACTTTGAAGATGTGACTGAATTAAGATGTTGAGATGGAGAGATTATCCTGGTGGACTCTAACTTCAGACACATGTATCATGGAGGGAATATCATAGACAGAGGAGATGCAGGCAATACGACCTCTGAGGCAGAGATTGGAATGACATGACCACAAAGCAAGGCATGCCAGCAGCTACCGGGGACTGCAAGAGGCAAGGAATGGATTCTTTCTAGAGCCTTCAGATGTGTGGCCCTGCGGACACCTTGATTTAGACATCATGAACCTGGTTTTGGACTTCTGGACTTCAGAACTGAGAGAGAATAAATTTCTGCTGTTTTAAGCCATGAAGTTTGTGATAATTTCTTACAGCAGCCCTAGGAAACTAATATACTACTTACATAATAATAATGCCATAACAATGAAATAAAGACACAAAAACTAAATGTTAGCGATGTGACTTTCCATTTAGGAAATGATTTTTGGCAAAGTTCCAAACAAAACAAATTATAGTCTTTTCTGCATTTACATGGTAATTGTATTTCTGGATAATTTAATGTATATTCAAACCATTAACCATTGTTTGTAGCATCTACCATGTGCTTGACACACAGAGTATTTAATAAAAGCTGGATACATGGGTGATGAATAGATGGATGTATTAAAAGTACAGAGAGATTACATAAGTTCCAAAGTAAACATGTAAGGCAAAAATTATGTGTAGTCAGTATCTTTAAAAATTCTTGGCCAGGACCGGCGGCTCACGCCTGTTATCCCAGAACTTTGGGAGGACGAGGTGGGTGGATCACGAGGTCAGGAGTTCGCGACCAGCCTGCCCAACATGGTGAAACCCTGTCTCTACTAAAAATACAAAAAATTAGTCAGGCGTGATGTTGGGCGCCTGTAATCCCAGCTACCCGAGAGGCTGAGTCAGGAGAATTGCTTGAACCTGGGATGCAGAGGTTGCAGTGAGCCGAGATGGCTGCCACTGCACTCCAGCCTGGGTGAAAAGAGCAAAAACTCCATCTCCAAGGAAAAAAAAATTCTTTACATAGCTTATCAAATATAGTGTGTTCAATATCTATATGACATACTGGACACTGACACATACCATTTCTCAATAAAGAGCTGACAGCCTTCTCCCACCATTCCCCCACCATCATTTGAGTGTCCTATGAAGGACATGAGTTGTTTTAGGGTTATAATACTATGAGATACTCTCACTGTGACAATCACAGAGGAACTAAAACTGACTGAAAGGCAATAGATACGATTCCCATTTCAAAGCTCACTGTGGACATTTTCTTATGGTTTGGAATGGTGGCAAGCTGTCCAAACTATATTTTGATCTGTTTTTCTTCTTTTGATCAGGGATGATAGTTCAGTAAACCCACAGTTAAACTAAGTGGGCTGCTTATATGGGTCTATCTAAAGTGAATTAGTGTACTTGTCTCATCCTTCTTATTAATGAGTGGTTCTAAACTGTACTTGGTATTTCTCCCATGGGGCATTTGGCAATGTCTGGAGGCATTTCTGATTGTCACAGTTGGGGATTGGAGAGGGCAGGGTGAGGCAAGGTGCTATTGGCAGCTAGTGGGTAAAGGCCAGGAGTGCTGCTAAACATTCTACAATATACAGGACAGCCCCCAACAACAAATAATAATCTGGGCCCAAAAGTAGTGGCAAGGTTGAGAAACCCCGGCAACATTATGTGTGTGCTCCCCTTGTGTAGTGATTCCTTTCTAGTGTTTGCCTTGACATTAGGTTAAGTGTTCCCTTAAGCAGAAGCTGAATTTTTTGTTATTGAGTTGTAGTGAAGGATGGGTGTGAATCTCTGCAGGGTTGAACATTTTTACATTAACCTTTCCTTTTTATTTTTATCAGAAGTAATACATGGTCACGTGTGTGTGTGCATGTGTGTACGCACTTATGCAGAACTTAGAACAGTTCCCCACCCATTCTTCCCTAGTTTTATCCTGCTTCCCAGAGTTAGCAACATTTAAAGAGTTTTGTTTTTAATTTTTTGGTGATTGCCTCTCTACGTCTAAATAATAGCTTTTGGTTATTTATTGATTTAAGAGAATATCTATTGACTCTTCACTGCAAAAGGTTAGCAAAAGCTCAGCTACACTAATCCCTCCCCTTCTCCCTTCTAATATTCATTAGTTTATATTCGATTGTTCTTTCACTGATTATTTTGTAACTCTAAATAATATATAAACATTTAATTTTGTTCCATCAGCTTTAGTCAGTATCTTTTTATTTTCTGCCTTTATTATACTAGTGCTTCTGTTCTTTCTTTCACCTTCCTGATTCCTATTTCCTATAGTCTATCTGCTGTACCTTTACATTGTCAGATTGACAATATTTACTTTCTGTTTTATAATTATATTTGTTTGTTTTTATCCATTGGTTGAGGCCAAAAGTTGAAAACTATTACCATTTATAGGATATAACTGTAAATATTGTTCACTGAAGAGCTAAGTAGTGTACTGAGATCTCAGAATCATCTCTGTATATGCAATATCACATCCTCTGTGCCATGTGAAAGAATGTTCCTAGTATTCTAGCATTCTGTTTTCTGTGTTGGGTGTTTTAAAATCATGCCACATTCAGTTGGCACATTGGCATTTAAACACATACTAAGAAAGATCAGAAGTGTCAAATGAAATTGCATAGTGAATATTAAAAAATGAATGACCTGCATGGACAAATAATACAGAAAAACAAAAAAGATCAGAGGAAAATGGTAGAAAACACAAGAAAGACAAGAATTTCAAAATAATAAGGGTACATTTCCAATGGCTAGCTTTCTGAGAGTTGAACTGTATTTGAATAACTCATGTCCCTCAATCCAGATCCAAAGATAATATTGCTGCTGCTGAAACTTGGGCTCTGTACTATGACCAGAGTTTATTAATTGTCCTGTTTCATTGAGGAAAAAATGCAAAGCAGAACAGAACACTGGAATAACTAGCTGGAAATATTCCACTATTTCATGGGAAGCAGCTTTCTAAACGATTCCTGTGGAGGCCAAACTCTTGCTCTTGCCAAAATATTATAGCATTAAAGTGTGCCTTGATGGTACATTAAGGAAGAAATTTTCCCCAAATTTACTTGATTAAGATTTATAGCCTTTGTGCTCCCACAAAACATAGCATTGATTTCTTTAATATAAAAAAAATTCCTAAAATAAACTGCTAATGATTGCTTTCACTCATTTGTTTACTTAAGGTGGGTCATGCCAAGTACTATTTGTATGAATTCTTGTAAAAGACTGAATTAATTTTGTAATTGTCATAATTACTGTTATTCCTCTTCTGTAGGAATATGCTATTAATGTGACTGGTCATCGCCACATCTTATTTTTGTATCTCTCAAAACCTCTTTCATAAAATATTGATGGTAGGAAAGAGCTGAAAAAAAATCTATTAGTAGACCAAGCAATACTTCAATTACTAAACACCAGAGAAAATTAAAATTACAGCTTAAATAAAACCTACCAGATATTTGGTAGAGAAAATGGAACTGTACAAAATACGGTTTTAAAATAAAGTTTTGCCACTTGTATTATATTCATTATAGACTATTAGAAACCCTTCCCTGCCAAAAAAGAAGAAAAAAAGTTTGTGACGATTTGTAATTCATTTTAGTCTTTTTATGTATTTTTTTCACCTAAAATAATATTGGTTTTTTAATATTATAAATATAGTTTTCCATGGCTACATATTATTCTATCAAAATATCTACCGTAATTTATGTAACCACTTTCTCATTGTGAGCATTTAGATTAATTTTGTTTTTCCAGTTGAAACAATACTCCCTGAGTATCTTTGCATATAATGATTTCTCTTGATTTTAATTTTACTTAAGCTCTTAGGGGTCAAATGTTTTAAATATTTTAAAGGTTCATTGTTCAAATTGCATTTCAACAGTCAATACCAGTTTACACTGTTTTCAGCATTTTAAGAAATTGCCCAAATGACAGAGTCGAATTTTAAAAGTATTTCCCTAGTATTGATTTGGTTTATATGCTGAGATGCTCCAGATTTTTTGTTATTAAAAAGTGAATATGTGGAGCTCGAACATTTGGCTGGCTATGTACACATTTTATTTAGTAAAGCCTCAATGTTAAGCAAGAAGCCATTACTCATATTTATGTTGTCTCAGGCATGGAAAAGTGCTTCTAATTTTTGCAACATAAAAGAAGTCTGATGGCAGTGACAGAACTGAATGACTAGTTAGATATGCTGACCAGAAAGCTAGAATTAGGATTTGACCATTGTACTCAGTCTCCATTTAAGAGCCTAATGGTTTTTTCTTCTCAATTTGTAAGTTTGCTGCATTTACAGATTTTTTTTTTTTTTAGTTTCTGTCTGTACGTTTATTGCCTATATCTGAAAAATCATCATATTGTTTGGTTTAGCTCTCAGCAGCCCGCTCCTGAGCTCTGAGGAAGCTTGCCCTCAAAAATATGGAACGCTTCACGAATTTGCGTGTCATCCTTGCGCAGGGGCCATGCTAATCTTCTCTGTATCATTCCAATTTTAGTATATGTACTGCCGAAGCGAGCACAGATATTTTTATAAAACTAAAAAATAATAGACCCAGAGAGCAAGTTTGAGATTACCAAAATGTATACCATTACTGTCAGAGTTGCAGTTCAAGCTGTCTTCATTAAGCTGTTAGTCTGATTACGTTTTCTCGAACAGTAAGTGTTGTGTTTTAATTTTTTTAATTAAAAATAAATGTTTAATGTTTTAAATTTTAGGTAATTGAAATACCAATTCTTTTTGGAATCTTTCAGTGTTATGGTTTTGGTTCACAGTAAAGGTATTTGCTTACTACGTTTAGTAAATATACTATCTATACTTCATTTTGTTGCATAAAAATAAAACACTCCGGTTAGCCTTTTTGATGGGTTAATTACCTGGATGGCTTGCTTACTGACAGAGAAACTGATGCAAAATAGGTCATTTGAAAAGCAGGTGTTTGTTATATCCCCATATGTAACACTGAAAAGCCTCCTTGCTCTAAATTTTTGGAAGAAAAGCTTTCTTAAGAAAGAATGGACCAGATGCAGTGGCTCACACCAGTAATCCCAGCACTTTGTGAGGCCGAGGTAGGAGGATGGCTTGAGTCCAAGAGTTTGAGATCAGCCTGGGCAACATAGTGAAACCCTGCCTATACAAAAAGTAAGAAATGAAAAGTTAGCCTGCGCTTGGTGTATTTGCATGTGCCTGTGGTGCCAGCAACTCCAGGGGCTGAAGCAGGAGATTGCTTTGCCCAGGAGTTCAAGGCTGCAGTGAGCTAGGATTGTGCCAGTGCACTCCAGCTTGGGTTACAGAGCAACACCCTGTCTCAAAAATAAGAATGTACATATTTAACTGTAATATAAAACGGATGCTGAAAATGAACACTGATATTTCTTTAATCTCATACCTCAGAGTGACATATCAGACCTGCTCTGGAGACTTGGTTCACATAACGTAATATGGAACCAAATTACCTTCTCAATGCCAAATTGAAGATAATATGTACATAATTTCCAGGTTTAATATATATACCAAGGCTTTGGGATGTTAAATATAAGGAATGGTACCCATGTATAACATTATCAGTTAAGCTTAAGAATATTAAAGATTTGTTGATTAAAATAATTATTAATTTTTGAGATAGCTTTTACTTTAGAATATGTGATTTTTTTAAAAAAGTGTTGGCATTTCACATAGGAAGAAAAAATTCCAGTTCTTATTTTTGTAACTTAATTTTAAATTGTTTTAAAATATGTCTAAAATCCACCCCTGTAAAATTATTAAAGTCTTTTATTATTAAAGCATAAAGTTTTCTACTCATAAATCAAATTATATATCTCAAATTAAAAGCTAAATTGCCCATGTGCATTGTTTAGCAGTATGTAAATACATTGTAGAAAAGAGCTGTATCATTCATGAAGTTTCCAAATTCTTTGATCAATTCTGATAATAAAGTTAAAATTTGTGTTCTTAATTAGTAAGTCTCCTTATTTTTTAAGCATTCCACTGATTTCTTTCTAACTTTGTGGTAATAATAGGTAAAGACTATATTTGGCTTTAAAAACATGCTTATTTTTACGTATATAGAGGTCTTTGATTATGAAAGTGCTGAGGAGTTTTTTTGTTTATGTTTTCAAAAGTTTATAAGTTTTCATAAGTGTTCAAAAGTTTTCAAAAAAAAAGATTACTTCTGCTTTAAATATACAGTGGCGGTTGAAAGAAAACCCATGTATATCTTGAGAAGATTTATTGGAACTGGCTTTGAGAAATGATGAGTCAAATCTTTAACTCAATAAAAGATGTGTATTGCTGTACCAAGCCTTAGTATCTGCTATTCTCTTTAGTGTAAGCACTTTTCAAACTATAGGATTATAAAAATAGTAGCACCACTAGTTAAAACATAAAGCTATATGATCTAAAGACACAGTTTGGTTATTTTATGAGCCATTTAATTTTCATCTTTTCTGTGACCACATTTATTAAACATGTGACATGAAAATGGAATACTCTTCTATGATGAAAAAATAAAATATATGCCCTGATAATTATGGGATAAGAGTATTATTTTTTTGTGAACACATTTTCAGCATTCTAGGCACCTGGAGAAGTGAACATCTCTGAAAGTATCATACATTTACACTTTAACTTTATTTACATATCCAGTTTTTAGAAACCATTACCAATGAAACATTTGGACAATGTGGTATGCAAGTACTGTATAGTGAGAAGCGGGGATGTTCTTGAGTAATTGTTCCATTTGAATTAATCCAGCATAGGTAGTTGTTAGACAACCATGAAATGTGCTAAGCTTTACCTATTCTAAGAGGACTCTTTTATTACAGACCATAAGTGTTCAAAAGTTTTCAAAAAAAAAAAAGATTACTTCTGCTTTAAATTTAGTCTGCCATTCAATAGCTAAAATAAGGCAGGTGGATTAAACTGCTAGAAGTATGCAACGTTAGTATTGAGAGTGGTTAAGCAACTTAAAATCTTCAGAATGCCTAAGATCACAAATTTGGTATGACCAGCCTACACAGATTAACTTAAAATACATACAGAGAGATGTCAGATAGATAGAGGTCATAAGTTGGTGACCAAAATTACATTAATCTGCATGTTGACATTGGTTACCTTATATTGATTAGAAACTTTTGCTTAGTAAAAGGGGAAATAATTTTGATATGTGCAGCTTGAGAGAGAGAATCTTTCAGAAATGAGATGTATTAGAGAAACATAATAAAAGAATCCTTGGTGATTTTTTTAAAAAGTAAAAAACCATCACTACTGAGTAAAAAGACATGTTCTACAAAGACATCTGAAAATCATAGGTGTTGTGGTTTATATTTTGGGATGAAAATTAAAGATTTGATGAAAATTACCAAAGACTTCTACATAAATTGCTAATTAAGCCCAATCATCTTTTTTACTATTGCCTTTATTTGAGGATGTTAGGGAGAATTTTCTCATTTTGTGTTTAGTCCTGATTGGCCTGGATCATAAGAATTATACTGTAATTAGTTTGTAGTAGTAGAATTAATTTTCTTCTCTTTAGGACCTGACACATAAATAGTTTTGTGTAAAAGTGAACGTTGTAATTTCTCTTAACAGCTGTAACATCTTATGAAGATCTTGGACTCTTTGCATTTGGATTACCTGGAAAGGTAATTTTTTTTTTTCCTCCTTATTGTGTCCAAAACCCAAAGTGGCATTTTCCTTTGCTTTCAAATTAAAAGAGACAAGTATATATAAAAGGAAGACATTAGAGGAATAAAAAGAAACTAAGGTGAGAAAAAAGAGAATGATGGGAGCAGGCAGAGAAAGAGAAGTCTATGTGTCCTTCCTAAAAATGCATCAATACATTTAATTCAATGCTTGAATCTTTTAATATATTTCATCCTAATAAAGTAGCACAATGACTTGAATGACTTTAAAAGAGTAGCAATAACCTGTTTTAAGTTTTATTAATTTTGATTATGTACTCATACGAGTAAACCCTCATAAAGACAAGAGAGGAAAAGCAACATCAAATTCAAATTATAGCATGGCTCTTTACAAAACCAGTAATCAGAAGATCCTATCACTTAAGAATTGAACAGTGCTAAAAGATTATCTAGCTGTCCTCTCATTTATAGGTGAGGAAATTAAGGACCAGAGAAATTAAGGGGCCTATTTGTCAACTATTATATAAAGCCAGTACCACATCCTAGAACTCTAGATCTACTACTTTTCTTACTCAGAATAAGAAAAATAACAACAGTATTTATTGAGCACTCACTTGCAATAGGCATACTACAGTAGTTTAATAGGTAGAGAAAAATAATTGTCTTCCACCAGGAGTTGAACATTACTTAGTGCTATAGTATATAGTTTTTTAATTTCTGAAGAGCTACTATACTTCTAAAATTCATATTCATTTTGGCTCCAAACAGGAACTCTTTTGTTTGTAAATCTGTTGTTTGTGTTTTTATGTTTTCGATTGACAAATAAAAATTGTGTATATTTGTTATGGATAACATGTCATTTTGAAATATATAAACATTGTAGAATGGCTAAATTCACCTAATTAATATTTGCATTACTTCACATACTTAACATTTTTTATTTTATTTTTATTCTGAAAGGATACTCTATCTGTAAGTGGCTAAACTAACTTCTGAAAGCGAGTCTGGAGGAGAAATATATAGCTATGCAATGGAGAGAAAACTTGTATTTACATTCCAGTTAACTTTGGTGGAGTTTTTTGTTTTTGGCTTTTGAGACAGAGTTTCGCTCTTGTTGCCCAGGCTGGAGTGAAATGGCATGATCTCAGCTCACCACTAGCTCCGCCTTCCGGGTTCAAGCTGTTCTCCTGCCTCAGCCTCCTGAGTAGCTGGGATTAAAGGCATGTGTCACCACACCTGGCTAATTTTGTATTTTTAGTAGAGACGGGTTTCTCCAAGTTAATCAGCCTCATCTCGACCTCCTGACCTCAGGCGATCCTCCCGCCTAGGCCTCCCAAAGTGCTGGGATTACAGGTGTGTGCCACTATGCCCGGCCCTAACTTTGTTTTTAAAGTACTATACTACAAGGCTACAGTAACCAAAACAGCATGGTACTGGTACCAAAACAGAGCTATAGACCAATGGAACAGAACAGAGTCCTCAGAAATAATACCACACATCTACAGCCATCTGATCTTTGACAAACCTGAGAGAAACAAGAAATGGGGAAAGGATTCCCTATTTAATAAATGGTGCTGGGAAAATTGGCTAGCCATAAG
>NW_016812078.1:60282-72353 GCF_001698545.2 Rhinopithecus bieti
ACTTAAAGTATAATAATAAAATAAATAAATAAATAAATAAAAATAAAGTACGAAAAGGAATGCTTAAATCATATACTATATAGCATCGTGGCTTGGACCTTAGTAACCTGAAACTTAGACAAAACAGAGTATGTTACTTGAGGGTAAAAGGTTTTGTTAATCTCACTTAGTAGCAATTTTTCTGTTCTAGAGGATTAGGATGTTTGGTGTAGCCAGGGATCAATTTCCTCCATCTAATTTAAACAAAGAAGAAAATATTTTTGTATGAGAAAATTCCACAATTAAGATAACATAATCTATAAATATGATTCTGAGTAGCATCACTGATATCATTGTCATTTCATGTTCATATTTCCTGCATTGTTTGTATAGCAGCAAAGTTTAAAGAGTAGGGACTGCTGAGAGTCTTCTTTTCCTAAAACTCTAGAGTAGTTGCATTGTCATTTTAATACATGCACCAAAAAAAGTTCATAGTAGGCAGGCACACTAGACAAAGCATACTCTGAATGAGGAGTTGTTGTTCGGTTGCTTGTTTAGATTTTCTCCCCACTTCCATAGTTGGGTTGAAACTTAACCATTTCCTTCTGTCCAGATATTATATGATTATAATATGGGATAATACTATGCTAATCAAAGACTTTTTTGAAATGTTTTGAACTTTTTGAGGAAGATTTATTTAAATGTCTATAAATTGGTATTTATTCACCAAATATTTATTGATCAAATGCTTTGTACCATGTACTGTGCTAGGCATTAAAAACATAATTAGGTAGGCAAGTAGGTAGGTAGATAGATAGATATTCTAGCTTTCAAGATATTAAATGCTTAAATTCAACCAAAGAATGAAAGAAGAATCAATAAGTTAATATTACTGTTTTTTGCAATGTATTAATTGAAAATAAAACCAAATTTCATGTATACCTACTACTGACAGTAGGTATCATTTGTACTGAAGATAGCATACACAAGTTCAAAATAGTCTTTTCACAAATAACTTCGACATTTTGGAACTAATTTTTACATAGACTGAAATGCAGAGTTTTTTCTGGAGAGCGTTCAAGTGGCAATCACCACATCTCCCAAGACACTTTGCCAGATTTTCATATCATTAGACCTCTTCTGCAAACCTCAAGTCTCCTAGGTCCTAATAACTTAGATGGTTTTCAGGATAGGCAAATGCTGTGCCATTGATAGAATTCCTAACAAAGATGGACATGAAAGATGATCTGTTCCCAATTCATGTAGAACTGAATGATGCTAGACAGCTAGTCAACTCCGAGCATATGTTGGGGTTCCGATCCATCAAGATTTGAGTGATTGAAAGGCCCAAATGGAAGCACAGTGTTTTACTGTTTCCTCTAAGTGTATCTGATTACCTTGAGTTCCCCAGGAATCTCATCAAAGATGATAAGCTAACAAGCCTGCAGACTGAATTTGGTCCTCAGGAACATTTTGTATGGCTCAAATATTTTTTATTTTTAGCTGATTACCAACTAAACATCATTAAAGTATGAAAAAACTTATTTTCTGACTTTCTTTGAAAAATCAGAAGATCTGGCTACATTGGATCCACGTTCTCACATGTTATCAAGTGGCCATAGCTGAGTAGCACCTGTCCCACTGAAGGGGGAGGAATTCTCCAATATCCTACAGTTCTTGCCAACTCCCATTGTCTCATACTCAGCTTAATTCACATTACCGAGTTTGGAGCATTTTACCTATATTTTCAGGGTTTGAGAATAATTGGGCTCTAGACTTTATTAATCTCTGGGACTGGGATGCTCAAAGTCTTGGTATATGCCAAGCTGATAAAATCAGAAAACTTACATCATTTCCTTTTAGGCAATGTATCATTGGCATAGCACACCCCAGCCTGTCTTTTTCTACTTATTTAAGCAGTGTGGTAAAACGAGCAAGAAAGGGAATGAGACACCACTCCCACGCTTTTAATTTTTATACTTTGATAATCATCGATTACTAGCTTTTAACACTTATAACTATTTAAAAACTGCCAAGAAAATTTCAAAACTTATTTATAGTAACTATGGAACTGTTAAAGAAATACTTTTAATGTGATGATTATTAATTTTATGTATTTCAAATGACTGGCAAATTTCTTTTTAGTTTCTCTTCACTTACAACTTCTGCCTCTGCTTTTTTAGTAATAGTTGCTGGATTATAATAAAATACTGATTCTTTTATATTATTTCCCTTTCTATTGAATATTTTTGTTTTTTTACAGGTGGTGGTGGCAGGCACCATAATAATTCAGAATATTGGAGGTAAGCAATTGAAAGTGCATTGTTTATGCATAAATGTGATGGCAATAATGTCCTTCCTTTGAATTGCTGTCTTACTACAGATCTAGCTGGGAACTTCTGTAGACATAGGTATCTTCAGAAGCCTGCATGTTGGCCTCTTAACTCTGTTTTTTTTTTTTTTTTTTTTTTTTTTTTTTTTTTGATCCTTTTTAGCAGCACTTGCGACAGTAGCTTCTAAATTCAGTTCCAGCTAAATCCTGATTGCAATCGTGTTATTAGGTCTGCAACACACCTCTAAAACATTGGCTTTCTGTGATTGTGAAGGTAGGATACAATCTGGAAAAGCTCTCCTGATGATTTTAAAAGATTTTCCCTCTACTTTTGTTCTAATCACCCTATTGGCAGATACTACTTTAGAGGGATTAGTTAGTCTTCCATGGGCTGTGGACAGTCAAGTATGGACAACAATGTCCTCTTGTAACCAACAATTTAAAATGACCAAGTGGTTTAAAACATAAATAAATCTGAGATAAATAAACCTTCTCACATTTATCCTGTATCTTGTTCCTATTAATAACCAATTCTAGAAATGATCTCAATATTGAGAACTATGTAGAAATAAAACTACTATTAATTATAGACAGTTACTGAGTAAATGTATTAAACATTTAAATCCAAAATATGGGTATCATGTGTGTATGTGTTGTAAAGAAGTTACTTAATGCTGAACAATATCTTAGTTTTTCTTTTATCATTGACTGGAGTGCTAAATAAATGCTCTTAAAGGAAAATACACAGAAAAAGTTGACATGCACTTTGGATCTCGTACGGGATTATATAGTCAGGGCATTTTAATTTTATTTTTTACATGTAACAGTTTAATTCAAAGATGACAGTTTTAATAAACTTCAGCTCTCATACTCAAGAGGTCTGAGGTATATCACTTTTGTTTTGTATTGTATTGTTCAATCAAATTCCATCTTTATTTGTATTGTATTGTTCAATCAAATTCAAACAAATATAAGTATTGTTCAATCAAATTCCATCTTTAATAGTTTTTTTTGTAAAGGAAAAAATTAACAGTGAATTGTGCTGCCATTGTTTTGGAATCCTGTTTTAATTTTTTGAATTTTCATGAAAAAATGTTATGAATAAAAAGAATGCTTTCCTGCATGCCATACCAAATAATTTTCTCCTAACACACACTACTTCACACTTCACAGCAGAAGTCAAGAAAACCAGTCTCTTCATTTATGAATTTATTATAGTCATTAATTTTAAGATCTATTTTAGAATAATTTATTTAGCAAATAAGTATTGCTTAACTGTGCATGGATAATGTTTCTGAGTATGGTATATATTTTTATATTTTGAATCCCTCTTTATCCTGTCTATATAGGTTCTAAGAACTATCACATTTTGTTTAGGTTACATTGAACCATTGTTTAACAGTTTATGTAGACTGTTCAGTTCAGCAATTTAGATACAAATTTGTGACCCTGGCACAATACCCACTGTTGTATTCTTTGTCCCTTTCACCTTGATTCCTTCCTTGTTCTCTAATCTTGTTTATAACTGTTATTGGAGATGGCTATACTGTAGCACTTGCCATTACTAGATTTAAGTTCTCTCTCTATATGCTCCTGTACCCCACTGTATTGTTAAGTTCCTTTAGCTGAAAAGTATGCCTCATTTCTCTTTGTACTCCCAGCACCTAGCGTAATACTTGGGAATTGATAAACTTTTGTTGAGCAGAATAGAGCTGAAATGATTTGTATGATCTCTTTCTAAGTACTTTAAATATTCTAGATATATTTATTGAGAAAAGGGAAATGCTAGACTGGCAGCTAGCTTCAAATATTTGAAAGACTGAACATGAAATACACAAAAAGACACTAGACTAATTCAAGTATTGTTCCAGAGGGCAGAACTGGTGCTAAAGTATAGAAGTCTACAGAGAAGCTGGTTTGGGTTTTCTCATTTGGAGTACCCTTGTAACTAAGCTGTGTGATAATGAGGATGGCCTACATCCCTTTGAAAATGCTCCTTAGCCCTGAAAACATTCGAACAGCGCTGGTTGGTCAATTGCCAGAATTCTAGAAAGGATTCTTGCATTTGGTGGTGGATAGATGATGAGTTTTTCCAACTCTTAAGTTTGTTGGTTTGCTTGCTTGCTTATTTTAGAACTTTTAAAAGAAGGTGATTTAGAGCAGTCACAGAAGTTTTTAATGTCTCTTAAATTTAGAAAAGCTGGCAATGCTTATTTAGTTTTTAAAATGATATCCTCATAATTTTCTTCACATTGGTTAAAAGTGTATTAAGTGCCCAGTCAGTAATAACCAAATACATATTTTCAGAGTTTTTTTCTGTCTTTTTTTCATAGCCAGATGTACATAAACCATTTCTTTATTATAATAGAATTAGAAGCTTGCTCTTGTGAGCAGAACACTGGATTGGAAGTCAGATACCTTGAATTCTGTCCACTCCAGTCTCTGCCATTGGGTAGCCATATGTCTTGTGAAAATCCCTCCCTCTCACTGTCTAGGCTTCAGTTCCCTCTTTGTTAAATTGTTGGAAGGTAGAGTGGGAGGCAGGGAGCTTAGGGTCCCTTCTTACCCCAAAATTTGACACATTGGGAGGCACATTAATTATCTTAGGTTATTAACATATTTTAATACAGGAAAGTTCAATGAGAGGGTTATACTTGGTTCAAAAGATGATTTGGCCCTTTCTTAGGTATCTTTAACAAATCAATAACTATTGCCCTAAAGCGTTCATGGATGCCATTTTTTGTCACTACAAAAAAGGGAACTTCAGTTCTTAGGACTACGCTTTAGAACCTCCTCTTATGTTAAAGTCTAGGAACCCTAGTCTTAAAAAGTAGTTTCTTGATTGATATATACTGTGGAATCTGTGGAATCTGTGGAACTTCTGGTCCATGTGTGCTTGCAAATAAACAGCATACTTATTTGGGAGGATATTTAATACCCTTTGTCATTATATTAAATAAGGATATATATACTGTTTTATTATAATAAGTCAATCATATAATGACTTATTTAATGTTACTTTAAAATGGATTTTGATTAGTTTCTTTATTGGAAATACATTGGATATTTAAAAGATTATATTAAGTGTAAATCAGATTGAATTTTTACACATCTTAAGTGCCTGTCTGCAAATAATGTAGTTCAGATAACATTTTTTTTAAAAATACAATGTTTGTTAGTATAAATTATCTGACTTTTGCAGTGGTTGTTTAAATTAAGACTGAAAAATAATGTAATAGATTCTATTTAGGTCTAGCACTCTACTAGATACTTTAATTATAAGGACTCTTCAATAAAGATATTATCTTCATTTTATAGAGAGGAGATCAGTGTGCAGTGGAGATAAATAGCTTGCTCACATTTACCCCATAATGAAGCCTGGATTCAAACCTTGCTCAGTTGGCCTTGATTCTTTCTGCTGTGATATAGTAAAAGTTTGAAAAATGTGAAAAGATTAAATGTTGAAGATTTTCTAACTCCTTGGGGACAGGAACTATGTGTTTTCCTAACTTTACCTAGTTTCTGAGAAGAGCTCAATAAGTAATATTTGTTGAATGAATAAGACAGTTTTTAAAGTTCTGCTTAAAAGCCTAAGATTTTGCCTCAAAGAGATAATTGAATATACTATGTAAATAATAAAAAAAGAAACTTGAAAGACCATAGAATGATTTCTAGTTTAGAATTATACAAAAATTTAGAAATTCAAAATATTGGGGAGAGTTAGATCTCATTTATGTAAAATAGGTTAAAAATATATCGAAATAGGCTGGGTGTGGAGGCTCACGCCTGTAAGCCTAGCACTTTGGGAGGCCAAAGTGGGAGGATTGCCTGAGCTCAGGAGTTTGAGACCAGCCTGGGCAGCATGGTGAAACCCAGTCTCTGCTGAAAATACAAAAAATTAGCCAGGCGCAGGGTTGCGTGCCTGTAAGTCCCAGCTACTCAGGTGACTGAGGCAGGAGAATCATTTAAACCCAGGAGACGGAGGTTGCAGTAAGCCAAGATCTCATCACTGAACTCCATCCTGGGCAACAGAGCGAGACTGTCTCAAAAAAAAAAAAATAATAAAAAAAAAAAAATATATATATATATATATATGTGTGTGTGTGTGTGTGTGTATATGTAAAATATTATTTTCAGATTAAGTAAATAATATCTTAATGTTTCTTAACTCTCTTATTCTTTGTAACATTTAAATACTTCTCAATTTTCATGAGATACAATTCTTGTGGTGAATCCATGAAAACAATGGAAATGGAAGGCCTTTAAAAGCAAAATGACCACGAATTGCCCTTGATCAATATTTGTTTCATGTGTCTTTCACCAAAGACCTAGTTTATTTCCCACATTTCCATATTCCATAAATCAAATTAATGTGCTCATTTATTTACATCCCTAGTACTTAGCACATAGTACGCATTTAGTAAATAACATTTATTATAGGAAGAAAGAAAGGAATAAGAAGGGAGAGAGGGAAAAGCTAGTGACCTGGCTTAGTACTTCTTCAAGAGCAAAAAGAGAGTTGATTGACCAGGAAGAGAAACCCACAGTATACGTTAAGTAAGCATATAGTTTTTAGGAAAGCGTCTACTGTTAGAACTTAACAGAAAATCTTTTTTCTCCCCCGAGATTAATCAGGCACCAAGTATTAGTCAGAAGGCACTAGTGTGGTCTAACAAATTGATTTAAAAAAATCTACTGTCTTCAATTAAAATCTCTAAATTTTATAATGCAAAAAATGCAACACACTAAATTTAACACTCTTATTCCAAGGTTATAGAAATCCTTGGCTTTGGAAATTTGAGAACCATATAGTAAATTACTACTTAAAAGCAATTCCTGATATCCTCCCAATACTAATGAATAAGAGGCTCAAAATTGGCTAGAGCCAGAGGTAACGCTCTGTAGCCCATTTCCTCAGGTGCTGGAGTAGCATTTGCTGAGAGCCACTACTACTGGGACCCAAGGTGAGAAAAGAGGTGTCTGGAAGTTTTCATATTTAATGCTGTTATAGGTGGGACAATTCTGGCTTAGAAAGTTTGAATTTGGTGGCCTAACAACTAAGGATAAAGGATTAAGAACTGTAGTAGAAAATAAGTATAACGTAGTTTTCACATAGTTCCTGTAACAGTGTTGTATTATGTGATTCTTTTCTTAAAAACTAAGGTAAGTAGTTGGTTTCACATTCATTTGAACTCCTGAAGTAAACCATTCAGCAGGCTAGAATATCACTAGAAATCAAACACTACATCCCAATCATCATCTTAGTCAAGCCAGAAAAAGTCTTACTTGCCCAATTCAAAATGTAGAAAGATGAGTAGCTCCTAGGAGGATGTTATATTCTTATTTTGCTCTTATAAATACGAAGGATCACTATGAATAGCATATACTTTCTTTAGTTCTTCAAAGCCCCAGTTCTTTAAAGGAGATTAAAGATTTAATCATTACTAGGTATTGTGAAAGGAAAACCATAAACATTAGTAGTCTTACTGAAAACCTCCTGAAATTGCTAGAATGACCCAGATGTTTCAGTCTGGCACAGAATCCACACACCTTACTCTTGCAGCCTTTATTAACACCTCAGTTTGGTAATCTATGGACTCGAGTAACCCCATTTCGAAATCTCATAAAGATAAAGGTATAAATAAGATCATTTTCAGTTGAGAATTATAAAAATCTCAAATTCTCAGTATTTGAAAAATTCACAATATTAGATGCTAGAAACTACTTGGATTTACTTTCTTCCTGTATATTCATTCATGCATTTTATTTATTTACTTTTTGGTAGGGTAGAAAAGTACTAAGTGTTTCAGATGAACTAGTTTGTATTGTCTCTTGGGAAACTAGGATAGGGCGTGCAGATACATCGCCATCTGCTGGTCAGTTTATCTGTAGTGAAACTGCAGCTTTCTCGAGACAGTGTCTAGAATTCTATTCTGGAAAGCACTGCCTTAGAATAGGAGAGGTACAGGAAATTTGGAGAGTCTTTTTCACCAGCACTTCATTTGATAACATTTGCTGGTAATGTATCTTTTTTTAAGGTTTTAAAAAATATTTTTCTTAGTAATTTATATTGAAAATTATAAAATTTTCAGAGCAGTAGTTATTTTGGTAATTTTTTATTCAAATTTAAGATCTTGAAAATGATAAGACAAAGATATACCTTTTTTTCTAGGGTCATGGGGGAGCATTTCCCCCATATGTTTTGATTTTCATTTATGCATATGTTCTGTTCTATTTGAGTGCAGATAGAACTTCAGTGGCATTTAGATATTTTGTGGGACCACCAGATTAATAAGACACATTGAATAGAATAAACCAGTTAGTATCCATGACTAAAAACATGTTTGAAATAAAATTGAATCTCTCTGAGACAGAAAGGCAAACTTATTTTTTTCCCATACTACATCCGTTTGTTTAGGGCTGAGTAATCCTTTAAGAATTACTGAACTTCCCCAAGTGCTGAAAACCTAATTCTCTTTTAAAAATAGCTGCAAGTAATTCTGTCCTCATACATATATTTTACGTGTTTAACAAAAAAGATACTTATCTTCATAAACTGTAATGATGTCTTAGGCCCAAACTCCAATTAAGGGTTGGTTTGTTTTTTTTTAAGTTTGTATGCTTAATAACGACAACTTGGGAAGCATTTTCAGAATGCTGGGAAAAATAATCCCTAAGAATACAGTATTTGGAAGCACAGAGACTGATTTTTATTTTTTAGATTTCAATGGAGTGTTAATATTTCAAATATGTGAGAATAGGAAACTTTCTCTTCAGAACTACAATCACAGCCATAAATACAGTAGAGTCATAGCAGTAGATGCAATAGAATCTCATCATGAAACTCCATGAATTTTGAACTAATCACTTCACCAAAGCAGCTACAATACTGAAAAATGAAATGCATTGAAAATATATCTCAAGATGAAATGAAAATTCTAAGTATTACTAAAGCTTCTGACTAATGTTCTCTGTGTTAGAGATTCATTTCCTTTGAAGTTAACTGTTAATCTCAGCATTCAGAAGTAGTTTGTTTAAATACTGATTTAAAAAAGAAAAATAATTCTGAAGAGTGGTCCTTCTGGTAGACTTTCCTTATTTGTCTTTGTTTTGTTTACTTTTTCACTTTGCTCCTGCACTTTCTCATGGCACACTAGTTAATAGAACAAGTTTCTCAGCCCAGACTGGCTGTTTCCACCATCACTAGCTTGGGCAAGTTACTTCTTTGTACCTCCTTATATTCTGTTAAATAAGTAATATGTACCTCACAGGTTTGTATAAAGATTAAGTGAGGAAATAACTTGTGTAGAATACTACCAAGCATACAGTAGACATCTGAAAAACAAAGATGTTCGCTGTTCTCATGGATTACTGCCCAGAGTTCCTTTCCCGTTTCTGTTTCTAACATCTCTCCTCTCAACCTCCTGGGCCCAATTCATGTATTTCTCTTTATGATTAGATCAACAGATATTAACACCTTGCAACTTGCTATTACCTAATCAGATTTTACCCCATTTTAGCCATTTTTTAATATTACTGTTGCTTCTCCATATTTTTTTTAAAAAATGCTTTCAACTTCTGGTTAGATCGACAGATATTAACACCTTGCAACTTGCTATTACCTAATCAGATTTTACCCCATTTTAGTCCTTTTTTAATATTAATGTTACTTCTCCATGTTTTTTTTTTAAAATGCTTTCAACTTCTGTGTTTTAAGTTGACAGATGTTTTATTTTTTTCCAGAGAAGTTTCTATTAAATGAGTTCTATTAGTTACATTTAAAATTAAGTAGAAAAGAATACCTGTTTAATTAATATGGTAAAACTAAGTGATTTATAATGGCTGAATACCTGACATCAAGGTATATCTTCTGTCACTGATTTTGGCTTTGGTGGTTTGGGGTCACTTAACTATATGCATGGCTCTTGTGGATGACCCAGTTGCGGCTATTAATTGAGAGTAGAACATGGTGTGTCTTGTTTTAGGAATCTATACTATGTGTCGATGTCACCCAAAATCATTTACAAATTTTTCCTTATGACTGATCTGAAAGGTATGTGCTTAAACACTTTCTTATGCCATTTATAAAAGACATGAGACAAAAAGTGTGGCAGCCAGCTATTTGATCTAGTAAACCTTTTAGTTAAAAACAAAAGCAATATGAGCATTCCTATCAATAGTATATCTTTAAAACATTTCCAGTTCATTTTATTGAGCTGATGTTCTTTTGTATAAATTTAATTAAGATGTATTTCCTAACTTAATTGTATTTAGTAATCTTTTTGTTTCTTCTCTGTATTATATATAATAGAATGTGTTAAAGTGCTAGTTCTTACATGAAAGTTTACTTGTGATTAAGAAAAAAATAATTTTCATAGTGAGTAGAATGGTAGTGGTCTTTGTTTTACTGGCTTAAACTGTGTGGGTTTTCCCCTATAGTAAGCTCTGTGGTTGTATAGCTCTTAAAATATATACTAACATTTTCTAGGAAAGAAACAATGTTTTGTATGTTTTATTATATTTGTATCTTGTATGTGAGGTCTTCTTTGAGAGGGAAACACATGTTTGGTGAGTTCATATTTCTTAAAATATACATGATTCTTCAGACTAGAATCTAATGAAATAGTACTCCCATTTGAAAACTAAAGAGTTAAGGGTACAACAGAGGATAAAAGTGATCAAATGATCAGCCAGAGGCTAATAGAAATTCTGGAAAGAATGACAGATATTATATTAGAAAGAAATAGGATCTCATATTCACTGAAGCTTTCTACAGCTAAAGGTCCAAAAGAAATAATAGAAAATTACTGAAAGAGATGAATGTCTGAAACTTCAGAAATGCATGTGGTGTTGGGTTAATCCAAGCAAGAAAGAAAGATGGGCAGATAATAAATTACATTTTATAGGAAGTCGGCTTTCCTTGTTTTCAAGGTATTTTGTCTTTTTTTCTGTTCTCTCTGTCTCTCTCACAAGATATATTTAAGTAAGTCTAGGCCAGTTTCAGAAAATTCAATTCACAATTTCTATCTTTGCACTGTATGTGTAGAGTTCTTTGGAATCGGTAAAATATTATAAAAACTCCAAATCCTTGAATGGAGATAGTTAATCTAAACCTTCCTTCTGTTCTGTGCCAAATTGATAGCATTTTTCCTTATGATAATATGAACAATACAGAACACATTTTCACATACAATCAGTTGTAATACCCCATAACTAAAAGATTTTGCAGAAATGTCTCAGTGGGTTTTAGTCAACTCACTGAGACATAGCTATACTTCTGCTAGGGAAAAAGAAATCATTGTAAACTGAAAAAATATGTATATGTATATTTTCATCACAAAGAAGTGATTATTTAACTGTTCTAAATTTTACTTTGCCATAAATACATGTTGTTTTACTAAAAAAAATTGAGAGTGTGTGTATGTTTGTAGTATTATCTATCTACATACAAATTTACACACAAACTAGCATGTATCCTTTTTTTCTCAAGTTAAATGGTCACATATCATTATAATCATGAAATTCGGCTCCTTTCAAATAACGTTGATTGAGAAATATACATTCTTAAACTATTTGAGCCTTTTAATCAATTTTCCCCAGATTTTGCCACTGAAACTTGGCATTCATTTTGTTCTTAGCTTTTGTAAGTTTTGTAAGGAGAAAGTGAAATGTTTCCTGAAATATAAATAAGTAATAAAATTAATGTGCACACAAAGTATACTCTTTATTCTTTTTTTTTTTTTTTTTTTTTTTTTTTTTT
>NW_016812078.1:72596-74068 GCF_001698545.2 Rhinopithecus bieti
CCCACAAAGTATTCTCTTTTTTCTTTTTTTTTTTTTTTTTTTTTTTTTTTGAGATGGAATTTTGCTCTTTCACCCGGACTGGAGTGCAGTGGCGCAATCTCGGCTCACTGCGACCTCTGCCTTCCAGTTTCAAGCGATTCTCCTGCCTTATCCTCCCAAGTTAGCTGGGACTACAGGCGCGTGCCACCACGCATGGCTAATTTTTGTATTTTTAGTAGAGACAGGGTTTCACCATGTTGGCCAGGCTGGTCTTGAATGCCTGTCCTCGTGATCCACCTGCCTTGGCCTCCCAAACACTCCATTCTTCATGGGCATTTTCTTTTCGCCCCCAGCTCCCAACACACACAAGCATAATCTCTGTGGGGAAAGAGACTCTTACTCTGTTAAATTGAACTTCTGACTGCAAATCGTCTGAGTTTCTATATATTTAAGTATTTAAGCTTAAACTCAAGTATTTACATATGAATGAGTTCTGTATTCTATAACCATATTAAAACTTTTCCTAGTATTTTTATAGATTTTTTTATAGCTACATCAGAATTAGGATCATTATTAAAGTGCTACAAAAGCTAGTTATTTCTCAGACTCAGATTAAATGTGAGAAATAATGCTGGCTTAAGGTTATGATTGTATAATATAGATGAACCCTGTTAATAAAATGGAATAAAAGTTGGAACTTTTGTCTTTTAATATACTTAATGGTTTCTATTGAACTTTCTCTCTTTTAGAGACTGATTTTAAATGTAATTCATTATGTATTATTTTTATCCTATAATTATGTGTTCATAATGCAGGGGTGGGTAGTAGAGAGGCAAAGAAAGGGACAGAGGGAATGAGACTTCTCTGTTGTGGGGAGGCATCTTTCTCTAGTAAGAAGGAACAAATAATCCAGTTACTAGTCATACCTATTAAACTTCTGTGTCTATGTCAGTTGTTGCTAAACTAACCTTAAATGCCTTAAAAGGGGTGATAACATATAAGAGAGTTTTTGTAAAACTTTGTACAAAATTTCATTTAAAAGTAGCCTGAAATCAAGACCCTTTCTCTTACCTAGTTTGCTTTGGACTTGGATAAACAAAAGATACTTAATGTACTTAATTATTCTTCTCTACGGTTACTTATCTTTATTCGTGTGTGTGTGTGTGTGTGTGTGTGTGTGTGTGTGTGTGTGTATCTCTTTGGTATAATGTGTTATAAGTTAATCTTTCATATGTTGTCATAGCTCTAATGGACATCTGTGTTCCTAGATGGATTATTCTTTAAATGGTTAAAAATCATGGAATTCTAACAGGAACACTTTTTATTCTTTTGCAGCTATGTCATCTTATCTTTTAATTATTAAAACAGAGTTTCCTGCTGCTATTGCAGAATTTTGACTGGAGACTATAGTAGGTAAGAAAAGCATTTTACATTGTGTCCATTCATTTATTAATTCAGTAAATATTTATTTATTTATTTATTTATTTTTTTTT
>NW_016812078.1:75481-115019 GCF_001698545.2 Rhinopithecus bieti
GTGTTAGCCAGGATGGTCTCGATCTCCTGACCTCGTGATCCGCCCGTCTCGGCCTCCCAAAGTGCTGGGATTACAGGCTTGAGCCACCGCACCCGGCCTAATTCAGTAAATATTTATTAAGCTGTAGTGGCAAGTAAAATAAATGTAGTCCTTGCCCTCAAGACACTTAAAAATTAGGCAGAAATGTAGCAGTAATAGAATAGAAACTACTCAGCCAATGGTTATTGATTACCCATATGAAAGCACTGTTCTGTGAACCATATGAAGCACCAGATACAACCCTTGCATTCTTTGAGGGTGTGAGATAGGCTAAGACAGGTCTGAGATTGAGATGCTCTTAAGGAGGAGTAAAGGGTAAATTTCTGGGGATACACAAGACTGGGGTTGGGGATGGGAGAAGGTTGAATATACTGACAGTACAGGTCTTAAACAAAGGAGGGGAGTGAGTGATATTGCTGTCACTTCTCAGCAAATCATAGTGATAAAAAATGTGGCAGTTACAATTATACCTGTTTGAAATTCCTATTATATATGATGGCAAAAAAATAAATTATTTGCAAGGACTTAATTGTTTCATTTCCTGTTTTTGAACAATATTATAAATAATACTAAACCATGTCATATCTCTTTTATCTTTCTTTATTTAAAAAATTGCATCTTATATTTGACTTGCCTCTTTATAGGGAAAAAACAAAATTAATTGTGCCTTTCTTTTCACTGTGTAGAACAAGAAAATTTTAGAAAAATGAACTTGAAAAGACAAGATAAATCATTTTAATTGCCATGAAGTTATTTCACATAGTTAAGTTTCAAGCCACAATACAAAACCTGTCAGACTTTTAGATTTGAATATTGGGTTGTTCTGCTTCAATAATTGAACTTGTTCTGGAATGCAAGGAAAGGTTTCAAAAATTAGTTTTTAGCTTTTACAACGCAGCTTCCATTAAAGAATTCTACTTAGATAACTGCAAATACATATTTGTAAGAAAAGTGTGGTATACTTTAGATCTGAATAGAAACCATCAAGAAAATGTAGTTGAAAAAAGACAAATAGAAGTCCTAAATGATTTTCTTCATCAGAAGATATTGTTCATTTTATGATACTTTACAATTAATGAGGTTTCCACATTCATTATCACATCTGATACAACTACCTTATTTTATCTACAGTTTTATCTAGTTACATTTTGATTTTATGCTTAGGTTGATAAACAATTCCTGTTAGAAATAGCTATGTAAAATTCATTTTTGTATTTGCTGTGGAAAACATTGAGGACACCTTCTATTACTCAAATTCTATGTGAGAAATTTATATTTTAGGGTTAAGAAATCAAGGCAATATGAGGTAGAATAAAGAGGACTAGACTAAGAGTAAGGAGATGTGTGCTCTATCCATTTCATATTCAATAATCTCAGGAACTTAATTTAACTTCTTTTGACTATATAAATTACTTGGAGCCTTCGGTTTTTTTATGTGATGTAATGGGGGTACCAATATTGCCTTCTTAAAGTTGCTGGGATGATCAAGTAAGATATATATACGCATGCTAATAGCATGTGTATAAACAAGCATGTGTGTACAGAAACTTACAGTACAGTATAAATGTGGAGAATTAAGAAATTCTAATAATTACTATATTAAAGGTGGTGTTTCCCTTTTTGCCCTGACTGCCAGGAAGCTCAGAGTCAAATGTGACACGTTTGAATTAATATAACTGTGTTAATTCCAACAGTTGTCACATGTGTTTTCTTTTTTCTTGGTCCTGAATTTGGTGGCTCCTATTTGTATTCTTTTATTGTCACATGTTGGTGGAAAGAGGAGGGATTATAAATTATTTTAGAAATAATTAAAGTAGTATGTGGCAGAACTGGTATTGAAATTTAGGTCTTCTTTCTCTAAAAGTGATATTTTTACCGTAGCTTCATTTTAAATAATTGGCAAATGATTTACATTGTTGCATTGATTTTTTGTTTGTTTTTTTAAAATAAAAATTAAAGTGAACTTCCATCTCACTCATATTAATAGAAAATTGGTTAAAATGTTATTTTACATGTTAGAAATAGATTTTAAAATCATATACTTCAAAATGCTGTGGTCAATTTGCATAATCTGTTACGTTTTAAAATTGTATGTCTTTTTAACAACCTTATCTTGTTT
Source organism: Rhinopithecus bieti (assembly GCF_001698545.2). NCBI lineage: Eukaryota > Metazoa > Chordata > Mammalia > Primates > Cercopithecidae > Rhinopithecus > Rhinopithecus bieti. Next base: position 77,640 of record NW_016812078.1, read on the forward strand.
TAAATGTAATATATATTCATTTATTTTGGCTAATTATATTAACTTATTTGAACGCAGATAAATCATTAGACTTGAAAGCTTAATGCTAGAAAATAATTAAGAAATAAATATTATGATAATTGACTTTACTATCTATAAAAGACAGTTTTTTTCTAGATAGACTTACATGGCAGTATTCTATGAGATCAACATATTGATAAACTTTTATTTTAGGGTTTGATTTATAATAAATTTTAATTAAGATCTTTCAGGTGTGCTAATTTTCTGGGTTATCTGCAAGCTTGGTGTACCTTTGAAATATAAATCTTTATAAAGATATCAAAATGAAACTGTGTTCATAATAATCTAATAGATGTCAGAAGCTATAATATTTATACTGAACTTTCATGATGTATCTATATATTTCATAGAATAACTTACATTTTTAAAATCTATGACTGTTAAAGTTGGAAGCTCTCTGTTAACATTTAATGATCTTGTCAGGGGAATATGATTGACACAATTAAGTTGTCCTGCATTTTAGTTACATAATTGGTATTGGATGTGAGTAAGATCCTAATTCAGAACATGTGATACTCTTGTTCCATTCCTTTCGAGAATGAAATTAAAGCAACTTATAAATAAATCTGGTTTTCATTAAAATATGGAAAAATACATCTGCATGCCAAAGCATTTGCAGTACAGCTAAGGATTTATACTCTATATTTCATACTTGGAACATTTTATCATACAGGATTAAATCCACAGATCAAACAAGTTCTCTAGGAAGTATAAAGGTTTTACTCTAATTCTTTTGGCTTAAAGAGAATGTATATTTAGATCACAGTAGGAAAACAGGAGTTCTGTTAGATCATTCTTTATTCCCCCCTTAGGAAAAAAATTAAAGTTAGTACATTCTTCTAAAATGCTTATTTACAAAAGAAATGTATATAATATGTACTTTTTGAGATTTCTTTTTACTAGTTTGTTTTTCTCAGGCAGCAGTTTTATTTTGTAAGTTTAATAATTTCTGTTCTTTGGAAAATATCCATTGAGAAACACAATTCATTTGTCTGTGACACACACATGAAATCTAAACTAATTTTACTGTGCTTTACTGTGTTGCCTTTATTGTTAATGAATGGTAAAGAAAAGCACTGTATTTACAATTGGCTTTATTAAGATGAATTATTAAGGATAAGAAATGATTAACAATAACCAGTAGCCAAGCCAAGGATAGAGAAATTGTATTTTACAGTAAAATTATTTTTATATTAAGAATTTAAAGTTCAATCCTATGAAAAGGAGAATGCAAAGCATGATCTTGAAATAAACGAGGTAGTATCTGAAAGTATTTCCATTGCTGCTGTGACTAAGATCATCATCTTCCTTTTGCTGATTTTACAGACATATAAAATGAAGTTGTTGAGCCAGATGATCTCTAAGGGCTCTTCCAGCTCTAACATTCCATAACTGTGGTTCTGAGTTACTGCTGGGAGGAGGTAAAGTTATCTTCAGTCCCACAGTTCAGTGCTTTGGTCAGTTATATGACTTTTATGGACATTAAATGAATTGTGATCTGAAATAGTATAAAGTAAGTGGTGTTCAGAATTTCAAAAAGTGTTCCTTTATTCTTACGCAGGAGAAAAGAGTCCTGGTCCTGGGGATTAAATGCTCCCTTTTGTACGACTTCAGCTTCATGATCTTTTTTTTTTTTTTTTTTTTTTTNACATGTGATACTCTTGTTCCATTCCTTTCGAGAATGAAATTAAAGCAACTTATAAATAAATCTGGTTTTCATTAAAATATGGAAAAATACATCTGCATGCCAAAGCATTTGCAGTACAGCTAAGGATTTATACTCTATATTTCATACTTGGAACATTTTTATCATACAGGATTAAATCCACAGATCAAACAAGTTCTCTAGGAAGTATAAAGGTTTTTACTCTAATTCTTTTGGCTTAAAGAGAATGTATATTTAGATCACAGTAGGAAAACAGGAGTTCTGTTAGATCATTCTTTATTCCCCCCTTAGGAAAAAAATTAAAGTTAGTACATTCTTCTAAAATGCTTATTTACAAAAGAAATGTATATAATATGTACTTTTTGAGATTTCTTTTTACTAGTTTGTTTTTCTCAGGCAGCAGTTTTATTTTGTAAGTTTAATAATTTCTGTTCTTTGGAAAATATCCATTGAGAAACACAATTCATTTGTCTGTGACACACACATGAAATCTAAACTAATTTTACTGTGCTTTACTGTGTTGCCTTTATTGTTAATGAATGGTAAAGAAAAGCACTGTATTTACAATTGGCTTTATTAAGATGAATTATTAAGGATAAGAAATGATTAACAATAACCAGTAGCCAAGCCAAGGATAGAGAAATTGTATTTTACAGTAAAATTATTTTATATTAAGAATTTAAAGTTCAATCCTATGAAAAGGAGAATGCAAAGCATGATCTTGAAATAAACGAGGTAGTATCTGAAAGTATTTCCATTGCTGCTGTGACTAAGATCATCATCTTCCTTTTGCTGATTTTACAGACATATAAAATGAAGTTGTTGAGCCAGATGATCTCTAAGGGCTCTTCCAGCTCTAACATTCCATAACTGTGGTTCTGAGTTACTGCTGGGAGGAGGTAAAGTTATCTTCAGTCCCACAGTTCAGTGCTTTGGTCAGTTATATGACTTTTATGGACATTAAATGAATTGTGATCTGAAATAGTATAAAGTAAGTGGTGTTCAGAATTTCAAAAGTGTTCCTTTATTCTTACGCAGGAGAAAAGAGTCCTGGTCCTGGGGATTAAATGCTCCCTTTTGTACGACTTCAGCTTCATGATCTTTTTTTTTTTTTTTTTTGGCTTATCATAATTTTTTGTTTTATTTTATTATGGTAAGAATACTTCACATGAAATTTGCACTCTCAACAGATTTTCAAGGGTATAATGCAGTATTGTTATCTACGAGGGACAGCAAAACTAACAGATGGAATCTACTTTGGTATTCCTTTGGGCATTTTTCCTCCTGGCACTGCAACTGTCTGGGTCTAATATTGGGTCCCAGAAGGAAAGACATTTCAGACATAGAGCCCTGGGCCTTTTGCCAGCTTCAGAAATTTGGTTGCCAGGTGTTCCTCAATGAAAGATCTTTTGAAATTTCTGTTTTGATTCTTACTCAAGAGTGACTAGAAGATAAACATGTTGAGTATCATTTTTGTATTATTAATATGTGTACTCTTTTAGTACTTCCTGCATACCAGGAATTGAGGGGCATGTGCAAATGGAGAGAGCAAAGCTTCAGGCCCACTAAATCTGTGAATACTTATGCATAGGTTGTAGTTTCTGGCATATGTATTTCCTAATGACACAAATTAGGGTGGAGAAGGGAAAAGTGTTGTCATGGTGCTGTTTCTGCTGCTGCTCCTTCTCTTGTTCTGTTAAAGAGGAAGTTGTCAGCACCCAACAGTAACAATTAAGTTCATGTTAGAAGCCACTGGTTGAAATCCATATAGAAGAAGACCTTTGCTTAATTTAACATGGCAGTGGGAGACTGGCTATCTGATAGAGAATGAAAGAGGATGCATTATTGCAAAGTGAGAATTTTGAGATTATCTGCCAAACAATTTGGAAAAGTCTCTATTGGTCTTTAATGCCCCAAGCTCCCATTTTTGCATAAGTTTTACTTTGTTACTATTGTGCATGTGTATGTATGTGTATACACTTCAGTGTAAAAATCTGACGGCTATGATAAAGAAAATTTAGAAAAAAAAGCAAATAAAATCATGCATAACATCTCTAACCTAGTCACTGTCCTTTTAATTCTTTTGAATTTTCCCAAAAGCTTTCAAAATATAGTTAATAATTATATTTATATCATCATCATTTTCCATTTTATTCATTGTGTTTTTTCTTAAAGCCACATAACATTTCATTGAGTATGCTCTTCTAAATATTTTCAGATGTTGGGTATATATGGAGTTTTCCTCCAGCTTCTCAATATTATAATAATGTACTCAACAGCTTCATGTACATAGAATTTTCTCTATTTTATTTTCTTAGAGTAGACTGCCCCTACATTTTTATTGCTCTTGCTACATATAATCATTGTTTTTCCAAGAGATAGTACTAACTGGCAAGATCACTAGCAATGTATGAAGTCCAGTTGTGCCACATCCTTGAATATTTTTGTTTACTAATTTTGCTATATTAATTGCAACAGTCTCATTATTTCTTTAATTAGCATCAATGATTGGATTTTCTTCATATGTATTTCCTAATTGTATTTCTTTCATGAATTGTTTCTCCTTTACATACAAATCTATTGAGGTCTTGGGGAATTAATTAACTTTAACTTTTAAAAATGTCTACATATGTGTCTATCTCACATTGAAAATTGAAACCACATATATGCAAACAAGGAGAAAATAAAATTGCTTATATTGCTATCACATAAAATGTCTACTTTTGGTATTTTAAGTATATCCTTCTGGCTTTATATGTGCATCCAGTTTTGTTTTCTTCAATGAACAAATACAAAATCATGTTAACCTACCTTTTTCTCATTCTGTATTCTAATGCCTTTATATGAAAATTTTAATATTTTACAATTGGTAATTAATGCCCTTTCCTGAAATTTGGAAAAATGTATATAGAAAACTATAAAGAAGAAAAATGACCTACTATTTTACCACCCAGAGATAATGGCTATCAATACATTTTAGTTTCTTTCCATTTTTAATGCATCTATGTTTTTCCTCAAAATTATCATGCTGTATACACACACATATGATGTTTACTGAATATTCAGTATATTTTATTTCAAAATTATCATGGTCTTGAAGGTTTGTTTTCAATTTTTATTATTTTAAATGTTTTCAGTAAACATCTTTTTATAAAAGTCTTTGTTCTTCAGGAACAGAAAACCAAACACCGCATGTTCTCACTCGTAAGTGAGAGTTGAACAATGAGAACACATGAACACAGAGAGGGGAACATCACAGACTGGGGCCTGTCAGTGGGTGGGGGGCAAGGGGAGCGGGAGCATTAGGACACATACCTAATGCATGCAGGGCTTAAAACCTAGATGACAGGTTGATAGGTGCCGCAAACCACCATGGCACATGTATACCTACGTAACCTGCACATTCTGCACATGTACCCCGGAACTTAAAGTAAAATAAAATAAAATAAAAATTTACAAACAGTCTTTGTTCTAATTATTTTTAGTAGTCTTTTATAAAAGTGTTTTCAAGTATATAATTATTTGAAAATTCTTTATCTCTCTTGCCAAATTGCTTTCCAGAAAGGTAATTTATATAATTTGCATTTTCACCAGCTTTTTGCACACCTCATCACTCCTCACTAATGTTGACTATTATCTTATTTTTAAATATTTATTTATTTGGTAGTTGGAAATGGCATCTCTTTGTTTTTATGCATTTCTAAATGTAAATTCATTAATAAGAATAATGGGATCCCACAAGAACATTTTAATGAAAGGAGGTGGGCTTTTCCTAATGGCTGGTTGTAATGGTTATAACTCTGTGTGTGTGCGTGTCTATGCGTGTGTGTCAGAACAAACAGTGGAGTCCCATGCCTAAAGTGAACTTTTTTTTTTAAATAGATATTGGTATCTTGATGGACAAACACTGCTAATAATCATATGTGTTGGCATCGTGTTCCCTCTTGCACTTCTTCCCAAAATAGGTAAGTCTTTATAGAGCACATTATTTGTTTAGAGAAAGGAAAGAAGGGAGGGAGGGAAAGAGAGAGAAATATTAAGGGGCTTTCAAATTTCACAGTACCACATTTTTGGCAGAAGCATGGTGGTTGTGAATAATTTTAAACTTGGCCTTATTTTAGGTTGTTCAGCCTTCAGCCCTGCCTAGTTAACCTATTACTTGGTTTGCAGTAGTATTTTGTCTGCCCCACTAAAATAAAATCTTTACGGCGGAACATTAAAGAGCAGCCTTTCCTTACAGTGTACCATTAGTGGTAAGCCAGTTCCAATTCTGCTGTACAGAGCTACATAAATGATCTGTGACAGATAGTTGGAATGTTGTTATTCTGAGCTCTAAGCCCCAGATACCAACCACTGTAATAGAAAACATGCCTAAGATGTATAGTTTTAGTTGTACATTAAAATCACTTTCCTTATAAATTGCTTTTTATTTTACTGTTACTTTACAGGCTTTCTTGGCTACACAAGTAGTTTATCATTTTTCTTTATGATGTTCTTTGCTCTTGTGGTAAGTTTAAAATATAATACATTGCTTATCTCCTCACTAAAGTTGGACTCATTGTGTTAATGTCTTTCTTTTAACTGTTTTGTGTTGGGAAGGGTATCTCATTTTATTTCATTGTGTTATTAAAAGCACTTTTGTTCCATTAAATTATTTCCTTCATTGTATCTATTTTGAAGGGGCTTAGGTAGAACAGCATTTCAAATTCAGCATTTCTTGTGGTTAACTAGAGAGGAGAGCATGCCAATTCTGTTAAAATCTTAGATGGAGTGTAATTCTTTGTGTAAGCATATAAATTTATTCCTGTACCATATTGTATGAAGAATCAGTCTGGTTCTAATCTGTAAAATCTATTTGAGACTAGTCATCTTAATCTTGAAACTTTATTCCATTAATGAAATAAACAGAGCTTCTGGGACTACACTGAGGAGATCTAGTAAGAACTGGATTGCCTGAATTCTCCTATTTTGTCTGGTTTATTTAGCATAGATAAATTCTCATAAAAACACTGCTGCAAATAAATATTTTTCTTCACATGTGGGATATATTCCTTATGTTTTAATTAGCTCATTTTTATTATATAAAATTATCAGATGACAAATTTAACTTATTTTGATATTATAAAATAATATAAAGATAAAAGAATTTAAATTTATTTCGTTCAAATTCTTCTAAAACATCTTAACATTCTAAAGATAGTACCTTTGTGTGAAAAAGTCTTTTTTTCTTTGTATAGCAGTTTATTCCATAATCAGTATCTAAATGTCAAACCTTAAGTAGAATTAAACATTTTTAACGTTCCAAGAATATACATGTCCAAATGAGCTTTTCATGAGCTTGGTTCAACTCTTTCTTGTTTTTGAAAATGCATGAAAGAAAACAGCCATATGTAAGACCAGGGCAGCACATCAGTAGTTAAGCCATATTATAGAGCCAGATTTCAAAGCTGTCAAAACAACCCAGGGTGCATTTAACTTAGGCTAAGCTATCTTCTGAGACACAGGAATAAAATAACTTTAAATTATTTAAACAAAGTGGAAGTGACTCTGATTTTAGTGTATATAAGCATTTATCCTCTATTGAATGCTCTTAAAACTAAAAACATTTAACAATGTTTGCATTTAATCATTTGTTGAATTTAACAACATTAAAATCATTCCTCTTCTTCTCTCCGCAGTTGTCTGACTTACATCTTACAAATAAGTAAATTGAACATACACTTTGTAGGCTCCATACTGAAAAAGAAAAAAACTAAATATTTCCATCATAATTTGATTGTTGAGAAGTGTGGTTAGAAGTGGCCTGCATATGCAAATGAATGTATGGATATTAAAGAGAATCAGTGTAGATAACATACTGAATTTTTCTCTCACAGATAATTGACAATGCAATCATTGCATAGGTAGGAGTAATTGAGTTTTCATAGCCAATAGCTTAAAGCAGATTAAATGTATTGATATGATATGTTTACTGCAGTTTTGTTTCTGTCATGACAGATACTCTTTCATTCAATGCAGATTTCTACTGTAGCAGTCATATGGAAATAATACCCATATTCTACATTTATTGTAATGCCTTATAAACCATCTGCTCAGATTTTTACCTGTGAGCACAGTTTAAATTTAATCTACAGTGGGGCAATGAAGAACACTCTGTATGCTTTTTTATTTTGTGTGTGTTATTTTTGTTGAGACGAAGTCTCGCTCATATCGCCCAGGTGGCGTGCCAGTGGCCGAGATCCTCAGCTCACTGCAAAGCTCTGGCCCTCACCGAGTTCACGTCCATTCCTCCTGCCTCAGGCCTCCCGAGTAGCTGACTACAGGCGCCGCCACCGTCGCCCGGCTAGCTTGTTATTTTTTTTTTTTTTATTAGAGACGGGTTCACCGTCTACTAGCCAAGATGGTCTCGATCTCTTGACCTTGTGTCGCCCGGTCTGCAGCCTCCCAATCATGTAGGATTACAGCTGAGCCACCGCGCCCGGCCCTGTACGCTTTTTTAAATCACTCTTTTAATTGGCATGTTTATTTTATTATTTATTTATTTAGAGACAGAATTTTCCTCTGTTGCCCAGGGTGGAGTACAGTGGCACGATCTCAGTTCACTGCAACTTCCACCTCCTGGGTTCAAGCAATTCTCCTGACTCAGCCTCCCAAGTAGCTGGGATTTCAGGTGCATGCTAATTTTTTTTTTTTTTTTTTAACTAGAGATGGGGTTTCACCATGTTGGCCAGGCAAGTCTTGAACTCCTGACCTCAAGTGATCCACCCACCTCGGCCTCCCAAAGTGCTCGAATTACAGATGTGAGCCACCATGCCCAGCCGCCATGTTTATTTTAGATTCTCTGAATGTTAGCTTTTAAAATACATAGTGGTTAGGAAAAGGAAACATATGTATACTAACCCAGAATTTTGGAAGGATACCAATTTTCATTTATTATTTTGTCAATATGTGTTTGTAAATATGTATAGTATTGATATCACATTTTTAAAAAAATCAGTTCAGAAACTATTATTTTCTTATATTCTTTGAATAAAATAAATTAAAACCTATATTTTATCTGTTCTCCCAGATATGATTTTCATTTTAAAATGTAACCTAAATTTTGCCCCTCTAAAATATTTTACAATTTTAAAATAAATTTTATCAGTGTCTCAGAATGATACCAACAAGATGGATTTACCTTTTTTGGTAAATTTACTTTTTTTGGTGTATTTTAGAACACAAACGAATTACCATTCGTTCTAAAAGTTCTATATTTAGTGCAGATTAGTATTCTAAGCAACGTTTTAATAAGTCAGTAATCCAATTAGACAACTTTTTTTTTTAAGAGACAGAATCTCTTTCTCCATTCACCCAGACTGGAGTGCAGTGGCATGATCATAGCTCACTGCAGCTTCAAACTCCTGGGCTTAAGTGATTCCCTTGCATCAGCTTTCTGAGTAGCTAGAACGACAGCCGCATGCCACCATGCCTGTATAATTTCTTTTTTCTTTTTGAGACAGAGTCTCGCTCTGTCTCCCAGGCTGGAGTGCAGTGGCGCCATCTCGGCTCACTGCAAGGTCCGCCTCCTGGGTTCACGCCATTCTTCTGCCTCGGCCTCCCGAGTAGCTGGGACTACAGGCACCCGCTACCACGCCCGGCTAATTTTTTGTATTTTTAGTAGAGACAGGGTTTCACCATGTTAGCCAGGATGGTCTTGATCTCCTGACTTCGTGATCCGCCTGCCTTGCCTCCCAAAGTGCTGGAATTACAGACGTAAGCCGCCTCGCCCGGTCAGATAATTTTTTTTTAAATGTTTGTAGAGACAGAGTCTCATTATGTTGCCCAGGCTAGTCTTTAACTCCTGTATTCAAGCGATCCTCCCACATTGGCCTCCCAAAGTGCTGAGATTATAGGTGTGAGCCACTGCACTGGCCTGAAATAGAGAATTATTTAAATGGATTTTAGTCAGAAGCTTTCCTTCTACTGAACACTATGTTAGACATTTTAGGGTGTGGAAATTTAACTGGACACTAGTCTTAAGGATCTGTCAACCTAGTAGGGGAGATAAATTTCTTTTCAAACATAGAGAACAATGTGTGCAATATATAATTAAGTATTGATATATTTGCTTCAGAATAAGAGTCTCAAGAGTTGAGAGAAGAGAAGGCTCACTGAGAGCTAGAGTAAAGGAGGATTTTAAAGGAAATACAACTTGAGTTGAGCCACAGAAGATGCAAAGGGCTTACAGCAGAGAGCAGGAAGGGAGGCCTTTTGTGCAAGTGAACAAATATTTTTAATACTTAATCTCCTTTTTGCTTTGTCATTCCAACCCCAAGACATCTTCTTACCAACCTGAGCAAGGACTTCCTGTTAATCTTTCCTCTTTGTTGTTGGGTCTCGTTTCACTCCCGTTCTGTACTTCTGCTTTGTGGAACATCATCTCTATCCACCCCATACCACCATGCAGGCTTGGAGTTGGGATGGATCTTTGCAGAGAAATTAGCTGTAGTAACTAAACTATTAATATAAAATCAGGCTACTACTTATTTTTTCTAATTAATAAAAATTAATGATAATATTGCATTTTGGAGCATTGCTTTGAAATATTTTGATTTGAAGGCTTAAGAAATAACAACTGATAAATGAGGCAGCTCACATACAGAATTTATCAAGGTACATGTTGCACAGCAAGTCCTCAGTAAATGTTTTTTTCTGCCAACACTACCATTGTTAGTAAGGGGAAAATATAAGAAACTGAATTTGGGCCAGTGCAGTGACTCACACCTGTAATCTCAGCACTTTGGAAGCCTGGGACAGGCAGATCACTTGAGCCCAGGAGTTCGAGACCAGCCTGGGCAACATGGCAAAATCTCGTCTCTACAAAAAACACAAAAATTAGCTGGGTATGATGGCCACGCACCTGTACTCCAACTACTTGAGAGGCTGTGGTGGGAGGATGGTTTGAGCCTGGGAGGTGGAGGTTGCAGTGAGCTGAGATTCTGTTACTGCACTCCAGACTGGGTGACAGAGTGAGACCCTGTCTTAAAAAAAACAGGAAAAGAAACTGAATTTGGAGCAGTTTCACCCTCACCCCATCCTCATCACCCTCACCCTTTTTTTTTTTGAAAACCTATCAAGATAATGATGGTGAGATTATTGCTTTTGATTTTGCTATTTCCTTTTGGTAAGTTGACTGTTTCATTTTATGTCATATTGAAAACTTACCTAGAAATGTCAAAGCAACTTGTCCAGTTTATCCTTATACAGTAATTTTTTTCTTGGTGAGTTTTTTAATTAAAAGTGATTCTTTAGTTCACTCCTTAACTTAATTCTAAAAGTATGCGTTTGCCTTATATTTGTTTTATCACTGTGTAAAATTTTGATTAAATTAGTCAAAATCCAAAACTAGGTAAATACAAAGTAGGGATAGAAATAGTGTTTACGTATTGGTCTCCTACAAAGGACAAATACTTTATTCTTTCTTGTCCCTTTGTGCACTGGGATTCAGCCTGGAGCAAACATTTACAGAGTAATTATGTGCCCTGAAACAACAGCAACAATGGTAATATTGACAGAGCCACAGCTATAGATCTAATAACAGGATGGCCACAATTAAGAGTAAAAACGTGAAACATTTTCGTTGATTAATTCTGGGAAACAGCATCCCTCTGGATTTCTTTTAATGTTTTTGTTTTGTTTTTTTTAATTTATTTTTACCAGCTGGAGTTCCCCAGCTATATGCTCTTATTCCAGCCAGCTTTCTCCACATTCGCCAAAAATAATTCAAATCTGTAAAAGTAAGGAGGGGCAGCACTTAATGCGTACCTCAGAAATCCCTGAGCTCCTCCTGTGTATAACGTCTCTACTTCTTTCTTCCTGTGGCCTTTCCGTAAACTGCTATTAAATGTTTCTCTATTCACTAATACCTACTCCACAAATAACCATATTCCTATATGACAGTCACTGAAAACATCATGTTCCTATTTTTAGTTGCACTTAAAAAAAAATGCCTTGATGATGTTGGAATTTTGAAAGTTGACACAAGAGTACCCTTAGTCTTTAATGGGGGAGATCTCTACTTAACACCCTGCAGTCTCCAACCCCCTCCCTGCCACAGGTGACCTTGTTAAATGTTGACCCCATTCTAACCAGGAAAAGTCACAGAAGCAGAGACTCTTCTATTAGCATCTGATTTGATATGGTATGAGACTATTGGAATGATACTGACCTATTTAAATTCAGTTTCTTATTCATTTTATAAGAAATTATCTGAGTGCTGATTCTGTTTACTTTTTTAGGTAATAATTAAAAAATGGTCCATCCCTTGTCCTCTGACATTAAATTATGTAGAGAAATGCTTCCAGGTAATAGCTTATATTTTCTTTTCAGTTTTTTCCTTTATATTTTAAACTAAAAGAAAAGAAAGACTAATGATTCTTTTCTGATTAATGAAAAGTAATGGCTATATTGCATTTTAGAACTTTGTTTTGAAATACTTTGATTTGAAAGCCTAGTAATAATAAATTCATCATTTTTATTGATATATTCTGAAATTTAATGGCTGTTGGTTTCTTTTTCCCCTCAATACTCTTAAACAGATTTCGAATGCTACAGATGATTGTAAGCCAAAACTCTTTCATTTCTCCAAAGAGGTGTGTAAGTTATTAACAGATACTTTTAGTTGATTTTTCACATTTCAAGTTTTAAGAGGTTTGTGTAACAGGGTCTCTTAGGTCTTTGTACCTGTAACTAATTAATTTTCATGAAAGTGCTAAGTATAGGATTGCCTACCAGAAGAATACTATTATTTAACACAGGGTGGCCTATTATGAAACAGCCACCTTTTTTTTTTTTTTTCCCCTGGCATGCCTTTAAATGGAGCCTGTTTTAAATGGGCCTCTGCCTAAAAGAACAGATTTACCGAATGTCTGGTCTGGCCAATAAGGTCCTCTGTGTATACAGACTTCCTGTTGCCCTCTGGACTTGTAAAGCTAAATAGCCAATTATATCAAAAACTCTTCCCTTGTGAGTAGAACCTTGGTCTGTAGCTAAACAGCCTCATCATTGGACTAGGGATTGAGCACTGCCAATATATCTTCTGGCCAACATTCCAGAGTTGAAATTTATGATGCCAGGAGTAGAGAGACTAGGAGACCAAGTCCCTTTGCCTTCTCTAAGAGCTGTAGGATACTGGAAATGCCTGTAAGAGCCCCTAAGCATCAGCAGAAGAGACAAGAACTGTGACATGGATGGTCTCTGCTTTACCATTCTAGAAGAGCTCAAAGTCTTCCCTGTTGCTGCAAGCTTCTTCGTCTATACTTTCTGACTCTGCTGAAATGCTATTTTGTATAGGTCCCACATGCTAGAATCCCCCCTGCTCATGTACAACTCTATTACTGAAGACTGTTGGCGTGGTTACTTCACCATGCAGAATTTTCCTTTTATCTCTAGTTTTAAATGAGAAATATCTCTCTGGTCCAAAAGGGAGATTACCAAATCTTTTACATGGTAAAGACCTCCAGGTGCCTTAAAGATCTAGGTAGGATAATTGACAAGCCAGGAAATTGAGCGATATATGAAATAGAGAATTTGTGAATTAAACTCTCATTTTCCTAGTCCAGCCTCAGGAAACACTACAACTTCCTCTCTCCTAAACCCCTTCAGATATTTAAGACTCTAGGCATTTTGTCCCAAGATAGGTCTTCATTTCTGGAATTTCTTTTGTTTAAGAGCCTAAAGTTAGTTAAGTGGAAAGTTTTTTAGAGCAGAAATGAAAAAATAGATCACCATCTTCTATTTGGTAAAGATGGTATTTTCACTTAAATGATAACTTCTTTTGCTTTACTCTGACTCTTAAGTATTCTAATAATAAAAAGAAAACAAAACCTTATACTTGTATATTACATTGGATCTCTTAAGAATTTGTAGGTCTAGAATAAATGATATTCATTCTCATTGAAAGAGATCCTAATCAAAGATGCTGGCAATATTAAAATGTGATTAATGTTTTTGATATTCCCTTGGATTAAGTTCATGAAAGCAGGTTCAAGAGTATTAACTATTCGTGCTGCTTAGAGTAAAAAGATACGTTTAAATGGTGCATACATTTAGAAGACTGAGAATTTAAAAGAACATTTCTAAAATGTTATTTTTATCTCATTTAAATATTATGGAATTTTTAAAATCTTATCCAGATAATGTAAAAGTCATGACTGTAGTAAAAGCAACATGGTATAGGAAACCAAACAAAAAATATTCTGGCTAGTACAGGCAAGCCCACTTCAAATAAAATATTTGCTGGTGATCACAAGTGTTTTCTCTTTTAAAAAATTCTTATTTTATAAAGAGAGGACTCATTAAAGATGAAATAAATATAATCAAATTGATTTTTTAAAGAACTGAGTTTTTTGTCAAATGAAATAATGGCTTCAGTAGAGCGACATTTAATAATTTTGTCTTTTTAAAATTTTTTTCAGAGTGCGTATGCCTTACCAACCATGGCTTTTTCATTTCTCTGCCATACCTCAATATTGCCCATATACTGTGAACTTCAAAGGTACTGTGGAATCCTGGAATATTTTAAATATATTGTGTTTCTTTTTACCTCTAGGGCTTTCAGATTGAATGACATTCTCTTTTATTAATCCTTTCCTCTCATCAGTGGATCCTAAATGTTAGTTTAAAACAAAACAAACTAGAGTTAGTTCTGTTCAAGGTGAGAATGTTTCCTACAAGTGTAATCTTTGAGGCTGGCTCACACCTGTAATCCCAGCACTTTGGGAGGCCGAGGCGGGTGGATCACCTGAGGTCAGGAGTTCAAGACCAGCCTGGCCAACATGGTAAAACCCTGTCTCTACTAAAAATACAAAAAAATTAGCCGGATGTGGTGGCGGGCACCTGTAATCCCAGCTACTCATGAGACTGAGGCAGGAGAATTGCTTGAACCCAGGAGGTGGAGGTTACAGTGAGCCAAGATCACACTACTGTATTCCAGCCTGGGCGACAGAGTGAGACTCTGTCTCAAAAAAAAAAAAAAAAAGAGAGGCGTAATTTTTGTGTACTAATTTCAAATGAGGAATTCTAGTGTATAGTTATTGATGAAGTTGTTCTTGAATGAGGAATTCTCTCTACCAGCTTAGGACATACTTGCTTCTTTACGTATAATTCAGATCACTTATTCTACCTTTGCCATTTTTGTCTTTTAGTCCTTCAAAGAAAAGAATGCAGAATGTTACCAATACAGCAATTGCTTTAAGTTTTCTCATTTATTTTATATCTGCACTCTTTGGCTACCTCACTTTTTATGGTAAGTACATTTTAAAATTATAGATGACAAAATAATAGTTACATAGATGGCCTCACGCCAATGTATAGACTTTACTTATGCCTTTTATTACTAAGTTAACTTGTTCAGGTCACCAAATTACAATGCAGAACTGTGGTAGTTCTTGAGGCCTGAACAATTGGATTATCTTTCTTTTAGAAAGGTAGTTCAGGTTTAAGATTAATGACTTCTTAGATGAAAATTTTCTTAAACACTTAAGTAAAATGTCAGGCTTAGGGACATTGATTCTTCCTATAAGAAAAAATGTGTAATTTTAATGATTCTGTTTTTCTTAAATTTTGAATTCAATATATTAGTCTAATTCAGAAATGTGGGGGTTGGGTGAGTCAGTCATCTTAATTGCAAAAGAACAAGTTGAGAAAGGAAAGGGTTTTACACTGGACTATAGCTGTATACTTAGATGTCAGACATCTCTGCCTTCAGACCTAATTATCACAGGATTCAGCAGATGTGCATTCTATGATGCACCATGACCTTTCTCCTTAATTATTTTTACAGGTTCTTTTAAATTTATGCAACAAAATAAAATTGCATTTTATTTCTTTTGCAAAATGATCTGCTTTGTATGTTGATTTTTTTTTCCTCTTCTGATAAGAACCTCAAGAAAAGTAAAGTTCTGTGTACACCATCAGGAAAAGCATTATTTCCAATGTGAGCATAGTGCCTGCTAGAGACACTACAAAGAAAGTTAAAACAGATTGTCTAACTTTTCTGCTCATCATTAATAAAACAAAATTACTTAAATATATAAACTTTATTTTTAGATGTTGGGTTTGTTTTTATACAGACTTGAACTCAATAAGACTTTTCTGTGTCAGTAAGATACTATAACAGGGTCTCTTGGGATCCAAATATGTTTTTTATAGTGGAATAGCTATATATTTCTTTTATTAAAATTGCCACCTGGCACAAACACTGTTATATTTAGGGATCCTCAGCAATGAGAAAAAGTCCAAAAAAACTGACCTCCTTCTTCTCCTTATGGATAAATATAACTATCTGGAAGAAACCTCAGATGGCTTGCCAGTATCCAGTCTGGCTGAGAAATTGTTACATGAATCACCATTAGGTGCTTAGAAGCTGTATTAAATTGTAGCTGTATTAAATTGAAAGGGATGTGGAGGAGGGATGGAAGCTAATACCTTTATTGAGCTAACATTTAAGCAAGTGTCAGGTATTTTATATATACTGCCTAACTTAATCCTTATAACAACTCTGCAAGCTAAGTGTAGGTTCATTTAGGTTGAGTAATTAGACCAGATACTTGAAGCCATTTAATAGTGGAATTGGGATTTGAATCTAGTTTTGTCTCTCTCCAAAACCAGTGCCTTTATTGCTGTGCTGTCGCCTCAGAAACTGTGCTGTAGAAGCCAGATTTCCTTTATTCCAAGTTTTTGTTAAGGTGATCGATCTTTTAGGAAAAATATGACTCACTTAAGCTGTAGGCATCCATCTATGTATGTATCTACGTGTAATCTATCTATCTAACATTGTTGCTTGAACACAAAGGCTAAAGGTTTTCATCATGTAGATGGTATGTTTCCTAGACAGGGATTTGCTTAGTTATCAAGTAAAGCCATTATGTTGTCTCTGATTTAATCCCTTCTCCACCAATGCAAATTCTTCAGAGTATGCAAATTTTATATAATGGAGAAATACACATCTAAGAAAATCACATGCTAGGTAGGTAGGCAGATAGATGGGTGGATGAATAGAGAGAGAGAGAGAGATAGGAAGAAAGAATAAATGATACAAAAGTAAGTTCTTCAGAGACAGAAGAGGCAGATATTGATTTGCTCTTGGATTGTGAATCATAGCCAAGAAAAGCCTTTGATCATATCTTTCTATCAGGATAACAGGAGCTTTGTGTCATAGGAAGAAATTGCTGATGGAACCTGAGATCTTATCATAAGGGCTAGCCTCAACTTTAGGCTTCTAATTCGTTTTACAGATGAGCAACTAAAGCCCAGAGAGGCAAAGTGACCTGTCACAGAATTAAAGGCAGGTGTCCTGAATACTAATCCAGTGTTCTTTCTGCTACTTTGTGATAATCTTTGTAAACTTAATACCCTGTTTGACAATGTGTATTAAACAGGACCGCCTCCTGACTTCAATGGCATATATAACTTGCAGAGCACCATTAGGCCCTTTCTGAGATTTGTAGAGATTTGTCTGAATCCGGGGAAGCATGCAGTACTCTATCCCTCACATATGTTATGGCTCAGTTAAGAACACAGAGTGACTGGCTCAGAAGAAGGGTTTTCATCCTGGGAAAGTAGAAAGTGGACATGTGACATCTATTTTGAATTTGTAATAAATCTAGTTCTTCAAGATTCAGGAGCTGCTTTGGATCCTTTTATGCAGAGCTCCCAAAGCTTAATTTTGAAATCTGTCAGATTAAAGGGACCTATAGGTATGTACCTAGATTAATGATACTTGCTCTGATTACAGCTGTGAAAGAAAGAGAAAAGGGTTCCTCTGGTGAGCCAGGCCAACGCCCAAATGTTGCATAATAACCAGGCCATTTAAAAAGTCTATGAGGTTGTTAAGCAAGAAGTGTTAATAGCTCATTTTATGATTCAGAAAATGGAAATAAAATAGTTTGCCATATTTCTCCAAAGACTCACAAGTATCTCACAGATTTGGAAATAGAATCCAGATTTCCTGGTTCTTCTTAGTCTCCTACTTAGTCCAAATCCCACATTGTGTAAAGTATGTTTTTGATACTTTGGACAATTCATTTCTCTCCTGTTTCCATTATCACTAGTCTAGTTCAGATTCTCTTTACCTCTCAGTGATTGTAACAGTAGCTGTTACGCCTGTTTGGGGTCTCTTTTTCTTCCGATCCATACTCCTGCTTAGTTCAGATCATAATACACTGTTCTTTGTAAGTCATTGTTGCATTTCTGTGGCGTACCAGATTGAGGCCACACCATGCAGAACTGTATTACTAGGTCTTAAGTGCATTTCCAGCCCTATCACCCACACACTGTTTCATCCACTCTAGTACTTACTAGACCACTTATTTTCTCAGATGCAAATTCCCTTTGCTTTTGTTTGTGCTGCTCCTTGCTCCTAGAGAATCTCTTCCCCCACATCTTTGAACATCAGCACACACGCATTGACTCATGTAATGTTCTCAGTAACCCTATAGTTCAGCATATTACCATCCCCATTTTAAAGATGTAGGAACTGAGAGACTCAGAGAAGTTAAGTTGCTAGTAACTGGTGGGATTTAAACGTGTTCTGTGTCATCACAGTTTAGAATCTCCATAGCTCTTGTTTAGAACTCTCTGGCCACTACATGTGTGTATCACACTTTCTGTCATATCTATATGTATTCATCTTATCTCTTCTTAAAGTTCCCTGAGAACAGAGGTATGTTTCCTTTGGTTGTTGATTTCCCTCAAAGAATCCTTTCTAAAACACTCTCAAATTAAAAAGCACCATTCTATTTTAAGTACAAACTGATACTTTTCCACAAAACACTGATATCCAGTGTTTCTGGCACCCTCAGTCTTCTTTCCCCTTGTCTTGAGTTGAGGTGAGGGAGACATTGTGAGAATGCAAGAACGCTGTGGAGCAAAGCTTGGTTGGCATGTATAAATCCTATTGCTGACCACCACACACTGGCGTACTAAGTAAGACATTTCCCTAACACTTCTCTTTTTTATCTAAAACATGAATCCACAGATGAAATATAACAAGCACCAAACTCTGAGATTCTAGAAAACACTGGTATTGAGGAAAAGATACTGGCTCTAGCACCAAAAAGAAGTAGGTGTATGGCACTGCCACTTTGTGTTGTGTGATCTTAGGCAAATCATTTAACACCTTTGGACCTGCCTATGTGTTAATATTGTTATCATAGGGACTAAATTCAACAACACATGTGAAAGCACTTTATAAACAAACAGCACAAATGGTCAAACCCTTAGATTATGGAAAGGTTCCAAAGAGATAATTTAGTATACCTATTCATTGTCATATTTTAATTTTAGAGGTTCTGCTCGTTCTGGTTTTATTAAAAGAAAAGAGTGTTGGGTTTCAAGAAGATATTTAATTAATGTCTCTGTTTCATAGGCTAGGGGAAAGGCCAGGATTTGGTAATGGGAATCTAAAATCTGTTATCATCCATTAGTGCAAAGGAAAACAATTTTTTTACTATTGATATATGAGTACTTTATAATGTAATCCTTATTATTTTATCTACAGACAAAGTGGAGTCAGAATTACTAAAAGGTTATAGTAAATACTTACCACATGATGTTGTTGTCATGACTGTGAAGTTATGCATACTATTTGCTGTGCTTTTGACAGTCCCTCTAATCCACTTCCCTGTAAGTACTCTTAAAGGGTTTTGTTGCCTAGTATGGATGCTTCCTAATAGGGCAACACTAATTCTTTGCAGAATAGAATGCTTGAATCATATCTAGTCTTGTATATGTTATTCACTTGTCAAGTAATTGATCAAAGACTTCATACTTGCATATGGCCCCATGAAAGCATAAAAATAACAGTGAACCACTAAGCTAATTTGTGCTTTTTGAGATTTAGTTTAGCTTTCCGTTCTCCCACAGCATTGTTTCCAATTTAGAAACTATAGTTCTTCTAAAGTTTTGGGGTTTTTTCCCCTCTTTAATTCTGTATTCTGTTTTCAAAAAAAATGTGCATGAAGAGGAAAAAGTCAAGTCAGCAAAAATAAGCTCCTCTGGTTTATTGTAAATTTATTTTCACTTAAGCATTCTAGTTCAATCTTGATCAAAATATTTTATTTGCTCTAGAATTGTAATTCAAGGGGCAAAACAGATTTTCATTGCATCTGGTTGCTATACATAAGAGTCTTAAGAATTTCTGAGAAAATGGCAACAAAGGCTTTGGGTATAAATGCATCTGCATGGATGTCTTAAGTCTCTAACGCTGAGTTTTG
The DNA here is from genome assembly GCF_001698545.2 of Rhinopithecus bieti. Classification (NCBI taxonomy): domain Eukaryota; kingdom Metazoa; phylum Chordata; class Mammalia; order Primates; family Cercopithecidae; genus Rhinopithecus; species Rhinopithecus bieti. The sequence continues at coordinate 97,623 of NW_016812078.1, forward strand.
TAAGAACTAGGCCTTCAAGCCTCCTCCCTGTGTGGGCTGCAGTGCCAAGATTACAGCAGGGACTGGATACATTTTTTTGGGATGTGACCGCCTGCTGTTCCCTTAGCAGTGGGAAGTGTAGTGAACTATTTTTTCATATTTACAGGCTGTAAAACATAATATAAAATAAAATAGTAAGTGATATTTCTTTCCCATGGCATGATGTCTTTTTCTTTTATAAATTGTCTGTTTTTTTTAATCTGTTGAATTTAATGAAAATGATTCTTTGAGATTTTTTTCATATTTGTATTATTGGTAATTTAAAAAAATTATGCAACCTAAAAAAATTGCATGTGAAAATTTTTTCTAGCATTAAAGCTAGGTATTTTTATGAAGCTTACACAGAAGGGTTTAGTATATAATCAGTTTATGTGTATAAACACCTTATAATAATAGTTTATGCTGTATTTTTGGAATCTAAATGATATACGAGGCAAAAATATCATGGTTATTGTATATGTTTCTCTCAGCAAATATTTGGACTTTGACATTTCCTCTTTGCTATATGTTTCTTTTTCTGTAATATAGGCCAGAAAAGCTGTAATGATGATGTTTTTCTCCAATTTTCCATTCTCGTGGATTCGCCATTTTTTGATCACTCTAGCACTCAATATTATCATCGTTTTACTTGCAATATATGTTCCTGACATTAGAAATGTATTTGGTGTAGTTGGTAAGTTTTCTGTTTCAAAAAGTTCACATAATAAAATTGATAAAATTGTTACCCAGCCTCACATCTGAATCCAACAATATCCTCTCTTTTTTTCCCTCCAATTTAAAGGTGCCAGTACATCAACATGTTTGATTTTTATATTCCCAGGATTGTTTTATCTTAAACTTAGCAGAGAGGATTTTCTCTCGTGGAAAAAATTCGGGGTAGGTTGTTTTTATTTCTTTCTTTTAAGACTTCTATTCTAAGAAATAGTTTGTCAGTTTATATTATTTTACATACATCAAGAAAATCAATATATTTTAAAATATAAAATACATTATTTCAGACAGTAGAGGCTTAACAAATAATCTAATTGTGTTTTTTATATTTTTTCTTGTTTCTACAGGCATTTGTTTTGCTCGTCTTTGGAATTTTGGTTGGGAATTTTAGTTTAGCACTCATCATTTTTGATTGGATTAACAAATAAAAGAAATATTTCCTACTTCTTACAAGAATAATGTACCTCTATATGTAAGAATGAATTATTCTGGAAGATACCCTGGATGAAAAATAACATTTTAATAAAAAATATTAACAGAAAAGCAGAACAAAATGGCAGTGGGTATGGGGAAGTAAGAGTGTAGCAGTTTTAATCAAAAAAAGAAACAAACTTGAAATGCTTTTAAACATATTGGGTCAATCTTTTGTTTTTTAAATTAATATTTTTAATGGTAGTTTTATGTTTGCAGAAATCCTGAACAGAAAGTACAGAGTTCACATATACCTTTTTATGCCGACATACAGTTTCCCCTATTATTAACTCATGTTCGTGTGGTACGTTTGTTACATTTGATGAGCCAATATTAACTATTATTATTAACTAAAGTTCATAGTTTACCTTAGGTTTCATTCTTGGCAACGACTAGCAACCACTGATTTTTTTTTTAACTTTTATTTTAGGTTCAGGGTTACAAGTGAAAGTTTGTTACATAGGTAAACTTATGTCACAGGAGTTTGTTATACAGATTATTTCATCACCCAGGTATTAAACCCAGTACCCATTAGTTACTTTTCTGCTCCTCTCCCTCCTCCCACCCTCTACCCACAAGCCCAAGTTGTTTTTTTCTTTGTGTTCATAAGTTCTTATTATTTAGCTCTCACATATAAATGAAGACATGTAATATTTGGTTTTCTTTTCCTGTGTTAGTTTGCTAAGGATAAAAGCCTCCGCCTCCATCCATGTTCCTGCAAAAGACATGATCTTATTTTTTTATGGCTGCATAGTATTCCATGGTGTATATATACCATATTTTCTGTCCATCATTGCCATATCCAGTCTGTCATTGATGGTATATAGGTTGATTCCATGGCTTTGCTATTGTGAATAGTGCTACAGTGAACATTTGTGTGCATGTGTCTTTATGGTAGAATAATTTATGTTCCTTGTGGTGTATACTCAGTAATGGGATTGCTGGGATGAATGGTAGTTTTGCTTTTAGCTCTTCGAGAAATCATCATACTGCTTCCACAATTGTTGAACTAATTTACACTCCCACCAAAAGTGTGTAAGTGTTCCCTTTTGTCCGCAACCTCACCAGCATCTGTTATTTTTTGACTTTTTAATAATAGCCATTCTGATTGATATGAGATGATAATCTCCTTGTGGTTTGGATTTGCATTTCTCTAATGATCAGTGATACTGAGCTTTTTAATGTTCTTGTTGGCAGTATGTATGTCTTCTTTTGAGAAGTGTCTGTTCATGTCCTTTGCCCACTTTTTAATGGGATTGTTTGTTTTTCTCTTGTAAATTTGTTTAAATTCCTCATAGATGCTGAATATTAGACCTTTGTTGGATGTATAGTTTGCACGTATTTTCTCCTATTCTGTAGGCTGTTTACTCTGATGATAGTTTTTTTTGCTGTGCAGAAGCTCTTAAGTTTAATTAGATCTCATTTGTCAGTTGATTTTTGCTTTTGTTGCAATTGCTTGGTGCCTTTGTCATGAAATCTTTGCCCATTCCTATGTCCGGGATGGTATTGCCTAGGTTGTCTTCCAGGGTTTTTAAAGTTTTGGGTTTTACATTTAAGTCGTTAATCCATCCTGAGTTGATTTTTATATATGGTATAAGGAAGGGGTACAGCTTCAGTCTTCTGCATATGGCTAGCCAGTTATTCCAGCACCATTTATTGAATAGTGAGTCTTTTCCCCATTGCTTGTTTTTGTCAGCTTTGTTGAAGATCAGATGGTCATAGGTGTGTGGCCTTATTTCTGGGATCTCTGTACAGTTCCATTGGTCTATGTGTCTGTTTTTGTACCATTGCCATGCTGTTTTAGTTCCTGTAGTCCTGTAGTATAGTTTGAAGTGGGTTAATGTGATACTTCCAGCTTTGTTCTTTTTGCTTAAGATTGCCTTGGCTATTCAGGCCCTTTTTTGGTTCCATATGAATTTTAAAATAGTTTTATCTAGTTATGTGAAGAATGTCATTGGTAGTTTGGTAGGAATAGCATTGAATCTGTAAATTGCTTTGTCCAGTATAGCCATTTTAATGATATTGATTCTTCCTATCCATGAACATGGAATGTTTTTCCATTTGTTTGTGTCTTCTCTGATTTCTTTAAGCAGTGTTTTATAATTCTCATTGTAAAAATCTTTCACCTCCTTGGTTAGCTATATTCCTAGGTATTTTATTCTTTTTGTGGTAGTTGTGAATGGGATTGCCTGATTTGGCTCTCAGTTTGGCTACTGGTGGTATATAGGAATGCTAGTAATTTTTGTACATCGATTTGATATCCTGAAACTTTGCTGAAGTTATCAGCTAAAAGAGCTTTTGGGTGGAGACTTTTCTAGATATAGAATCATGTCATCTGAAAACAGAGATAGTTTGACTTCCTCTCTTCCTGTTTGGATGTCCTTTCTTTCTTTCTCTTGCCTGGCTGCTCTGGCTAGGACTTCCAATACTATGTTGAATAGGAGTGGTGAGAGAGGGTGTCCTCGTCTTATGCCAGTTTTCAAGGGAAATGCTTCCAGCTTTTGTCTATTCAGTATAATGTTGGCCGTGAGTTTGTCATGGATGCCTCTTATTATTTTGAGGTATGTTCCTACAATACCTAGTTTGTTGAGAGCTTTTAACATGAAGGGGTATTGAATTTTATCAGAAGCCTTTTCTGCATCTATTGAGATGATCAGTGGTTTTTGTCTTTAGTTCTGTTTATGTGATGAATCACATTTATTGATTTGCGTATGTTGAACCACCCTTGCATCTCATATAAGTGTACTTGATCATGGTGGATTAACTTTTAATGTGTTGCTGGATTCAGTTTGCAAGTATTTTGTTGAGGCTTTTTGCATCGATATTCATCAAGGATATTGACCTGAAGTTTTCTTTTTTTATTGTGTATCTACCAGGTTTTAGTATCAAGGTGATGCTGGCCTCATAGAATGAGTTGAAGAGGAGTCCCTCCTCCTCAATTTTTTTGGAGTGGTTTCTGTAGGAATAGTACCTGCTCTTCTTTGTACATTTCCACTGATGGTTTTACTGTGTCCATAGTTTTGTCTTTTCCAAAATGTCATATAGTTGCAATCATACAGTATGTATCATTTTCAGACTGGCTTATTTCATTTACCAATATGCAATTAAGTTTCTTCTGTGTCTTTTTGTGGCTTAATAGCTCCTTTCTTTTTAGCACTGAATAGTATTCCATTGTATGGATGTACCACAGTTTGTTTATCCATTCACCTGTTGAAAGATCTCTTGATTGCATCCAAGTCTTTGCAATTACAAATAAAGCTGTTCTAAGCATTTGTGCGCAGGTTTTTTTTGTTTTGTTTTGAGACAAAGTCTCACTCTGTCACCCAGGCTGGAGTGCAATGGCACGATCTCGGCTCACTGCAACCTCCACCTCTCAGGTTCAAGCGATTCTCGTGCCTCAGCCTCCCGAGTAGCTGGGAATACAGGCACCCACCACTATGCCTGGTTGATTTTTTTCTATTTTTAGTAGAGATGGGGTTTTACCATGTTGGCCAGGCTGGTCTTGTACTCCTGACATCTGGTGATCCATCCGCTTCGGCCTCCCAAAGTGCTGGGATTACAGGCATGAGCCACGGTGCCCAGCCCCTGTGTAGATTTTTGTGTAGACATAATGTCCAGCCTATTTGGGTAAATACCATGGAGCACAGTTCCTACGTTGTATGGTAAGAATATATTTAGTTTTATGAGAAATTGCCAAACTACCTTCCAAAATGGCTGTAACATTTTATATTCCAGACAACAGTAAGAGTTTCTGTGGTGTCAGTGTTTTAGATTTTCGCCATTCTAATTGGCAGGTAGTGGTATCTCGTTGTTTTTGTTTGCAGTTCCCTAATATGATATTGAGCATCTTTTCATATGCATTTTACCATATTTTGTTTTGTTTGGTGAAGTATCTGTTTAGTTCAACTCTCTTTTGTCTTTTTTTTTTTTTTTTTAAAGACTGGGTCTTGCTATGTTACCCCAGCTGGATTTGAATTCCTGGGCTCAAATGATGGTAGTGTCTCAGCATACTGAGTAGCTGGGACTGCAGGCACACACCACCATTTTTTAATTGTTTTCTCATTGTTGACTTTTAAGCATTCTTTTTATATTTTATATTTCTTAGGGGTTTTTGTTTGTTTTGGTTTGGTTTTTTGAGACAGAGTCTCACTTCTGTCACCCAGACTGGAGTGCAGTGGTGTAATCTCAGCTCACTGCAACCTCTGCATCCTGGGTTCAAGTAATTCTAGTGCCTCAGCCTCCCAAATAGCTGGAATTACAGGCGCATGCCACCACACCCAGCTAATTTTTGTATTTTTAGTAGAGATGGGGTTTCACCATGTTGGCCAGGCTGGTCGCAAACGCCTTACCTCAAGTGATCCGCCCACCTCAGCCTCCCAAAGTGTTGAGATTACAGGCATAAGCCACCATGCCCAGCCAATTTCTGTTTTTTAAATGTGTTTTGCAAAGACTTTTTTTGTGTGTGGCTTGCTGTTTTATTCTCTTAACAGTGTCTTTCAAAGAGAAGAAGTGTTTAAATGTTCTTAAATATATTGGGTCAATCTTTTGTTTGTTTGTTTTAAGAAATCAGTGTATTAAATTTATATACAAAATGGATTCTTAGCTATGGTTTACTGTTGTCAGCATCAGTCACTAATAACAAAACTGAGATTGTTCTACATGGTGTTTTGCCCTCCCTGTAAATCCTATCTAAAAATTTTCCTCTTCTGTTCATTATGAGGTAGACCTGTGATGACTGGCTGTGTACTTGAAAGTCCTTTCTCTGAGTTTTCTTAGTTGGTCACAAAAACAGGCAACATTCTACTTGGCAAACAGAGACAAAATATTGATCATTTCTGTAATATTTTGTTTGGAGGTTATAAATCATTGCAGCTTCTCATTGACATGGCTTATTTCGGGTTAGGAACCAGAACTTAGGGCTCTGCTCCCAGGAAATTCTACATAAAGGGCACATTGTTAGCAGCCTACCAAAGCCAGGGTGTATCAGTAAAAATGTAATCCTACCCCAGTACACATGTAAAGTAGAGAATTGCATGCCAAGTGCCAGTTTTCATATATGGAAATACACACTTTTGCAGGTGCCCCTTTGCTTCTCACGTAGGAAATAAGCTGAAAAATTGACAGCTGAGCTTCTTTTTTGAGAAGATCTGGATACTTATTTGGCAACTGGAGAACAGCATAGTATAATGGTAAAAGACCAAAGCTCTTGGGTTAGAAAGACTTGGATTCAAGTCTCAGTGAAAGGCACACTACGTAACCTCTGTAAGCCTCCATGTTCACATCTATAAAGTGGAGTTAATCCCTATTATACAGGATCATATTGATAGAATTGAATGCTCTCCATAAATTAGGTGCGGACCAAAACAGACTCTTTTGATAGATTAAATGTTTATCCCCTTTGTCCATTCCCTTTTCTAGACCAGTGAAATGAATTTGCTTTCCACTAAGGACATGGAAACATATCTTGAATTTCTTCATCTTGCATGACAATTATTTTCAGAATCTTTCTCTAGCCTTCACTCACAGGGGAACTGGCCCCAAGTGCACGTTTTTAGTGCTTTCCCACAGTTTACCCCAGCTGTACTCTCCTACTAATAATGCCTTCCTGAAACTAGGCACTTAGAATGGTCCCAGGGCACAGCCAGACATGGCCTCCCATGTGGCTTCAGGTCAGCCAGAGCCAGTCAGTCCAATATCCTACTACTCGTACCCTCTTTTTCTGTTTATGACATTATGGATCCAAATGCAGATAGGTGTGCAGCTGCTTAAATAAGTCTAACTCCAGTAATACCAAAATAACCCTAAATCTGCAACAGATGCAAGGATGCCCCCTGGGGCAATTGTTAAGTGTGATGACAGCTGGGCATCAATTAATACATTTGTCACCTGCTCATGAGATAGGATCATGGGAGGTTTTGCAAAGGGACAATCTGTTGAACACTCTGCACAAAACTTAGTAGCAAGAAAAATTATTTGCGCAAGTATTCATTTTTATTTTACTTTAATGTTCTGCCTTATCTAGTTGCCTGTTTTGAGTCACAATTTTCTCTGTGCATTTAGATGAAGTTAATAAGATGGCTGGTGAGAGCAGTGCCCCCTTCAAGCAGGATTACCAAAAAAACCTTATTCAAGTGCTCCTCAGAATTTTTCCTGGGAAATATGGGCCTTCTCATTATGGGCTTAATGTTCATGATTTATTAGGTAATAACTATTTAAAATAAAACTAAGTAAAGCAGAAAATATATACTTTTCTAACATTTGGAGACTTGTTTGCTAAATTAAAAGACGAAGTGCCAAGACTATAAATTACTTTCGTATGTTGAGGGTGAATGTTTAAATTGTGCTTTTTTTTTTTTTTAACAGAATGTTTACTCATGAGCTTAGCATTTAAATGGTTAAAACAAGCCTTTGAAGTTAACACTCCATTAAGATGAATGGGGGTAATTCACACCTCTGCTGGTGCTATATTATTTCAGTCTGGTTGCAGAGAAAACAAGACAGCAGTAGGTTGATTTACTGTGTGAAGGCCCTTTAAACACCCAAGGTCTGGAAACCTTTTGGGGTGTGTTTGTGTGTGTGTGTGTGCGCGCGCGCACACACTTTTCCATCTAGAAGCAGGATCTGAAACTCAGTACAATCTAGGTACAGAATTGAGGTCTTGAGAATACTATAAATTCTCTATTATCCAGCAATTCCATATTGGCATTTGATGGGTAGCACATTACTAGATCAACCCAATCTCTCTGGCTTTGTTTGCTACTGTACTGTAGTGTTTCTTCCTACCATAGCATTTTTCTAAACTTCAGCTTAGTACAGGGATAAATCCATCAGTGGAAAAGCAGAAACAAATTATCCATTTTCTGGTGAACTTTATATATACCTTCAACTGGGGTTATGAGCTAATCATTGGTCTTCATGTGCTCCTTTTAAAAACATTTTCGTCTTTGTGAAATCTCCTGTTCTATATTTACCTGCATATAAAGCATCTACCTTTAAGAACTTTACAATTTTTTCTCATATGCCTGGGGTACTGAAGTAAGCAGAGATCAGTTGAAAAAGAGGCATTTCTTTCTCAATGTGCCCTTCATACCAGTTCTATATTGTATTTGAAATGTGTATTCCACCCATTGGTGGAAGTACTACAGCCATTTGACCCTGAAAGGATTCATTTTAGGGCCTGGGAATAAGGTTATCTTAACACACGTGAAATGGCAAACACTGTATAAGATGTTAATGAGTTTGGACGATCTCTGTTTAAAGTAAACAGATTTTTCTCTTCTCCCTTCTCTGTCCTGCATGTTTGCAGGCTCAGGTTACTGGGTAATCTGTGGGTAGCTGGGTGTGGAGAGTACTTCCGCTCTGGCTGGCTGTAGTGCTGACACTGCCAGTACAGTATATACAGAGAGAAAATAGATACTAGAAACAGAGGGACTCAAACTGAATTAATTTTAACCTGCTTTTCTTTTTGGCATGTTAACAGCTCTCTGCGGCTGTGTTAGAATTAGCCCTATGTTAAACATACTTTGCTTCCTGCAGATTTTTCTGCCTAGATTTTAGGTGTCATAATTTTTGACCTTAGAACATTTCAGAACCTTTTTATTCTACTGAGAAATTTTTTTTTTTAAACTCAAATACACAATTTATTCTTCTACTGGTAATCCTCGTGTATTTTTTCCATAGGAAGGTAGGAAAAACAGGAAAACAAAATTTTGATGGAGGATGAATAAAGATATTGTGGACATGGTTTCTTTATTGCAATCAGAATCCTTTCTGTTTCTCACCCTTCCTAAACAATCTGAAAAATGTGTTTACTATCACGATAATCTGTTGTCCTGCTTTGCCAAGCTGTCAGTCAGGACAAGCAATTATAAGGAACAGGAAGACATCTTGGCTGATGGCCAGGTGGGCAGGTGGGAATACGAGGTTTATTCACCTATGGTACAAAGTAAATGGGTCGAAAGGAAAATTGAGGTGCTAGGGAGAAAAAAAAAACCCAAAAACAGATGGATGAAAAGACATTGTAATATGGGATGTTATAAAGAAAAAGACTTGCAGAGAAATGTTTCTCACTTGTTTGAATGTACAATCATCCCTTGGGGGATTGGTTCCAGGATCTCCCTCATATACCAAAATCCATGCACATTCAAGTCCTGCTGCAGAACCACATATACAAAATATCAACCTTGTGTAGACATGTGCAGATTTTGCATCCTGAAATTACTATATTTTTTATCCATATTTGATTGAAAAAAATCAACCGTTAGGGAACCCATGCAGTTGAAACCCATGTTGTTCCAGAGTCAGCTGTGTATATATTTTATCTAGTGTTCATCACTGGACAGATACACAACACAAGAAAAAGGGCTGGCTAATTCATTCAGCAAATTCTTAGCACATATTATGTCCTAGAAGTTGAGCTAGTCCCAAGGTCATGAAGCTCTGTAAGACATACATACATACATCTTGCTTGAAAAAAGTTCAGATACAACTCTTATTTTTCTGACTGAATATTTTCAGATCAACTTGATAAGTAGAATTGCTTAAACAAAAAACTATACATGTATTTTAATATGTACATATATTTTTTAAAAAGATTTTGGAGTCAAAATTACCTGTGTTCAAATCCCAGCTTCTATCTCTTTCTAATTTTGGACAAGTTACCTTTCTCTGAACTTGCTGAAGACTCAATATTTGACTGGGTTTTCTCTCAACCAGAGGAAACTCTCCTTCACGTGAGATTACATATTTGGGAAAAACTCGAGTAAGCCATTAAGCATTGAATATACGTACACTTTTATTACTTTATTGTCCCTCAAATCACATAGCTTCCAACCATATTGTATCTTCTTCCATCTCTGCTTCAGACATTTAGTCAGCAGCCTGACTAGAAAACAGTATTCTAGAAATAGAAAATAAATGCATTTATTTTCACTACTGATGTATTTTTCCCCAGAAAAGTAATTATTTTAGTTTTGTAGTAAATATTATCCACATACTTTGACTTGACATCAGCATTTTTAGCAATGACATTACACTTTTGGCTTATAAAGTATGTGGTCAGAAAAGCTACAGGCCTTTTTTAGGTAAATTGCCCAGGTTCCTAGAACCCTGTACTTGTGCTATTGATTTACATTTTTTAAATATGAGGGAATATATATGCACACATATATATATACACATATGTATAGGTACACATATACATACATATGTTTGTATCTGTTATCTGTGTTAAATTTCATCCTGTTAGCTTCAGTGCACCACTTAAGCAGTTGAGATCTTTTTTTGAATCTTGATTCTAGTGCATCAGTCACCATTCCCTGCTTTTGTGACATCCTTCATCATACTTTCATTTTTTCATCCCATTCACGGATAAAAATGTTAAATGAGACAAGACTCACCAGAGGGCCCTGCAGCCCACCGCTATCAGTGTTTCTTCTGAGTTGTTATTAATGACCGTCTTATGGCCCCCAACACATGGTAGTGCTTTTTAACTTTACCCTGTTATACAAGTCGCTGTACCTACTTATTTCTCTGACATCAATCTATCCTTCATTCTCCAGCCACACTGGCCTTTCTGCCCCTTGAACACACCAAGCTTGTTCCCTCACACTTAACTGTTTTCCCTAGTTAGAACATAATTCTCAAAGACCTTTGCAAGCCTGGCTTCTTATTTAAGCCTCAGGTCAACTATCACCCCCTCAGAGATATCTGCCCCGTCTGTCTTATGGTCATGACCGTCTTATGGCCCCCAACACATGGTAGTGCTTTTTAACTTTACCCTGTTATACAAGTCGCTGCTGGAAATCTTGTTTATGTGTTGTCTGTGTCCACTAGACTGAAAGTTTCTTAAGAACTGGGACTTAACTGTGTTATAACCAAATCCTCAGAGCTTAGGACAGTGCCTGGTACTTTGGAGTAGCTTAATATTTGTTGCATGAATGCATAAAGGAATCTAACAGACTGTGTCCTTCTACTATTTGCCTCCAATCTGTCACAATGTCAGTTCTTCCTTTGAAATGCCTCCTAGATTTGCTTTTATCCTGACTCAGCCTCCTGCCAGATTCCTATCTAAATCTCAGCCTTCATCTCTTTGTGCCTGAAGTATTGCAGTGATGGTCAATTCAGGCTGTTCTTTGGCATCACTTGGGGAACTTTGCAAAAATTACCACATGCAGGTTCCACCCCAACCAGTTAAATCCAAATCTCTGAGGGTTATGACCCAGGCATCGATATACTTAGAGCTTCCCGGATGACTCTAATGCGCAACTACTGGATTGCCATATCTACCTACTAGCAGATGTATGTCTTCCAGCCCATTTTGCCTGTTACTGTTCTCTGGTCTCCTTGCAATCCTGTTTTCATAATATTACTCCCTTGCTCAAGAACCTATAATGGCTCGCTACTACCCCCATTAATCCCAAATAATGGCTCGCTACTACCCCTATTAATCCCAGATTCCCTTGCCTCATCCACTAAGCTATATTTCAGCCCTTTCTTACGTATGTTCTACAAGACCCTTAAACTGTTTTTTCTGTCTGGCACTTGATTTGCCTTTCATTAACTTCTATATTGTTACTCCTCTCCCTACTCCTACTTCCAGGTACATATCCAGAATGTGACTTATTTTTCACCTATCCAAATGCTTCTCATTCTTCAACACCCAGCTCAAATCCCAGCTCTGTAAACACTTTATACTTCCACTCCAGCCCACCCCTTATTATCTATATGATTCTTTTGGTATACCAAAGATTCTTTTTCAGTTTTTGAGTGGGTAATATGCACGTGGTACGGATTTTAAATTTACAAAAATGTCCTGCCATCCAATTCTGTCCCCAGCATCCAGTTTTCCTCCTTGGAAGCAACCACTTTTACAACTTTCTGTATTCTTCCCAGTGTATCCTATGTCTGTCTTAGAGAGAGAAAGAGAGAATACACAAACACAGGGAGAATACATGGATATACACCCACAAATGTTGGCATACAACATGAAATCCTTTGCCCCTTTGACTTCACTTAACATTGACTTTTTTTAGTTGTGCTAAACAAAAATAAATAAACAACACCTAACATGAAATCTGCCCTCTTAACAAACCTCTAAATGTATGATGTAGTATTGTTATTTATATGCACATTGCATAGTAGATATCTAAAACTTTTTCATCTGTCATGACTAAAATTCTATGCCCAATTGAACAACAACTCCCTATTTCTCTGTCCCCGTAGCCCCTGGCAACTGCCATTTTACTTTTTGCTTCTATGAGTTTGAGTGCTTTAGCCATCTTGTACCAAGGAATCATGTAGTATTTGTCCTTTTGTGACTGGCTTGTTTCACTTAGCATGTTATCCTCAAGTGTTATGCATATTGTAGCACATAGAATAATTTTCTTCATTCTTTAAGGCTGAATAATATCCCATTGTATGTGTATACCACAATTGCTTTATCCATGAATCTGCCAATAGACATTTAGGTTGTTTTCACCTTTTGGCTATTGTGGATGATGCAGCAATGAACATGGGAGTGCAAATATCTCTTCAAGATTCTGTTCTCAAATTATTTTGTATAAATATCCAGAAGTGGGATTGCTGTATCATATGGTAGTTCTATTTTAAATTTTTTGAAGAATCTCCATACTGATTTCCCTAATGGCTGTACTATTTTATGTTTCTACCAGCAGTGCACAAGGGTTCCAATTTCTCCATATCCTTACCAGCATTTGTTTTTTGTTATTTTGATAATGATCATCCTAACAGGTGTGAGGCAATATCTCATTGTGGTTTTGTTTTGCATTTCCCTGATAATTAGTGATGTTGAGTATCTTCATATAATGGCTGGTCATTTGTATGTGTTTGGAGAAATTTCTTTCATGTCTTTTGCCCATTTTAAAATTTAATTGTTTTTTTTTTTTGTTACTGAGTTGCAGTTCCTCCTGTATGTATATTAACCCCTTATCAGATATGTGGTTTCCAAATATTTTCTCTCTCCTTAAGATTTTTATTCTGTTGATTATTTCTTTTGCTGTGCAGAATCTCTTGTGTTGGATGTTGTCCCACTTGTCTATTTTTGATTTAGCATTATGTTTTGGAGTTTATTTTGTATCAGCATATACAAAACTCCCTAAATTTTAACAGCTGCATAGTATTCTGTTAATGCATAGACCATAATTTAATTAACTAGTTTCCTATCAATGCATATTGAGGGATTTTTTGTTTTAAAATGTTGCAATTTTATATAATGCTTCAAATATTATCTTTGTATACATATGTCATTTAGCACATATATTAATATATCTGTAGGATATATTTCTATCCATTTAACTGGAATTCTGGGTCAAGGGCATGTGCATTTTAAATTTTGGTAGGTATTACTACATTGAGCTTCATTAAAGATTTTTATTGGCTGGGCACAGTGGCTCATACCTGTAATCACAGTACTTTGGGAGGCTGAGGTGAGTGGATCACTGGAGCCCAGAAGTTCAAGACCAGCCTGGGCAACATGGCAAATCCCTGTCTCTACAAAAAATACAAAAATTAGCCAGGTGTGGCATGTGGCCATAGTCCCAGCTACTTGGGAGGCTGAGGTGGGAGGATTACCTGATCCCAGGGAGGTTGAGGCTGCAGTGAGTTGTGAGTGCTCCACTGCACTCTAGCCTGGGTGACAGAGCAAAATCGTGTCTCAAAAAAAAAAAAAAGATTTATGGATTTACATTCACAACAACTATATAGGAATTACCCTTTCAATTTTGTGTTGTTATTTAGCTTTTCACATTTAAATACTTTACCTCTCTCAGTTATAATTAGCCCAAAGACAGGAACTATGACATTACATATTAGCATCTCACAGTAATTGGTGCTCAGTAAATATTTGTTAAATCTTCATTGTGTATTTAGGGAGTTTTCCCACGAGTGGCGTTTCTGATGAGACCCATGTGAGAATTATCCCCTTTGCAAGTTTGCTGTTCCCAGGAAAGGATGTGACTGTGTGTGATATTCTTAGGCAAGATGCTTAGTTTATATTGTGTTGCTGGAGCCTGGGAAATCCAATATCAAGGTACCAGCAGGTTTGGTATCTGGTGAGGGCCCTGTCTCTACTCCCAAAATGGCCTTTGAATATTCCACCCTCTGGAGGGGAGGAATACTGTTCCTCAAATGACAGATAAGCAAAGAGAGAAAGCCCACTTCCGAAAGCACTTTTATTTTATTTTATTTTTATTAAGTTTTCATTTTTGTGGGTACATAGTAGGTGTATATATTTATGGGTTACATGAGATGTTTCAATACAGACATGCAATGTGAAATAATCACACCATGGAGAATGGGGTATCCATCCCCTCAAGCATTTATCCTTTATGTTACAAACCAATTATACTCTTAGTTATCTTTAAATGTACAATTAAGTAATTATTGGCTCTAGTCATCCTGTTATGCTATCAAATAGTAGGTCTTACTCATATTTTCTATTTTTTGTGCTCATTTACCATTCTCACCCCTCGCCTACTACCCCACAACCTTTGCCAGCCTCTGGTAACCATCCTTCTGCGCTGTATGTCCATGAGTTCAACTGTTTTGATTTTTAGACCCCACAAATAAGTGAGAACATTCGATGTTTGTCTTTCTGTGTCTGGTTTATTTCGCTTAACATAATGATCTCTAGTTTCATCTATGTTGCTGCAAATGAAAAGATCTCATTCTTTTTATGGCTGAATAGCACTCCATTGTGTATATGTTCCACATTTTCTTTGTTCATTCATCTGTTGATGGACACTTAGGTTACTTCCAAATCTTGGCTATTACGAACAGTACTGCAACAAACATGGGAGTGCAGATAGCTCTTCAATATATCTATTTCCTTTCTTTTGGGTATATACCCAGCAGTGGGATTGCTGGACCATATGGTAGCTCTATTTTTAGTTTTTTGAGGAACCTCCAAACTGTTCTCTACAGTGATTGTACTAATTTACATTCCCACCAACAGTGCATAAAGGTCCCTTTTCCCCTTTTCTGCACATCCTCTCCGTCATTTATTATTATTATAATCTTTTTTTTTTTTTTTTTTTGAGATGGAGTCTCGCTCTGTTGCCCAGGCTGGAGTGCAGTGGTGTGATCTCGGCTCACTGCAAGCTCCGCCTCCCGGGTTCACGCCATTCTCCTGCCTCAGCCTCCCGAGTAGCTGAGACTACAGACACCTGCCACCATGTCCAGCTAATTTTTTTTTTTTTTTTTTTTTTTTTTTTTTTTTGTATTTTTAGTAGAGTCGGAATTTCATCATGTTAGCCAGGATGGCTTCAATCTCCTGACTTCATGATCCGCCCGCCTCAGCCTCCCAAAGTGCTGGGATTAAAGGCGTGAGCCACCGCACCTGCCCACGGCATTTATTATTATCTGTATTTTTGATAAAAGCCATTTTTATTGGGGTGAGATGATATGGCAGTTTTGATTTGCATTTCTCTGATAATCAGTGATGTTGAACACCTTTTCATATGCCTGTTAGCCATTCGTTTGTCCTCTTTTGAGAAATGTCTCTTCAGATATTTTGCCCATTTTTTGATTGGATTATTATATTTTTTCCAGTGGAGCTGTTTGAGTTCCTCCTATATTCTAGTTCTTAATCCCTCTTCAGATGGGTAGTTTGCAGATATTTTCTTCTGAAAGCACTTTTACTGCAATTTTAAACCTACCAAGGAAGGTGGAGCCCTCATGGCTTAATAACCTCTTAGAGGCTCCATCTCCCAATACCATTACATTGGCAATTAAATTTCAATGTGTGTTTTGCGGGGAACAAACATTTAACCCATAGCAGACACCATTGGTTTCTATTGTTCTTCCAGGATCCTGTATTATTAATTTAGAAAGGCCAACTAATCCTTGGATCTATTATCAAGTTTAGTTTGTTTGAATAATTCAGTATAAATTAACTAGATGAAAAGGCTCTCCTCTATCAGTTCTTTACCATTCTTTTTATTATGAAAAATTTTAAACATGAATGCAAGTTGAAATAATATGCCCATATACCCACCACTGAAACTTAACATTTGTTCATATTTATTTTGTGACTCACATATAAATTATATTTATATGTAAATATAGAGTTGACTCTAGAACACCATGGGTTTTCTAACTGTGTGGGTCCACTTATATGGGGATTTTGTTCTGCCTCTGCCACCCCTGAGAAGGCAAGACCAACCCCTCCCCTGCCTTCTCCTCAGCCTCCCCAACATGAAGACAATGGGAATGAAGACCTTTGTGATGATCCACTTTCACAATAGTAAATATGTTTTCTTTTCCTTATGATTTTCTTAATGACATTTTTGTTTCTCTAGCTTACTTTATTGTAAGAAAACAGTACATAATACAAATCACATACAAAATGTGTGTTAATCAACTGTTATTAGTAAGACTTCCAGTCAACAGTAGGCTGTGAGCAGTTAAGTTTTGTAGGGGAGTCAAAAATTGTCCACAGATTTTCAACTGTGTGGTGGGTGGGCACCTCTGACCCCCACATTGTTCAAGGGTCAACTGTATATACAAATATTTATATTTGCTGAATGATTTGCAAAGTAAGTTGCAAGTAAGTTACTGACATTCCATGAAGCGGTAAGTAAAGTTGAAAATTATTTTTTGTAGATGTTACCATCTACCTTATCTCAGGCTACTATAACAAAGTACCATAGATTGGATGGCTTAAACAGCAGAAATTTATTTCTTTTTTTTTTAAATTTAATTTTATTATTATTATACCTTAAGTTCTAGGGTACATGTGCATAATGTGCAGGTTTGTTACATATGTATACTTGTGCCATGTTGGTGTGCTGCACCCATCAGCTCATCAGCACCCATCAACTCGTCATTTACATCAGGTAAAACTCCCAATGCAATCCCTGCCCCCCACCCCCATGATAGGCCCCGGTGTGTGATGTTCCCCTTCCTGAGTCCAAGTGATCTCATTGTTCAGTTCCCACCTATGAGTGAGAACATGTGGTGTTTGATTTTCTGTTCTTGCGATAGTTTGCTGAGAATGATGGTTTACAGCTGCACCCATGTCCCTACAAAGGACATGAACTCATCCTTTTTAATGGCTGCATAGTATTCCATGGTGTATATGTGCCACATTTTCTTAATCCAGTCTGTCATTGATGGATATTTGGGTTGATTCCAAGTCTTTGCTATTGTGAATAGTGC
>NW_016812078.1:118085-135098 GCF_001698545.2 Rhinopithecus bieti
ATCATTCTCCGTCCAGCTTTGATCCGTTGCTGGCGATGAGCTGCGTTCCTTTGGAGGGGGAGATGCGCTCTTATTTTTTGAATTTCCAGCTTTTCTGCCCTGCTTTTTCCCCATCTTTGTGGTTTTATCTGCCTCTGGTCTTTGATGATGGTGACGTACTGATGGGGTTTTGGTGTGGGTGTCCTTCCTGTTTGTTAGTTTTCCTTCTAACAGTCAGGACCCTCAGCTGTAGGTCTGTTGGAGATTGCTTGAGGTCCACTCCAGACCCTGTTTACCTGGGTGTCAGCAGCAGAGGCTGCAGAAGATAGAATATTGCTGAACAGCGAGTGTACCTGTCTGATTCTTGCTTTGGAAGCTTCCTCTCAGGGGTGTACTGCACCGTGTGAGGTGTGGGGTGTCAGACTGCCCCTAGTGGGGGATGTCTCCCAGTTAGGCTACTCAGGGGTCAGGGACCCACTTGAGCAGGCAGTCTGTCCTTTCTCAGGTCTCAACCTCCGTGCTGGGAGATCCACTGCTCTCTTCAAAGCTGTCAGACTGAGTTGTTTGCGTCTGCAGTGGTTTCTGCTGCCTTTTGTTGTTGTTGTTGTTGTTGTTGTTGTTGCTGTTGTTGTTTATCTGTGCCCTGTCCCCAGAGGTGGAGTCTACAGAGACAGGCAGGCCTCTTTGAGCTGCTGTGAGCTCCACCCAGTTCGAGCTTCCCAGCGGCTATGTTTACCTACTTAAGCCTCAGCAATGGTGGGCGCCCCTCCCCCAGCCTCACTGCTATCCTGCAGTTAGATCGCAGACTGCTATGCTAGCAATGAGGGAGGCTCCGTGGGCATGGGACCCTCCCGGCCAGGTGTGGGATATAATCTCCTGGTGTGCCCGTTTGCTGAGACCCTTGGTACAGCACTGTTTTGGGGTGGGAGTTACCCAGTTTTCCAGGTGTTGTGTGTCTCAGTTCCCCTGGCTAGGAAAAGGGATTCCCTTCCCCCTTGCGCTTCCCAGGTGAGGCGGTGCCTTGCCCTGCTTCAGCTCTCGCTGGTCGGGCTGCAGCACCTGACTAGCACCAATTGTCCGACACTCCCTAGTGAGATGTACCCAGTACCTCAGTTGAAAATGCAGAAATCACCTGTCTTCTGTGTCGCTCGCGCTGGGAGCTGGAGACTGGAGCTGTTCCTATTCGGCCATCTTAGAAATTTATTTCTTATAGCTCTGAAGGCTGGCAAGTCCAAGGGCATGGTGCTGGCTAGAATGATTTCAGTCCTGGTGAGGGCCTCTTCCTGGCTTGCAGATGGCTGCCTTCTTGTGTCCTCACATGGTGCAGAAAGAGTGATCTCTGTTCCTCTTCCTATAAAGCCATAATCCCATTATGAGGGCCCTACCCTCGTCACTTAATCTAACCCTGATTGCCTCCCAAAGACCCCATCTTCAAATACTTGTGGGTTAGGGCTTCAATATGAATTGAGGGGTTGGAGAAGACACAATTCTGTTCACAGAACTTTCTGTGAACAAGCATATTATTCCCTCCCTCCCTCTCTCCCTCCCTCCCTTCCTTCCTTCCTTCCTTTTCTTTCTTTCTTCTTTCACAAATGTCCCTTTCTCCAAAAGAATAAGAATCTGCTTTATGCAGCTGGCACCAGAACTTCTCTTAGTAAGGGAAATATCCTTAATGTCTTTTTCCTTGTGGGGGTGGGGGGAATGTCTTGATAAGTCATTTAGGTATGAAAGGTGAAATCTTACACAGTGGCACAGTAATGTGAATGTACTAAATGCCTGCTAATTGTATACTTTAAAGAGGTTCATTTAATGTTAAGTGAATTTCGTCTCAATCCAAAAAAATGTGACCCTGTAGAAATGGTTGGCAGGAAGAGAGGAAGTGAGAGAGATAGCTAAACTACTCTGTGTAAAAGAGAAAATGTGAATTTGGGAACTGGAGAAAAGCAAAGGGAAAGCGGCAGAGAGTGCTAAGCCAGTAGTGGGAATCTAGAGGAAAAGTGGCTGATGGGCATTTTAAGATCAGAAACATTTAATATTCACTTTTAATTTGCCTGTCTCTGTCTCCTGAAACTGATAAAGTCAGTCAGTAGACACAAAGATACCTTGTGTGAACAGAATTGTGTATGTAAACCCTTCTTACACCTACATGTGATGGAACACATACAGCCTTATGCTATATCCAGGTGATCCAGAAACCTCAAAAAGTGAAATTCAAAGGCAGAGATGGCCAAGAAAAAATGTAAGCCACCTGCTTCCTCTCAGAGTCCGTGGGCACATCAGGAGGGTTGTGGGACGATCCTCATGAGGGATGTGATTGAACCAACTTATGCTAACTCTCAAAGTGTATTGAGACTTTCCTTGACATCTCATTGGCAATATATTGTCATTTCATTGAGTAAAGGGCTCATTATTGACTAGTCATCAATTATACTTGTAGGGAAATGCCTCTTTTTAAAGACAAGAGACCAGACCTCCACAGAGGTAGATCTTGGAGGTTGGAGCAGCTCTAGAATTTCTAACATTTCCCCTTATGGTCATCTTGCTAGGTTCTCTGTAACAAAGCCTGGTAGTTCAGAAATCAGGCTCCAAGAACATGCCTTATATCAACCTGTTTGTGTGTGTGTGTGTGTGTGTGTGTGTGTGTGTTTGGGATCAGAGCCACTCAACTTCCTTTTTTTTTTTTTTGAGACGGAGTTTCGCTTTTGTTGCCCAGGCTAGAGTGCAATGCTGTGATCTCGGCTCACCGCAACCTCCACCTCCCAGGTTCAAGCAATTCTCCTGCCTCAGTCTCCCGAGTAGCTGGGATTACAGGCCTGAGCCACCATGCCCAGCTAATTTTGCATTTTCAGTAGAGATGGGGTTTCTCCATGTTCATCAGGCTGGTCTCAAACTCCCGAGCTCAGGTGATCTGCGCACCTCGGCCTCCCAAAGTGCCGGGATTACAGGCATGAGCCACTGTGCCCAGACTTCAACTCAACTTCTACTTGGATGGTGGCAGTAGGAATCAGAGGGAGTGGGGCCCCTAGGAAAGGACACTCCCATGGAAAAAGAGTGAAGACAAATTTTAAAATTCCCTGGTTTTCTTACCCAGTTCTCCAACCTGCTAAAATCTGAGAAAGTTTCAGATTTTAAATGAATGGAAGATCAGTAATCTCATAAAATAATATGACACTAATGAGCTGGCACTTCTGTGTATGGACCAGGTTCTATGCCAAGCACATTCTCATGTACTCTGAGGTAAGCACAGTTATATTCCCCATTTAATAGATTAGAAATTAAAGTTTAGAGAGACTGTAAGATTAAATGACTTGTTCAAGGTTATACATCCTTAAGATGCCATCCTAAGAATAGAAACAAGTTTGACTGTAAAGGCTGTGTGCTTAATTACCATGTTAATAAAGTGTATCCAACTGTTGGAGGTTTTTTCTACAAAAAGGTTTTGCTCATAGTAGGTACATAGTATTGACTGTGTTGAAGGCTGCTTTATTCATTTAAAATGTGGCACCTAAATCTGTTCTGTTACATCAGCCAGACAGTATTTTGGCTGGCCTTGTGTCCTCTTGAGTCATGGTTCATTGCCACAGCACTGTTATTTCTCCTTTTTTAAGTATTTCAGAGGAAATTCTGGACAAAGGGAAGGTATATGGGTTTTTAAGTAGAGCAGGAATGTGTTCCAATAGTTGTCAACTAGACTTTGAGAAAACTTGGATGTCTTACAAAACAATGTCAGAAATCCATTTCTGTGTTCTGTGACTTTCTACAAACACAATTTTTAAAAATCCAAATATAGCTTAGATCATCAGTAGTCTAATTCAGTGTTTCCCAGATTTGAGATTTCTTTTGGAACTTTAGAACGTCAAAATGAATCTCGGAACATTCATAATATTGCAAACTTGTTATTTTACAAGTTGATCGAGGACATTAAACTTGCCACCTTCAATATAAAAAATTAAGGTTATAATAAAATACGGTCTTTTAAATTCAACAGGTTTAGATTTGTGAAAAACTTGCTATGTAGTCATTTATCTCATCAAAGACCAATGAAAATTTTCTCATAGACCAACACTTGGAAACTACCAGTCTAAATAACCAGTCTATATTCAAAATTCAGTAAAGATTTGTTCACTTCTAATGCTCATTGACTTCAATTATCTTATAGGTAGAAAGAAGTAGATACAAAAATAGATCTTGATTACAAAATACATTGATAACTTAGTTGACTCTTTCCCCAATCATTACTAATCCTAACTTGCGAAAATATCTAAATAGGTTCTGGTTTACAAATATGCAAAATTTTGTCAACACTTCAGGATTTAGAAAAAAACACTGACAAGACATTTTTACTATATAACTTCCTAAGTTTATATGATACACCAGAAGTCAGTAAGGATTATGCCATAATAATATTTACATTTCACAGGGAAGCAAAATACTTGGAGCCTCTCCGTGTCTTTGTCTAAAGATTTGTCATTCATTTGCATTAAAAAAATTATTTGCTTTCATTCATCCAGAATGGTTCTCAATTTATTAGCTTACCAGACTACATAAATAGAGATGCATTCATGCATTTTAATTTCAGTGTAAAATGGCTTTCCTCAATTTTTTTTTCTACTCAGCTCTCCCAAAAGATGTCTAATCACTTCCACACTCAGTTACTTAAACCTTTCATAATATTGTTATTTCTATAGTAAAACAAAAAGTAATTTGCTTTTAATAAATCAGAGAGCCCTACTCTAGCAATCTAGAACTTGATTCTGGTGAGAGAAAATTCTCGAATTCTATTTCCAGCCTCATTTGTGAATAGATGAGTTTCCCTGTCACAAAGCATTGTTAGGTAGGTACAGTATTTGTTCTTTAGTTGGCAAACTACTGAAACTTACAGTCCAATGGAGATGACCTCTATACAGTGCCTGAGATGGTGATACCCTGAAGGGCAGGGTGTGGCTGGTGCATGTGCCACATGCACACTAGGCCATCTGTGCATGCTTGTTGAAAGAATGACATATCTTGGTGAGTAATAAGAACATTAAAAGCTCTGCTGGATAAGCTCATAGAGGTGGGGTTCACTGCCTTCTGGGTGAATGGAGAAGACTTCGTGAAGAAAGCAACAACTGAAGTAAAATTGAAGGATAACCAAAGTAGAAATGAGAGTGAAAGGAAGATATTCGTGCTTGGAAAGAAAATACTAACAACATGTACAGGAAAACACAAGGTATATTTTGGAGATGACAAGTAAAAATTTTGCCAGGAGCACAGATGTAATAGCAATTTGAGAAGTAAAGCTGAAGGGTAGGATCCCGATGTGGAGAATGCTGGGACCCAGGCTGAGCGTGGGCTTTACATCAAGTAGAAGTGGTAGAGAAAGATTAATTGCCTCTCTGCATTGGACTAGTGCCGTTTCGTTGTCTTTCAAAAGCTAAAAAGAAGCACTTTAGGCCTTCAAGGACTAGTTATCTAAAAACCACACTTGATTTGTTCTTAAGTCTCAGCTCCAGGGCATACGAGGAACTTTTCTGGAGGTTTGTAAAATTCCTCATGCAACTCAGATCCTATTAAGACCTCTGGCATCTTTTTTTTTTTTTTTTTTTTTTTTTTTTTGAGACAGGGGTCTCTCGTCGCACAGGTTGGAGTGCAGTGGCGCGATCTCAGCTCACTGCAGCCTCTGCCTTCTGAACTCAAGCAATCCTCCCACCTCAACCTCTGGAGTAGCTGGGACTACAGGTATGTGCCACCATGCCCAGCTAATTTTGTACTTTTGTAGAGACAGGGTTTCACCATGTTGCCCAGGTTAGTCTGGAACTCCTGAGCTCAAGCAATCTGCCCACTTCGGCCTCCCAAAATTCTGGAATTACAGGCATGAGCCACTGAGCCTGGTCAAGACCTCTGGCATCTCTCTCTCTCTTTTTTCTTTTTTTTTGAGACAGAGTCTCGCTCTGTCGCCCAGGCTGGAGTGCAGTGGTGGATCTTGGCTCACTGTAACCTCTGCCTCCCGGGTTCAAGCGATTCTCCTGCCTCCGCCTCCTGAGTAGCTGGGATTACAGGCATGCACCACCATGCCCAGCTAATTTTTGTATTTTTATTAGAGACAGGGTTTCACCATGTTGGTCCAGCTGGTCTCGAATTCCTGACCTCAGGTGATCCACCCACCTCAGCCTCCCACAGTGCTGGGATTACAGGTATGAGCCACTGTGCCCGGCCTCCTGCCTCCAAACTTTTGCACAAGCCATTCATGTTGTTTTTCTGTTTCCCCTCCAAAGCGTTTCTTCTCCCTCAAAACCTATTTCCACACTCAACCTCCTCTAGAAGGACTTACTTGACTATGACTTAATGTAACTGCTTCATTACTCAGGAAACCTATGCTCAACATCTTGATGCTACATTTAATTTCTCTAAATTCTTTATATTTGCATGTCTAACCACCCTGTGACAGCCTTTAGGAAAGGTTCCACATCTGCCAGCTCCTTTGTATCCTCCATCTAGAACCTGCATCCCATCCCCACTTTACCCACCCACCTCAGAGACTTCATGGTACAGTGCAATATACTTGGTGAGTGTTGATGGTTTAAGAGTGTGCCCTGAACAACAAAGAATTTCTTTGAAGCTGAAATCCTATACCATCCATGGAATGTGGAGTTTCACCTCTCTTTGGCTTCTGCTCCTTTCCCCAGCACATGTAGAGCTTCTAGAACAGTCCCCAGCAAGAGAGGATCACTTGGTACACCTCTTTCTTATCCTCACTGTCTCCAGTCTGCTGTAGGCCTGTTAGTGATGATCAGGATACAGGTTTTAACATGGCCAAGCTGTTAATAACCTGAGATTGGGCACCATGAACAATAAGCATTAAAAGGCAACAACAACAACAACAAAACCTGTTAATTTTATGCAGGCTTAATTTTTTAAAGAAGTGTTTCTTCCTAACTCGCTCTTACTCTTCTTCATCTACTTTCTCATACCTATGACTAACAATGATAAGGATACCCACCCACTATACACACCTAATTCCATCCCTCCAAATTTGATTTCGTGTTCTCTAGAGCTGGCGTGTTACGTGACCTATTGTGGGGAGAGGCTTAGCTGAGGGACTCTGTGATGCCAAATGGACAAAGACATACTTTTTTCTCCAGGTGCCAGCCTGGTGAAAATCGTAGCACCTGCGGATTTGGAGCTGACCCTCTCCTTTGGAAATTGTGCCTTCCAAAAATATATCTTACGCTGCCTGTACCTGCATGGGTACAGGTTTTGAGTCTTACCAACTGCAGCTTCAGGCTGAACTTGAGTTCTACCCTCATGGATGCAAATCAAAACAGAGCTCTGAATCAAGTCTGGGAAGCAAGTCGAAGTGGTTTGATTTGCATGGGGAGCTTTTGTCTCTGCATGAAGGCAGCCAAATTCCCTAGGCTCCCCAGCCCTCCGGAAATAAGCTTTACAGGACCCGGGGGCCCAAGCCCAGTCGGGTGGGTGTGATTTGAATGTTCTCTGCTACAGCTGCTGCACAGGGCCCTGGTCACTGCTGTTGGTTTCGCTCTATTTTACTGCCTCAGAATCCCCCTGTGCATGTTAGTGGTTAATACAGCAGCCAGGAGACGCCAGACAGCTCTCGGCACCTGGTTCAAATTTAAGGCTCATTTACACATGATGTCACACACGCATTGTCAGCGCGAGGGAGGTCAGGATGGTTCATTTTGGGAAGGTTCACATTGTTGAGTCTTTACAACACTCACTGCTATTAATGCCTTAACCATCTGACTTGGATTTCGGTTTTCTGGCATGAGGTAATCCCAGGCACTAGATTTATATGCTGAATGGGAAGCCAGCAATGGTGGCTAATCATGCTGGTTTGCAGATCTGCACCTCTGGAGCCTTGGGATGGAATTAAAGGGCCACATGGCAAGTAGCAAATCATGGGGGTTTTGAGCAGGAGGGGAATTAGCCAGACCTGGAAGCAGGGGCCATAGACGGGGTGTTGTCTGAGCCAGGAAGTTTGATTGAAGAATGGAAACCAAGGTAAATTGGACAAGGATCTGGGCCCAGAGACTACAGGAATTATTCTAGTTTGACCAGTGCTTTGGGTCATTGCTTGACCCACCCTTTTGCTCATCACCCATAGAAATCCCAGACCCATCTTTCCAGGCCCAGTGTAAGTCTCTCATGTTCCATGAAGCCTTTCCTGACCACCCATCCCACAGTAATTTCTTTCTCTCCTGAATCCCTAAGTACTTTTGTTACTGAGTACTTAATTTGTGCAACTAGCTCATTTTACCCTCACAACGATTCCATGCGGAAGGCATTATTATTTCCATTTTACCGATAATGAGACAGGTTCAGAGAGGTTAAATAATGCATCCAGCGTCAAACTTTTAAGAGTCAGGATGGAATCATGGTTCCAGGCTTAGGTTCGGAACCACTGGGGTAGGCTGTGTAGAACTACATTTTCTGTGGTACGTGGTATCAGTAACATGGGAGAGACAGGCTGTGCCTCAGGAAGATGCCACATGAGAGTGCACAGCAGTGCTGTAGTGCCTCGTATTTATCTGTAGTCCCAGGTGCCTGGCTGTAAATAACTGCAGGGCAGTGACCATCACCTCTGCTTTTCTGCATCCCCACATTTCCTAACACAGTGTTCCCCAAAGTGTGCGTCAATGGATGGATGAATATTAGCACCCCCACACCACCCTCACCTGAAACATACTGAAAAGTTTGAGATCTTTGGATAACCACCCCATCCCCTGCTGCTGTCTTCTGTCATGTAGCTGAAACTGTAAAACTGGTTTGCCTGTCACAGCTCCAGTGAGCCTCCTTACTCACCGGAAATTCAGAGAATGTCTTTAATCCTGCTTTAATCCTGCTGACTACTTTGATTTTGCTTTTTAACTTGTACCAAGACCTATTGCCATGATGGGTCTCTGCAAATGGGCTTTCTTGTTCCATGAGTCTCTGTTTTAGTCAAGTGAAGGGCACACCACACTCCTTTCCACTGGCTACCTCTTACTTATCCTCCAAGAGGAGTAGAGGAGTACTCACTCCCAGAACCCTTTCCTGGGGTCTCATGCCGAGGTTAGGTGCCCCTTCAGTGTGCTTTTTGCAGCTGAACCCATAGTAGCATTGTAGTTTAATTCCTGTTTGCTTGACTGAAGCAGAGACTCACCTGCAGACACCTATAGGTGCCTTCCATGTTGCTCAGATGAACAGCAGAGAAGGGTCAGGCCTGCCCTGGGTTTCTACCCCTCTCCTCAAGGCCCTTTCTAGTCACTACCCACAGCCTGCTCATGACTGCAGGGATCATGCCTCTGGGCCTCTATCCATGCAGCTGCCTCTGCCTGCACTCCAGGACAGGGGCCTTCTCTGTTGTCCACTGGAGCCCTGTGGAAGGGACTCCTGACCCTAGCCCTAGGGAAGTCATCTCTGAAGGTTGTTTTATTACATTGTCTCCTCAGAATGACCCTGTAGACACAGTGTTTTCTCAGTGTCCTCTTACCTTTGAACAC
Organism: Rhinopithecus bieti; assembly: GCF_001698545.2. Classification (NCBI taxonomy): domain Eukaryota; kingdom Metazoa; phylum Chordata; class Mammalia; order Primates; family Cercopithecidae; genus Rhinopithecus; species Rhinopithecus bieti. The sequence goes on from NW_016812078.1 coordinate 127,550, forward strand.
ATCCAGGAATAATTGAAAGACCAGGCAATCAAATGCCCCTCTCATAAATCACGTCACTTCAGAGCAGAACTTAGAGTTTGGTTTGCAAGCCACACCAAATAGTTTGAGCTTGCCCCTCTACCATTTCCTCCTCCTCTGAGCCCGGAGGTTCACCTAGTGGACTGTAGCAATGGATTCCCTTGCCCCTGGCTTCCTGTTGGGTTCAGCCAGAGAGCAGGACCAGTGGGAGCCTAGAGGGGGAGGAAAGTGAGGTCAGGGTGTCTGCTGCCCACTCCCTGCCTGCCAGGCCACTGTGGGTAGACTGTACCTCAGGTGGCCCTGCCCATGTGTAGCCGTGCTCACCAAGTTCTGGGTTCTGGAAACCTCCCCCTCCTCTTGCCCCTTCAGTCATAGGGTGGTAGCCTCCCTCATTGCTGTTAGCTTTATGCACTCAATTGTGTTCCAACTCCAAATTCGTACATTGAGGCCCAAATCCCCAGGACCTCAGAATGCAACTGTATTTGGAGATAGCGTCTTTAAAGAAGTAATTAAGTTAAAATGAGGCCATTAAGCTGGTCCCTAATTCAATGTGACTGGTATTCTTGTAAGAAAAGGAAGAGGTACCATGGAGATGTGCACCCAGAGGAAAGGCTGTGTAAGGACACAGCAAGAAGAGGCCTTAGGAGAACCAAACCTGTCCACACCTTGACCTTGCACTTCCCAACCTCCAGAACTGTGAGCAAATAAATGCCCATTGTTTAAACCACCCAGTCTGTGGTATTTTGTTGTGGCAGTTCTAGCAAACTAATACAGTGGTACATACTATCCCATGGGGATTTCCCTAAATGTTGCTTATTACAGTGTGTAGGTCCTTTTTGGTAAGCTTTCCTTTTGGGATGTCATCTGTTTCTTGTTGGGACCCTGATGGATATCCAGGCTTAGATGCCAACAGAAGGTTTTAGTGACAAAGGCAAGAAAAGCTGTCACTGGAAGTGGCTCCCCGCTACCAGTGTCCCCCCATCATGTAAACCCACCTGGGTTCTCTAGTGCTACTCCAGGGTATTTCTTCTTCTTAGAAGCTGAGTGACTCTGGACTGATCATTCCGTGTGAACTTCAGTTTTCCTCTTCATAAAGCATAGGCAACAAAAGCTGCCTTTTTGGGGTGTTTTGAGGCAACGTGTTGGATGCAGATGTGAATTGACTGAGATAACCCAACAGGTTGCTCTTCTATAGCAATATTTGTAAACGATTTCATTGATAAATATGCACAAAGCATTGAAATCTTCGAAGGCATGAAAATGGTGATGTTTACTAGGAAAGGCAGCTCTGAGTGTAGTGTGGGGGCGGCTGTGCAATTTGCCCAGCAACTTTCTATGCCCTCCCAAGTCCAGGAAATGTTGCAAACCACAGTGCAGCAGAGACAGAGACCCATGTACCAACCTATTCTCAGTCAGGTTTTCATTAGCTCTTCATAGACAGCCAGTCAATCAGTTTCAACTTTTACTTCACACTCTTCTGCCATAGAGGCCCCATACATACAACAGGTGAATGGAGCATACCTTTGCCTTCTTCTTCCTTTTCATTTGGGAATGAAGTCAAATCAGCTAGAGGCCAGAGCAACTCAGACACCTAAATAGGTACACAGTGTGTGGTAAGATGACATTGTGTCTTCTGGCTGCTAATTCTTATTTTCAATAAATGAAACTTCTCAACCATGTTATTTTCACCTGCCCAAGCTAAAACACAATCTTCACTGTCCCCATAGCTGCGAAGAGGGAGATCCTGACATAACATGTGGGGATGCTGCTAGAGCCTTTGCCCTCTCTGCAAGCTAGACTTGCTACTGGCCCTTCCCAGAGTGGGCCAAGAGACCAGGCTTCTTCCTCAGTTGGACATCTGGCCTTCCACAAAATAGAGTTCTCCCCTGGGAGGATGATGCCTCCAGGGCAATAGGAACACTTTTTTGTTAGCTCATTACTATCTCTATCCAATTCTGTTCTTGTGGGTGTGAAAAGCTATTGAGGAATGAAATGGCCTTGTGGGCTAGACAGGTGAAAAGGGAATACAATCTCAGCATGTGAAGGTCTAGAAAGAGTGGCACTTCAACTCTTAAAAAAAAAAGCCAGACAAACTGCAAGTTTACTACTTTTTTTGGACCCTCAAAGAGCTGAGGTCACAGGGCAACCCAATTAGCCTAAAAATCTAAGGACCGGTGGGGCCTATGAAGAAGCATGGGACACAAGCCCTTGCTTACCTGGGGCAGATGTAGCCAATAGAAGAACTCAGCAGGAGTAGGTAAAGAAATGGTGGGGAACGAGTGAGGACTGGTGAGTGTGGAGCCCCTGGGGAATGCACATACAGAGGGAGTTTGCAACTTCTTAGAGACTTTTCTCCATGGCTCCCACCAGGCACCGTATCCCACCAGAAAAGACTGGCCAAAGTCCTGAGAAAGAATCCCTCACACTGCAGGCATGGGGGTAAGGGAAAATAGTCACTGCAAAGGGGCATGAACCCCACCCTTTCTCCTTTCTGGAACAAAATCTTAATCTACAGGAGAAAGGGAAAATACCGTTTCCTTTAGACTACTGGCAAAACTTAGGGAAGAACAAAAACAGAACAAAACAAAACACCTCTCTGTCCCGAGGAAGGGGCAGGAATACAGAAACAAAAACTAAGAATGTATTGCCAATAAATATACTCAAGAAGAAATGTTTAAGAAGTTCTTCAGGTGGGAGAAATGTGAAACAAGATCGAAATGCGTAACTAAAGACACAAAAATATGAAGAGCACTGGAAATTGATTAAATGAAGCTAAACTAAGATACATGTAAAATGTTTAAATGATCTTAAAAGATAAATGACTGTCAAGAGTAAAAATAGTAGCAATGTATTATGTGTGTATAGGGTAGGTAATAGTAAAATGTATCGTAACAATAATACAAAGGTTGGGAGGGAGGAATTGAGAAGAAACTATTTTAAGATCCTTACATTATGAATGAAGCAGTACATTATTTGAAGGTAGACTCTGATCAATTAAAGATGTATTGTGTAAACCCTAGCACAACAACTAAAAAATTTCTAAAGAGGTGTAAATCAAATAATGGAGATAAAATGCAATCATAAAAATGTGTTCATAAGAGTAGGAGTCAATGAAATTGAAAAATAGAAAAACAATAGAGAAAGCCAAAGAAACCAATACCTATTTCTTATAAAATATCAATAAAATGGATAAGCCTTTAGCCAGACTGACAAAGAAAAAATGGAGGAAACACAAATTACCAATATCAGGAATGAAAGAGGGAAATTACTACAGATCCCATAGACAATAACAAGATAATAAGAGAATGCTATAAACAACTCTATGACCATACATTGGACAACATAGATGAATGAATTAATTTCTTAAAAGATACAAATTATGAAAACTCACCCCAGAAGAAATATACAATTTTAATAGTGATATATATTAAAGAAATTGAATTGTACTTGTAAGCCTCTGAAATATTCAACAGTTAAAAGAACAAACAAATTAAGAAAAGGTCTAGATATTTCAATGGAAAATTCTACCAAACATTTAAAGAGGAACTAGCACTAATTATGTATGATATATTCTAGAAAATAAAAGAGGAGGTAACATCTCAATTCATTTTATGGGGCCAGCATTACCCTAATATCAAGATAGATAAAGGCAGTTTCAAAAACTATAGACCAGTATCTTTCATGAATATTGATGCAGAAATACTCAACAAAATATTAGAAATCTATGAAAAGAAGAAAACAACATGAACAAATGGGTTATGCTGTTAAACCAAGCCTGATTCAGTTTTTTAAAATTAATTTTTAAATAATAAAATAATTATTCCATTATATTAACAGGCTAAAGAAGAAAAGCTGCATGATTATATTAATTTATGCAGAAAAGGCATTTGACAAAAGTCAGCATTCATTCATGATAACTCTCAGCAAAACAGGAGTTGGAAATTTCCTCAAGCTGATAAAGGGCATCTAAAAAAACAAAAACAAAAACCAACCCTACAGCTAATATTATACCTAATGCTGAGAGACTGAATGTTTTCTCCTAATATTAGGAGACAAGAATATCCTCTCATACCACTCCTATTCAACATTTTTCTGAAAGGCCTAGCCAGTGCAATAAGGCTATAGAAAGAAATACAGAACATACAGATTGGAAATGAAAAAAATGAAACGGTCCCTACTCACTGACAATAGGAATGTTTATGTAAAAAAACAAATAAACACCCCCAAACTATCACCAAAACACCCGACCTACAATTAAAATGTGAATTCTTAATCATAACATGTTATGAATGTCCAGCCTTCTGTGTGTGTGTGTGTATGTGTGTGTGTGTGTGTGTGTGTGTGTGTGTGTGTTTGCATGTGTGTATTTATGGAGTTATCATTCTTGCTTTTTGACTATGCAGCATTCAAACATTATCTGTATTGGAGGAGAATCTCTAAATATATGTCTTTACCAGCAAGCTAAAGGGACCAGATAGATATTTCTTCTCTCTGTTTCATGGGAGGTAGAACCATATGACTGAGTCTTGACCGATCAGGTGCTCCCATGCTGGGCTCAAATTTCAAGGAAGTAACAACATTATACAGGAGGCTGTTGGAGATTTCTCATGAGGACAGCTGAATCAGGAGTCCCGCAATGCAGAAGTTTGTGTCTGGGGATGGTGGGATTTTGTTTATAACACTACCAGGCTGGACCATGATATGAGCTGGCTATGTTCTTGGTTGCCTCACCACCCTTTGTTCCTGTCCTGTTGCCAAGCCTAGTTCACCAGCCTTCTTGTTGAGTCTATAAGCTACCTTCTAATAAGGCTATTTTTCTACCTGATATCCAGAGTTTTTTCCTTCTGTTGTTATCAACAATGTGTGTTTGTGTGTGTGTGTGTGTGTGCGTGCGCACGCACGTGCGTGTATGTATTAAAAAAATGGGAATGGGTATTAAAAAATACTGCTTCTATTGTCCTGTTACTGTATTTACTTAAACATATATACTGTCAACATTTTTCCATGTCCCTAATGTTGCTCTATTTAGTCATTTTAATTATTGCCTGGCATTAACTTATAGGTATTTATTGTAATCTGTTTAACCAGTCTCCCATGACTGGACATTTAGGTTGCTTCTAACATTCTAAACAGCACTGCTATGCATATCTATACATATAAATATTTTGGATTTTGACTAATTATTTCCTTAAAGTTCTACATGTAGAATTGCTATATCAAAGGGTAGGTACGTTTTTCAGGTTTTTGATTCATACTGCCAAATTTCTCACCCTCTCTCTCAAAAAACTTGTGACAATTTATACTACCATCAATCATATGCCTGTATGACAATGTTGATTTCCATGCATGCTACCAACATTGATTATTATCTTTGTGAAATTTTTGAGTTACTACTCGTGTTCAATGACTTTGCAAATATTTGTTAGCTGTTTGTAATTATTGCTTTGTGAGTGACTGCTATTGTCTTTTGTTCATAATTCTTTTGAGGGAAAGGAACATACTTTTCTATTGAATTTATAAGAGCTCATATATGTGTGTGTGTGTGTGTTGTATATATATAATTTTTGTTTGTTTGTTTGTTTTTGAGATGGAGTCTCTCTCTGTCACTCAGGCTGGAGGAGTACAGTGGCATGATCTCGGCTCATTGCAACCTCCATCTCCCAGGTTCAAGTGATTCTCCTTTTATATTAAGGGATCTATCTGTCTAACATCTATGGATCTATGCGTCATATATATTAAGGTGTGACGGCCATGTATATTGCTATTTTCCCCCAATTTTTATTTGTGATTTTGCTTTGTTTATTCCATTCTGATTTTTTCCCCATTTGTATATAGTCTATTAACAATCCTTTATAGTTTATGTCTTTGGTTGATACTTCAAAATAACTTTCTCGTCCCAAAATGGTAACTGTATTTACATTTTTTTACTGGTACTCTTATGTGTTTTTTTTTTTTTGTAAAATAATCATATGGAACTAATTTCGTTTTAAGGTACGAGGTACTAGCTAACATTTTCTCCAAAGTTACTAAATTCTTAAGTATGTTTGAATTTGTGAACTCTGTATTTCTGAACTTTTCTTAATGTTTCCTTAATCTATGCTAGGTCTAAATTATTCAATTAATTAAACAATTTCAAGAATTCAGAAGTTTTAATATTTGATGAGAAGTCTGCAGCCTTGAGGTAGAATGTTGTTGCTTGTTACTTAGTGCTGGGGAATCGGGGTGCCCTTGATCCTAATACACTCTCAGGCTTTGGCAGGCCCTGTATGCCTGGATCTCAGGAGTGAGGCTTTCTCAGAAATCCTGCCCTTCTTCCTCCTCCTGTGGCAGCTGAACCCTGCCTTGTGTCATGTGCAAGAGAGAATGTCTGGATCTGGGGCTCAGGACAGTTTCTTGCCCCTTCCCCAGGGATCAAGGGTGTTTTGGCTTTCCCCTCCCCATAGCTGCAGTATGTCTTCACCTGTGCCCTGACCGCAACAAGCTGTATTATCCCTTCCCGGTGGCTTAGGTGGGAGGAGGGTGTGGGTGTAGCCTTATGCCTTTCCTTCAGCAATGTCGCCCCTCTTCCCTGGGCCTGCATCGTGCAGGGAGGCTTCTTTGCTCTCCCACCCTGTCTTCAGTCCTTTCTCAATCAGTGGGTGGAAGGGAGTGGAGAAGAGCCTGCAAGTGGGCATGAATTCCTCTTGTGTCTGCAGCCCCCAGGGCTGCTACACTCATGCTAGTCCAGTTCTGGTCTTTAGTAAAGTGTTAAAAGCTTTAGATGAATTCTTTTTATATTTTTGTATGGCACGCAGTGTCTCTTCCCATACTCAGCCACAAACCCTTGTTTATGTCCCATCTCTTCTTGGGGACATAGCCTTTTCTTAGATTTCAGGCTTTTGGGTTCCCTGTGACCTCAGCTTGCTGATGGACTCAAGAAAAGGTATGGTTTTGTGGTCATCTGACTTTGTTGTTGATGTTAGGATGGGAGAGACACTATTTTAAGCTTTCATTATAGTAAGCAGGAGGGGAACGCCTGTGTTTTCGTAGCTAATCAGGCATGGACCCTGCCCTTATTCTCTTTTTAAAAATTTTCTTGGCTATTCTCACGTATCTGTTCTCTTAAATATACTTTAGAATCATTTGCTCAAGCACCTTAAAGCCAAACATCTCCAAAAAGAATTCCTTTTGGATTGACATGGTGTCAAAATATGTAAACTGACTTCAGTCCCCGATGTTGTTGAAACTTCATTCCCAAGATCTGAATAGAGCAGTCAGAGAGGGTTGTGACTGGCAGACCACCTCCAAGGCCAGCCTGCCTCTAAATCCCACCTGTTTTGTTTTGGTGTCTTGAAATTCCAGCATTAGAGTGCAGAGAAATAGTTATAGGACCTTAGAGGATGAAAATGTATGCAGTTTGTGTTGGAAGGACCAGCATAATAACTAATGTGCAACCATCACTCCACTTAAAAATTAAGGTCACAGATCTGGACAAAGTATTGTGTGAATTAAGTGAGTGAGTGAGTGAGTGAGTGAGGGAGGGAGGGAGGGA
>NW_016812078.1:135365-139218 GCF_001698545.2 Rhinopithecus bieti
AAGAAGGGAAGGAAGGGAGGGAGGGAGGGAGGGAGGGAGTGAGTAGGGAGAGGGACTCTGTTAAGAACAGGGGAGCTAGAGGGGAAATGACTAGATCTGAAACTGAGAGCACCTGGGTAGCTGAGAATGCGGACTCTAAATCTTCTGGGGACAAGGGGAGGGAAGCGAAAGCCCCACAGCCACCTCTGTGGTTGTCACACTTCAATCTGGCAGCCAGAGAAAAGCCCAAACCAGGCCAGATGAGGCTCCCCTCGAGGACTATCTAGATTGTGTGCTAGAAGGAAAAAAGGGGAAAACCCTCCAAGAGGATCCAGCAGTGATCACAGCTATTGATTTGTACTCCCAAGGCCCTTGCAGCCATGCTTCTCTTAAAACCAAATGAAACAACCATTGACAATTTCGGAAAGAATTTTCCAGTAGAAGCAATAGAGAAAGGAAAAAAATTCTGAGAAAAAAACAACAACAAAAAACCCTTCTTGATGTTTTCCACAGACTGCTTTAGAAAGAGAAAGACTGATGCAATCCAATCAAAGACAGTGATCCTCGGTTGACCCAGGACATTTCACAGACCCAGAACGCAGAAGGCGCAGACGCCCACATGCAGGCCTCAGTTTGACTTTTTAAATGCAACCATTTTTTGTAAATTAATATTTAATTTCAACCAACTCCAGCACCTCATTAAGGAGGGGCCTGTTCTTTGCCAAACTCTTCTAAGGGAACCTGCTGGGTTTGAGTGTAGGTGTCAGCAAACATTTCCCAGTATGTTCTAATGGGGAAATATTTATTTTGTTACACTCCTTCCTAACCGAAAATACAATTATGTGACATGTTTTATATGACCAAGGGGATTTGGGCTAAGATTTTGTATCCATAATGTACCCTAATATTGAGAAACATTGTTTTTAAAGAATTCTCTTTGGCATGGACTGGGAGCTGCATCCTGGAGAAATAGCACCTCATGAGAATTTCCCTTTAGCCCTGAGAAAAAATAGTTTGGGAACACATAAGAGTATATTTGGTTTGGGTTCTTAAATCCTGCAGGGTCTCTGAAAGAGGCAAATGAGTGTGAGAAAGAATTAGTTACTGCAAGTTTATTTCATAATGGTCTATAAAAAATATACATGTTCCATTTCTAAAGCTGCCATGCCCTTACTATAGCTATAGCTATTTTTTAAAACAAGAAAGACTTTCCACAAAGTCATTTTCTGCTTTGGGTGGGATAACATTTAAAGCAAGGTATAAAGGACCTTTGTCAGAATAATTACCATTTAAGGCAAAGGTCTCCAAGATTTTACTTGGACCTGAAGATCTTGGCGCAGCCCTGGCTCTGTGGAACACTACACACATCCAGTGACCATGGGAAAGCTGGTTCCCTGCTGGGCAGTGCTGCAGCATGAGTACAAATCTCATGCTCTGAAGGGTGAAATGTGACGATCTGCTAAGTGAAGGCTCTGTCAGGAGAAGCCAGAGGAATGGCAATAGCTCACCGAACCAAAATCCATGAATTCCCAGCCCTTTCTCATCGTCACCTTTTTTACATTTAGAACATGTCCCTATGGGCACCTCCAGGGAGTGGGTGCCAGGACTCAGTGTGCCCGGCCCAAGGCCAAAGAGAGTTTATTATCAGAAGGATCACTCACATGATTTGAAACCACAGGAGAGACAGAGATGTGTGATGGCTGAAAGCAGAAGTTGGGCTAAGGTTTGTAAGAAAGACCAGCCAAGCAGCCTATGCATTAATTAGTGTTCTGCTGGTTGTTGTTAGGAGGCATTATCATTCATCACTTAAAATAAGACTTTTTATTTATTTATTTTTAATTTTTTTATTATACTTTAAGTTCTGGGGTACATGTGCACAACATGCAGGTTTGTTACATGTGTATACATGTGCTGTGTTGTTGTGCTGCACCCATTAACTCATCATTTACATTAGGTATATCTCCTAATGCTATCCCTCCCCCCTCCCCCAACCCCACGACAGGCCCCGGTGTGTGCTGTCCCTCATCCTGTGTCCAAGTGTTCTCATTGTTCAATTCCCACCTATGAGTAAGAACATGCGGTGTTTGGTTTTCTGTCCTTGCAATAGTTTGCTCAGAATGATGGTTTCCAGCTTCATCCATGTCCCTACAAAGGACATGAACTCATCCTTTTTTATGGCTGCAGAGTATTCCATGGTGTATATGTGCCACATTTTCTTAATCCAGTCTGTCATTGCTGGACATTTGGGCTGATTCCAAGTCTTTGCTATTGTGAATAGCGCAGCAATGAACATACGTGTGCATGTGTCTTTATAGCAGCACGATTTATTATCCTTTGGGTATATACCCAGTAATGGGATGGCTGGGTCAAATGGTATTTCTAGTTTGAGGAATCGCCACACTGTCTTCCACAATGGTTGAACTAGTTTATGGTCCCACCAGCAGTGTAAAAGTGTTCCTGTTTCTCCACATCTTCTCCAGCACCTGCTGTTTCCTGACTTTTTAATGATTGCCATTCTAACTGGTGTATTTCATTGTGGTTTTGATTTGCATTTCTCTCATGGCCAGTGATGATGAGCATTTTTTCATGTATCTGTTCGCCACATAAATGTCTTCTTTTGAGAAGTGTCTGTTCATATCTTTTGCCCACTTTTTGATGGGGTTGTTTTTTCCTTGTGAATTTGTTTGAGTTCTTTGTAGGTTCTGGATATTAGTTTGTCAGATGAGTAGATTGCAAAAATTTTCTCCCATTCTGTAGGTTGCCTGTTCACTGTGATGGTAGTTTCTTTTGCTGTGCGGAAGCTCTTTAGTTTAATTAGATCCCATTTTGCAATTTTGGCTTTTGTTGCCATTGTTTTTGGTATTTTAGACGTGAAGCCCTTGCCCATGCCTGTGTCCTGAATGGTATTGCATAGGTTTTCTTCTAGGGTTTTTATGGTTTTAGGTCTAACATTTAAGTCTTTAATCCACCTTGAATTAATTTTTGTATAAGGTGAAAGGAAGGGATCCAGTTTCAGCTTTCTACATATGGCTAGCCAGTTTTCCCAGCACCATTTATTAAATAGAGAATCCTTTCCCCACTTCTTGTTTTTGTCAGGTTTGTCAAAGATCAGATGGTTGTAGATGTGTGGTATTATTTCTGAGGGCTCTGTTCTGTTACCTTTGGTCTGTATCTCTGTTTTGGTACCAGTACCATGCTGTTTTGGTTACTGTAGCCTTGTAGTATAGTTTGAAATCAGGTAGCATGAGGCCTCCAGCTTTGTTCTTTTGACTTAGGATTGTCTTGGCAATGCAGGCTCTTTGAACTGTAAAATAGTTTTTTTCAATTCTGCGAAGAAAGTCATTGGTAGCTTAATGGGGATGCCATGAATCTATAAATTACCTTGGGCAGTATGGCCGTTTTCATGATATTGATTCTTCCTATCCATGAGCATGGAATGTTCTTCCATTTGTTTGTGTCCTCTTTTATTTTGTTAAGCAGTGGTTTGTAGTTGTCCTTGAAGAGGTCCTTCACATCCCTTGTAAGTTGGATCCCTAGGTATTTTATTCTCTTCGAAGCAACTGTGAATGGGAGTTCACTCCATGATTTGGCTCTCTGTTTGTCTGTTATTGGTGTATAAGAATGCTTGTGATTTTTGCACATTGATTTTGTATCCTGAGACTTTGCTGAAGTTGCTTATCAGTTTAAGGAGATTTTGGGCTGACACGATGGGGTTTTCTAAATACAAAATCATGTCATCGGCAAACAGGGACAATTTAACTTCTTCTTTTCCTAATTGAATACCCTTTCTTTCTTTCTCCTGCCTAATTTCCCTGACCAGAACTTCCAACACTATATTGAATAGGAGTGGTGAGAGAGGGCATCCCTGTCTTGT
>NW_016812078.1:139885-161572 GCF_001698545.2 Rhinopithecus bieti
TTTTTTTTTTTTGTTTTCCATTTGCTTGGTAGATCTTCCTCCATTCCTTTATTTTGAGCCTATGTGTGTCTCTGCACACGAGGTGGGTCATTTAAGGTCTTTCTACGCTGTTTATTCTAGTTAGCCATTCATTCAATCTTTTTTCAAGGTTTTTAGCTTCTTTGAGGTGGGTTTGAACATCCTCCTTTAGCTCGGAGAAGTTTGTTATTACCGATCATCTGAAGCCTTCTTCCTCAACTTGTCAAAGTCATTCTCCGTCCAGCTTTGTTCTGTTGCTGGCAAGGAGCTGCGTTCCTTTGGAGGAGAAGAGGCACTCTGATTTTAGAATTTTCAGCTTTTCTGCTCTGGTTTCTTCCCATCTTTGTGGTTTTATCTACTTTTGGTCTTTGAGGATGGTGATATACAGATGGGGTTTTGGTGTGGATGTCCTCTCTGTTAGTTTTCCTTCTAACAGTCGGGACCCTCAGCTGCAGGTCTGTTGGAGTTTTCTGGAGGTCCACTCCAGACCCTTTTTGCCTGGGTATCACCAGCGGAGGCTGCAGAACAGCAAATATTGCAGAATGGCAAATGTTACTGCCTGATCCTTCCTCTGGAAGCTTCATCTCAGAGGGGCACCCAGCCGTATGAGGTGTCAGTCAGCCCCTAGTGGGAGGTGCCTCCCAGTTAGGCTACTTGGGGGTCAGGGACCCACTTGAGGCGGCAGTCTGTCCATTCTCAGATCTTAAACTCCATGCTGGGAGAAGCACTACTCTCTTCAAAGCTGTCAGACAGGGATGTTTAAGTCTGCAAAAGTTTCTGCTGCCTTTTGTTCAGCTCTGCCCTGCCCCCAGAGGTGGAGTCTACAGAGGCAGACCAGCCCCCTTGAGCTGCAGTGGGCTCCACCCAGTTCGAGCTTCCTGGCTGATTTGTTTACCTACTAAAGCCTCAGCAAAGGCGAACGCCCCTCCCCCAGCCTCGCTGCCACCTTGCAGTTGGATCTCAGACTGCTGTGCTAGCAGTGAGCGAGGCTCCGTGGGCATGGGACCCTCTGAGCCAGGCACGAAATATAATCTCCTGGTGTGCCATTTGCTAAGGCCATTGGAAAAGCACAGTATTAGGGTGGGAGTGTCCCGAATTTCCAGGTACTGTCTGTCACGGTTTCCCTTGGCTAGGAAAGGGAATTCCCCGACCTCTTGCGCTTCCTGAGTGAGGTGATGCCCTGCCCTGCTTTGGCTCACACTCCGTGAGCTGCACCCACTGTCTGACAAGCCCCAGTGAGAGGAACCTGGTACCACAGTTGGAAATACAGAAATCACCCATCTTCTGCATTGCTCATGTTGGGAGCTGTAGACTGGAGCTGTTCCTATTCGGCCATCTTGGAACCCCCGCCCCTTTCTTTTTTTTTTTTTTTTTTTTTTTTTGAGACAGTCTCACTCTGTCACCCAGGCTAGAGTGCAGTGGAGCAATCTCAGTTCCCTGCAGCCTCTGTCTCCTGGGTTCAAGCAATTCTCCTGCCTCCACCTCTCAGGTAGCTGGGACTACAGGCGCCTGTCACCTTGCCTGGCCAATTTTTGTACTTTTAGTAGAGATGGGGTTTTCACCATGTTGGCCAGGCTGGTCTTGAACTCCTGACCTCAGGTGATCCTCCCACCTTGGCCTCCCAAAGTGCTGGGATTACAGGCATGAGCTACCATGCCTGGCCAAAATAAGACCATTTATTGGAAGCTAATTGTTTTTATAAAATAGTGACGCTATGAAACTGGTCAGAGGGAAATAATTTATACATACTAATGAAAATCAAATTCATCATACTAATGAAAATCAAACTACACAGACACAATAGGAAATATAGAAATGCAAGTTTAAACAAATATTTATCTATTGACTCAAAGTCCATTCAACACGCCTTTGTTTCAGGCGTGATTGGTAGAGGCATAGTTATCTGCCACAATGTCAGCATCATCAGTTTAGGAAACTATCACCTTCCCCCAACATCCTATTTTTCTCTTATAATTTCTTATGATTCCCTCATCCACCCATTCCTAAACTAATCATCAACTCCCAGTTTTCACTGTGTATGGAGTAGTGCTTCTTTTTAACCTGTACCCAATATGTAAAAAGTAATATTTCATTTTACTTATCTAAATTTACCTAATATGCAAGGTAGAAAGGACAAGTAGTTTCATTATTTTGGAATTAGAAACCAACTCTCCTATGCTTATCTTCTTCGTATCTTTCACAATTTAATAGGTTTATAGCTTTTTTTTTCCCTTTAACTTTTTTTTTTATCTTTCCAGGAAAACAAAACAAAACAAAAACCTTTTTCTGCCTGTATAGAAGCCGTTCCATTTTCTTGACCATATGTTGCATTTCTCTGGACATCCTCCAGCTCCAATTTGCCTTCCCAGCAAAGATGTGTTTTTTAAAAAGCAGTTGAATAACAACATGTTTTATTATTTTTCCCACTTCATCAAACACCAGTTTGTTGTGCTAACAGCTGCTAGGAAAACCAAAAGTTAGTTAAGTTTAAGTAAATATTTTAGTTTCAGAATAGAAATGTCGGCAGAGACATAAATTACTAATTTGCCAAACCTTTTGGGATACACACACACACATATAACTAATTTTGTACACACCCACCCACTTTCAGAATTACTCATAGCAGCTGGTCAATGATTAATAAATTGGTAAATTATGAGTGTATTGACACACCTATGTATACAAACACCCAGTAAGATGAGAAGTGAGCAAGTAAATTACAGGTGTGATATGGCATGGTGCTGTGTCCCCACCCAAATATCATCTTGAATTGTAATCCCCATGTATCAAGGGAGGGATCTGGTGGGAGGAAATCGGATCATGGGGGTGGTTCCCCCATGCTGTTCTTATGATAGTGAGTGAGTTCTCATGAGATCTGATGGTTTATAAGTATTTGACAGTTCCTCTCTCTCTCTCTGTCTCTCTCACCTGCTGCCATGTAAGATGTGCCTGCTTCCCCTTCTGCCATGATTGTAAGTTTCCTGAGGCCTCCCAAAGCCATGCAGAATTGTGAGTCAATTAAACCTCTTTTCTTTATAAATTTCCCAGTCTTGGGTATTTCTTTATAGCAGTGTGAAAATGGACTAATACAAGGTGCCCACAATACTAGCTCTTTAAGCTAGAGAAATCTCCCAAATGTCACCTGAACAGACCCATTTTCCTAAATTTGGCAACACCTGAAATATCCATATCAAACTGTTGCCTTTCTTGTAAACTCAAAATTATTTTATTAGGTATCAACTGAGGCCAACACTGTGTCAGGCATCAGAGATAGAAAGATGAGTGGGACCTCATTCCAGCTATAAATTTAGGGAGACACTTGAGTTGCTGAGACACTGGGTTATGGAGAGAATTAACAGGGTAATAATTGTGATCTGCTTAGAAAAGGGCCAAACACATAGTGTTATTGTTATTTCAAAGGGTCTGCTTTTTAACTTTTGTGTTTTGTAATCAGAAGAAAATAGAGTATTTAGAAATACCTAGGCCGGGCGTGGCGGCTCAAGCCTGTAATCCCAGCACTTTGGGAGGCCGAGACGGGCGGATCATGAGGTCAGGAGATCGAGACCATCCTGGCTAATATGGTGAAACCCCTTCTCTACTAAAAAATAGAAAAAACTAGCTGGGTGACGAGGCGGGTGCCTGTAGTCCCAGCTACTTGGGAGGCTGAGGCAGGAGAATGGCGTGAACCCGGGAGGCAGAGCTTGCAGTGAGCAGAGATCCAGCCACTGCACTCCAGCCTGGGCGACAGAGCAAGACTCCGTCTCAAAAAAAAAAAAAAAAAAAAAAAAAACCTAATGAGAAGCACAACACTAGAGGTATGGATAAACCACTGTGGGTGCACTAAGGAAGGAACCACTGGGCCTGCCTGTGGGAGCTGGGAACGGTGTCAGAATGAAGATTAATTTGTGTCTCGAAAGATAGAGAAGGTAGGGGAACAGCAAACACCATCTAGACCCATTCTTGCTTCATTTTGAGGCAATTTTCTCTTGTTCAGGATTTTGGAGAGAGAAAACCCTGATAAGAGATGCCCTGATAATAACCCGTCTTTTTTGAAGGATGGTAAATCACCCATAATAAAACTTTCAAACCATAACCTGTCCAGTTCCCTTTCTCTTTCCTTGGGGAATGTATTTTCATGGTTTTTTTTTTCCTTCCTTTGTTTGGGGAAGAGGAAGACAGGAGGAGCCTTAGCAAAATGATCAGAATAATCACAATGTGTCTTTTCCCAATGCCCCTTGTCCCCACTCCCACCTTCGGGGGGTTTCAGTGGGTGGGTTCTCCCTGTGCTCACTGAACCTGGGCTCCCACTTGTCAGTGAAAAAGGAACCTGTGAGTTCATTCTCACTGGGCTGTCCCAGGCTTACTATGCAGGGTCTGCATCCTAAAATGCAAGCTTTCTGGGAATGATGCCTTAATTCAGTGGTTTCTAGAGCAGTACAATTCCCCCCAATTTTGGGAACCTCTGACAAAGTGATAGCTTTTTATTTTGCTAAGTGATAACATTAAAAAGAAAATACATTCACACCTGATATTACCTATGCTTTCTAAAAGAAAGCATATTTTAACAATAATAAGATAGTGGAAAAGGATTTCAGAATACAGTTTTAAAAATGGAATATAATTGGTTTATGAAAAATCCACTACCTTTATTCAGCTGCCAACCTGTGATGGTCTGCATTAACTCAAAGGGATGCGTACCTAATGGTCACAAGTCAAACACCAGCAGGGACAGAGTGGGAACAAATTGAGGAAGAAGAAACAAATAGTCTTGGTTTCCTGTGTGTCCTTGACATGGATGAGGTGCCGCCTCCAGGATCTCTGTGTGCTCTGTAGCTCGGCTTTCTCAGCCTTCAGCATGTAACTGTTGTCAGAACTGGGCCTTGGTCTCCAAGATGGACAGCCCAAAACATCCAAGTCAGGAATTGACCTATGTGAATCTGTTGTCTCCTTAATTTGCCATCCTCGTTGTTTCAAAGCGTGAAGTCAAAACCCATGCTGGACCACAGCCCAAGCCTTAAAAAGCACATTGCCTGTTTAGGTTTAGAAACTTGAATGCATCAGGTGAGGCTAATGTGCTTCAAATATTAGACTCTCAAGCAAGTGCTTTTCTCAAGGAGACTGTCACCTTTGAGGTACCTGGCATTTCAAGCCAACTTGGGACACCTCAAGTGTCAATAAAGTTTGATAAATCGTAGCAGCCATCCCAGCCTTCTATCAAAAGGGTCAAAGTGCTACTAGCATTAGGAAATGAAATATGCAAAACTTGCATTTCTATTTTTGGTCATGCTCTGCAGCATGCTTCCTAGAATAAACTGCCACTGCACAGCAGGATTCAACGAAACATGCTGACAGCCGCACTCTCCTTGCATTGTGATGCACAGAGATCAGCAGGCAGCCGACTTGTGTCCTGAATGAAAAATGGATTCCAGGTAGAAGAACTGTGGTTCCTGACCATTTCCTGGATCTTGCTCAAAAGAATGTACACAAGTATTTATTTATAGCTGCTCAACTCCCTTTCAGACACAATCTAAATTTATTATTCCTGAAATTGAATGAGTTGTAATCACTGATTATGGAAACATTGAGCAATTTCAAGGCAGGTTGGGGAGGAAACCTTTGTCATCAGACTCTCCTGCATTACATCCTGCCTGGCAATGACTTAACAATTTCATTGTCTGTATTTTCACACTTGTGAAATGGGGAAATGCCACTTCTATTGCAGAATTATTATAATAACCAAACAGTGCAGGACACAGAGCAGGCCCTCAATAAATAGTTTTGGTTTTCATTGTTAAGACTTGTTTAGGAAAGGGAAGTGAGCTTCTTTAGCAGTTTAGGGTTTCCCTCCTCCTCTGGGACAGGATGGTAGAGGTACGAGAGTAGAGGCTGCTGAGAGAATATAGTCTCTTTCATTGTGCTCTGTTTTCTCCTTTTGGCCTCATGGAGGGGCAGGGACGGGTGTCATGAGAGGGTGGCTTGAGAAAGTAGGAGAGCAAATGGCTTCTCCCTGGTTCTCAGAAGTCTAGGGCCCTCACCTGGCTCTTATCCACAGTGCCTGTGCTGTTGGTGATAGTTCACGTGCACATGTCTCCTTTCAGTTAGGTTGAAAAAATCCTGCAGGCATGCACTCCACCATGGGCTGCTTTGTATGTCTCCCTGGCAAGGCATACAGCAAATGTTGGTTGTTGCCTTTGGAGGCCAGGTTAGCACAAAGCAAATAACTTGGGTGTGCTCAGGGACAGCTAAAGGGGTTGGATGACTAATTCCCTTTCCTGTGACCATCCCTGCCTCTTGTTTACTCCATTGAAAAAGGGCATAGGGAGGTCAGTTGCCGCTGCTCATCTGCACGAAGGTCAAAGGCAGAGTCACTGAAAGTAGTCTGCTCCTATTTTTGAAGCTTTCTTCTGTGGCTAGTATTGCACTTTGTAAACACTTGGTATTCAATAAATTCCAGCACACATATGGAAGCAATGGTGCCAACTAGCTGGATTGAAAGTACTAAATACCCAGCGTCCAGAGCACTGGCTGATGGACAGGAAAAGGTTGCCTCCGCTTCTGACTGGGTGTGCAGCACAAGCTCCTGGCAGGCCTCACACCCCCTACTTAGCACCTGTCAATCTCCTGTCCTCTGTGAAAGAGGCTGCATTTCTCCCTGCTGGGCCCGCCACTTCTCCAGGATTTTTTCAGTGCTCTGTGTCCAAGTCTTTCGGCTGCTGGAAGTGTGGGAATGGGAAGTCAGCTCTAGCCATGGCTACAAATAATGCACCTTTCCAGCAGCCTGCGGGTTTTCTTCTTATCAGTACAACAGTGAGTCTCATTCTCAGAATCTCTGAGGCCTGGCCAATGAGGCCCCTATTCTTCTTCCCCTGGCAGAGGCCAGCTCTGATAGTGTCCCCACCCAAGGGGCAGACACCCATGTGATTTCAGTGGTTCGGAGGAATAGGAATGGAATGGAAGGGTGAGGTCTTTTCTGCTGCAGCTCAAAGCACTGTGGATACAGGCCCATGTGTGGAGCCTGACTCAGGGCACTGAGTTCACTCTGCTCAGTTTGCTTATGTGTTAGTTCATGGCAGCTGTGGTTGCAAATAGGGATCAAATTGTGCAGTTTTTAAT
Organism: Rhinopithecus bieti; assembly: GCF_001698545.2. Taxonomy (NCBI): domain Eukaryota; kingdom Metazoa; phylum Chordata; class Mammalia; order Primates; family Cercopithecidae; genus Rhinopithecus; species Rhinopithecus bieti. The sequence goes on from NW_016812078.1 coordinate 147,017, forward strand.
TCTGTGTAATGCTGCAGTGAAAATGGACTTAACTGCTTTTCAGTACGGTCATTATGACTCTCTTAACTTCCCTTACTCATGAAACCTAGCATGAGTCATGGCTGGAGAATCTTACTCCACCCCATGGCCCCCGCTGTCCCGAGAAGCAGAAAGGCTGGTTCCTGGGGTTTCTCTTCCTGGCAGTAAACCCCCTTCTCCCTGCAGGACTGTTATAACTGATCCACAGTTAGAACATCAGGGAGCCCATAACCAAGCAGGGCAGCGGTTTCTCCTTACCAGCTTGCTCCCCATGCAGCAGGCAAGCGGGTGTCTGCTGCAAATCTCCCCATACGGGGGGATGGGAAGAACAATGAGGCTGAACAGACACAAAGGAAGCTATCCTGTGCCCAGACAGCCCCAGTGATATCTTCAGGCCCAGCCAGGATCCTCCCTTCCCAAACTGGAGCCTATTTGCTCCTAGTATTAGTAAGGCTCTTTTGATTGCAGAGAACAAAAACTCCTCACTAAGGCTGCTATATTCGTTTGCTAGGGCTGCCTTAACAAAGTCCCACAGACTGGATGGCTCAAATATGGATTGTCTCACAGTTCTGGAGGCTGGAAGGCCAAGATCAAGTTGTCCGCAGGGTTGATTCCTTCTGAGGCCTCTCTCCTCGTCTTGCAGAAGGCCATTTTCTCTGCGTCTACATGTGGTCCTCCATCTGCATATGTCGATGTCTTCCTCTTTTGAAAGGACACTACTCATGTTGGATTAGGCTCCACCCTCATGACCTCATTTAACCATAGTTACCTCTTTAAAGATCCTATCTCCACATAAGGTCACATTCTGAGGGAGTGGGGGTTAGGACTTCAACATGCCAGTTTTCTGGTGGGAGGACACAATTACTTGGCTTCCTAGAGCAAAAGCCTGTTTAAGGATATTGATGGCCTGGAGCTGAGCGAGGCCAATGTGGGGCAGCCCCAGACAGCTTTTCCACTTCTCTTTGTCTCCACAGCCTTCCCATTCCCTCTGGATGAAGCCAGGTGTTTCTGTTATATGCACTCCTAACACCCCTCTGTCTCCCATACAGATTTACCACCTCTGTATTTAAATAATGTGTTGTGAAGTTATTTAGTTAATGTCCATCTTCCTGGTTAGATGGAAGCACCAAGACAGCTGAACGAGTCACCGAGTCACCGTCTTCCTTGCAGTAACTCGAGCACTTGGCTCAGGCTGGGCACATAAAAGGTGCTCAGTTTGTAGCTGCTGAATTGAAAGTCCCTCGCTCTTGGTGCTTCTGCTCCTCTGCCTCCTTACTGGCCAGTCAACCCCACAGTAGCCTCAATCCACTTGGCCAGCATTTCAGACAGTCACATTCCATTATTTCACTTCATATAATTTATACTACAGGGGAGATGATATTTCTTTTTTCACCCATCACTAGTTTCATGGCCAAAGCCCCTATAACAAAAGACAGATTAACAAGAGAAAAGCATACAAATGTATTCAATGTAAGTTTTATGTGACAACAGGAGCTTTCAGAAATAAAGAGCCAAAGAAACAGAAAAACCTTTGTATTTTTATGCTTAGGTTTGATTAAGTGTGGATGGTCATGAAGAAGTATGACTGGAGGACAAAAGGGTTTGATCGAATGGGAATCAACCAGGAAGGGGGACTTGGCAAGGCTCATTTGTTCATATGCTGTGTGTCCCAGTGTCTTCAGAGATAAGGACATTCATTTCCTCTGGATATAGGGAGGACATCTTTCAAATGGTGGTCTCCCTTCAAGGGAGAAAGATGGGAGAAAGTCCAACAGTGATTTTCCTGCTTCTGCTGTTTCCTCAAATGCCAAGGTGCCATACTTTCAGGTAGTGTGTCCTGACCCCCATCAGTACTGTAGTTTACTTAATATTCTCCTTTATAAATAATTCATGCTTTTACTTAAATAACAGATTTCAGAAGGAAACATTGTATCATGGGTTTGACATCCTGCTTACATTTAAAAATTAAACGTTGTTAAAAGAATCACATAACTATTAAAATACATGCTTGTGTAACTGTTAAAGTTATCTCCTGAGTTGCTTGTGGGCTGCCTGTCCTCAACAGGTCCTGGAGGGAGTTAGTCTACCTGGCTTAGCTAATGATCTCTTAGGCGGCATTGAATAAGAGTGCTCTTGGCTGCGAGCAGTGGGAATCCCACTGATGCTGATTTAAAGAATTGGAACTTTGGGAGGCTGAGGTAGGTGGATCAGTTGAGCCCAGGAGTTCAAGATCAGCCTGGGCAACATGGTGAAACCCCATCTCTACCAAAAAAATATATATTTTATACTTAGTGTATTATATCTAATTATATGTAATATCTAATTACATGAATATAAATAATGTAATTACATGAATATAAATAATATAATTAATTATAATTTGATATTTAGCCTATCATATATATAATTAGAACATTGATTGTCTCACAGAACTGAAACATTGAAATAGTGTGGTTTGAGGGCTGGTTGTTTTAGAGGCTAAATTATCTCATCAAAGACTAACATTCTTTCTGCCTCTTAGTCCTATGAGCATCAGGATTGGCTTCATCTTCTGGGTAGTAGCAACATGGCAGTAGCAGCAGTCATAGGCATTACGTTGAGACACATTGTTCAGAAGAAGAAGACGAATTGTCATTCTGCTTTCCCAAAAGCACGTAGCAGACTTCCCTACACATTTTTAAAGTATTTATTTATTTATAGAGACAAGGTCTTGCTCCATCACCCAGGCCAGAGTGCAGTAGTGTGATCATAGCACACTGCAACCTCGAACTCTGGGACACAAACAATCCTCCCACCTCAGTCTCCTCAGTAGATAGTCCTATAGGTATGCACCAGCACACTTGGCTTATTTTTTTATTTTTTATAGAGATTGGATCTTGCTCTGTTGTCCAGACTGGTCTTGAACTCCTGGCCTCAAGTAATCCTCCTACTTGGCCTCCCAAAATGTTGGGAATACAGGCATGAGTCACTGCACCTGGACTCCGTAGAAATTTCTTTGGTCAGAATTGGGTCACACACTCACTCCTGAACTGGAAAGGGAAATGAAGTGACTATGCAGGTCCTCTGGGGTGAAAACCATGCTGGAGTGGAGGCTGCAATGCCCACCACACACATCAGTGGCCGGCCTATGGGTAGGTTGCGATTAAGACAGGTGCCCTCTGCTGGTGCATACAGGGATTATCCCCAGCCCCAAACCCACTGAGGCCAAAGGCAGAGAGCTTTGACCTGGCATGGCAGGTGCCGCGACTGACACATCTGTGCTCTCCTCAGGCGACAATTTCTGTGGCCCTCAAGCTATGCCTGGCCTCAGACTGAAGCATCAGCTTCCAAAATGATGCATTGTTCTCCCTGACTCCCACACGCTCTGGCTCACAGAGGACCTGAGCAAGCAGAGCCAGCACCCCACCCCGGCTTTGGCCCCTGAATCGGGGAAGGGAGACTCTGCCTGAGTCTGCTTTTGATGGGGCTTCGCCAGCCCCGCAGGGCTCATTTTCTCTGTCTCCTGCTAAATTCTCTGGCTGCTCCTCTGCTGTCAGGTTGCCAAGCCCCAAGTGTCTCCTGGCTCCGTCTGCAGCAGGAAATGGGCCTGACAATTGCTCTTCCAGAGCCAGTGATTTTTCAATATGTACTTGCATGAATCCCACCCATGCTTCATCTCCAAAACCCCTGCTTGTGTTCAGCTCTGATTTACTAAGCACGTACTACAAACCTGGCTCTGTACTCAGCACTGCAGGTGTGGGGAGCAGTCAGGGCACAGAGGAGGTATCTGACGTGTTCTCCGCTTTCGGCCTCATACTCCAGCCATAGTTGATGGCCACACACTTGGAAGTGAGCTTCCTAGCCAAGGTGGCCCTGGCGGACTACAGGGCACACAAGTGGCCCAGATTAAAAAACAATACCGTGTGGGTTCAGAGAAGGGCAAGGTTGACACAGGCAGTACATGTGCTGATTATTCTGTCTGCCCCCTACTCACCCCTGTCTTCTCTTCCCTGCCATGTGCCCTGGATGCAATGGCTGCAGGCTGCAGCAACAGGCCCTTTGCCCCAGCTTCCAGTGGACTTGCTGATGGAGCGACAGACAGGAAGTCTCAGAGCAGAGGAAAAGTGAGGCCAGGATTTATTTTCCCTGCTTCCTCCCTGTTTTGCTGTGATTCTGGCATTGCCAGGTTCCTCCAGAGCTACAGCTCTGACAGGACAAGGGGCGCTGATGGCTTCCTGCTATTGCTGGTCCCTGTTTCCCTATTGGGTTCCCTGAGCCTCCCCACTCTGGAAGCAGCCCTTTTTTCTTCAGAGTTCTCTTGAGACTGTTTGGATGCTGACTGGCAGACCATGTTTAGGAAGTGCTCCCTGCAGGAGCAGCACCCGCATCTGGGCTCCTGAGACGAGCTGAAGCTGGATAAGCAGAGAAGAGGAAAATGGGCTTTCTAGGGGCAGCACAGCCCCATCAATGTTCACGAAGAGATGAAGTGAGCACTGGAAGACACTGCCTAGGCAGGGAGGGAAGGTGGAAAACAAGGCGAAGGCTCCCCGTGGAAGCCCTTGACTGCTAGGCCAGGGAACTTGGCCTTTGTCCCATAGGCTACATGGAGCTGCTGGAAGCAAAAGTTTTGACTTTGTTATTAATGGCTTTGTTTTGGTTTTTATTTCTACCTTTTCCTTGTTATTGATTTTATTATCATCATTAATAACAACTACTATGTATTTAATCCTTACTGTTAGGGGTTGATTGGGGCCCATTTCATTAGTATGTTGAAGTCCTAACCCCCAGTCCCTCACGAGTGTGACCTTAACTGGAGACAGGGTCGTTAAAGAGTTAAAATGAGGATGGGCCCTAATCCACTATGACTGGTGTCCTTACAAGAAGGGGAAATTTGGACATGGAGACACACATAGAGGGAAGATGATGCGAAGGGAGAGGAAGACGGCCACATCCACAAGCCAAGGAGAGAGGCCTGGAACAGATCCTGCCCTCACAGCCCTCAGAAGGAAACAACCCCCTAGCAGCAGCTTGATTTTGGACTCCTAGCCTCCAGAACCGTGAGACAGTAAGTTTCTGCTGTTTAAGTCTGTGGTATGGTATTCCGAGGAAACTGACGCACTCATCATGGAACCATCTTGTGCTGAGCAGTGCATCATCAGACGTGTTCTCACTCCAGCTGCACCTTGTGGGTGAAACCTCTGGCCTGTCTCTGCCCCAGCACACTCTCATTCTGGCCACAGCACCTAGCACTCTGACACTTTCCCTTGGTTATTAATATATTTGTTTACTGAGCACCTATCATGTGCCAAGCACTATTCTAGGTCCTGGGGAAACAAAACAGACAAAAACTCTTGCCATCTTGGAGCTGATGTCTGATGATTCTGTATTTGTTTCCTGTCTGCCTCCACCAGAGGAAGAACTGCTCGTGAGGGGGGCCGTGTCTGTTGCACTTACCACAGTGGAACACCTGTGGAATGCATGCTAAGGAAACGAAGAGTAAAACCTTGACTCCCCTTGCCCATTTTGGTTTCAATCACGTCTGAAGACCTGACTCACTTAAAAGATCCCTGGGCCTATTGATGAGGGCGACTGCCTTGCCAAGTGATAGTTGGTCCAAGGCCCACTGGCCATGGTGTGAGGAACAGGGCTTGGTGGCCTGGGGGGAAGAAGGCAGCTGGTATGTGGTGTGGTGGACTGCTGTCACTACCCTCCTTGCTCAATTTGCAGCCCTGAAATTTGAGCTTTCAACTGCACTGTCTGCTGGAGGCAGGAAGGAAAGGAAAGATGTTACCAGCTTTCTGGAGGCCCAAGTTGTAGGACATAGAAAGCAGGTTCTAGATGCTGAGAGAATCCTTCCACCCCATTTTCTGGGAATTCTTCTCACAGACATTATTTCCCCATGCTCTCCTCTCTTGTTCCTCCCAAAGTCCTAAGACCCTTCCTGCCAGCCCCCTCGTCTGCCTCATCTACTCTCTGTGCAGCCTGAGAGTGCAGCTCCACTTTCTGGTCTCATGCCTTCTTTTGGGCCCTGTGATCCTGAGCCTGGTCACCTTGACAGTGTAATTATACCTGAGTTACTCTGAGCCCTGCCAGACATGGGATTTCTTAGCCCACAACAAACAGGGGTGAAGAGAGCTGAAATGCTCACATAAATTAGTGGAGACACCAGCCTCAGGGTGATGTGCCCTCCTCCCACACCCACATGCCAGACGCTGAAATCTGGACAGCCAGTCCTGCTGACCAGGGATCAAACACAAGTTCTCAGGAAGCTCGATGCTAGCTATGGATCTCTTTCTCTGCCATGAGAAACCCTGTCCCAGTAAAACCATGGTCCCATGGATAACAGTCATGTCCCTTCTGGCAAAGTATGAAAGTTTGTGAATGATTCATACACTAAGTTTTTTTAACTAGAGTGGATTCTAGGATACCCCATAATAATAGCCCTCACACTCACTTTTGTTCCGATTTGCTTTCCTGGGTGGGAAAGAAAGGAGTAGGAGGCAGCCGTAGGTGGGGAATTGAGCACAAGTGTGGGCTGGTCCACAGAAGTGTGTCACTCTTATGACCATCATCATCTTGTGTGTTGTGGCAGAAAACATTGAGAACCAAACCTCTTTCGGGTTGTTAAGAGATGGACTTCTGGAAGATCCATTAACATAGTGCTTTGGAAACCAGCTTGGAAAATGTGACATTTTGTCACTTTGATCTGCTAAGCAGCTTACAAACATCCTCCTGCTCCTTCCCTCCACTCCCTCCAACTTCGCCTCAGCCCCACCATCTGAAATTTCCAAGTGAGATCACAGACCCAGAGTGGGTTGGCTTCAGACTCTAGGAGAGTGTCAAGGGCAGATGTGAGGTTTGGGGACAGAAACCATCAGTCCTCCAAAAAGTCTCCCATGTCCCTTGATCTTGAGCAATATCAAAACCCAGCCCATCATGTGACAACTAATTCCTCAATTACTCAGAGCTCCAACATTGTCTGTGGGAGTAATTATAGGAAGTGTGGCACGGGAAAGACTCAGAAGCCTCCTGGCTAGAGGGGACGTGGTCTTTCCCTGGGCTGAACTCCTGCACCTCTAAGAATGTAGATGAGCTCAGGCCACTTTGCCAGAATGAAACAGGCCCCAGGGGCCAGGGACCAGAGCTGCTTCCCTGGCGGTTTCAAATGTTTACTGTGAAATGAAAAGCCCAACTCGGCTCATTCTCTTTTCCAGGAAGTGTCAGCAGCCCCTTCTAATTCTCTCTACTGCAACTTTTGTTGCCCTGTCTCAGAGTAAAATTTGAGGTTGCCCAACCTTCCCCCAGTGAAGCAGGAACTCTCTGGGGGACGCATCAGGATTTATCTGCTAAGGCCCCAAATGTGTGAGCTTTGGCCCCCATCCCTGTGCCTGGTAGCCGCGGAGTTAACAGTCCCGTTTTTATTTGTGTCTCTGCTGCCTGTCATGCAAGAGGCATGATGAATGCTCTGGACCTCCCGTGGTGGGGGTGCGGGGTGCGGGAAGTGGGGGTGAGGGATGAACTGAGGTGGGAAAGAAACTCAGGGCAGGTTCGTAAATAAACAAGGGCAGAGTCGGGAGACCCGGGGCCTCGCTCCTGCCGCGGCTTTCCGGGCTTCTGACAAGGGGAGCTCCTGAGGCTCCCTCTGGAGCAGGCTGGGGGAGGCAGTCATTGTTTTTGGATTTCACTAAGATGAACTCCAGATGATTTTCCAAGGGCTGATTTCACAGCACATTTGCCCCATCTGAGCAATCACTCTCCGCAACAGTTGGATTTCCATTTGGCGTTTACTTCGTGTGCCCGGAATCAGGACTGTCTGCCTCCTTGGGGTTGAATCGTTTTATTTTGTTTGGGGCTTGGCCAAACCCTTTCCGTTGGCCTTGGTTCCATCTAGCCATTTCTGTTTGTGTGCAGACAAGACCAGACCAGGTTCACAGAGGTTTCCAGAGCGCAGTGACAGTGCCCACTCGTGGAAGAACATAAAACCTGGGGAGAGAATCCACCAAACTGTTTTAATTTCAGAAACAGATACTCAGCTACAATGGAGAATGAAAGCCAGACCCATACTCAACTGGGTAAGTGCTATCTTCTCTGCCAGGGCACTTCCTGAGTGGCCAGGCCGGGACTCCGGTGGGTGTATAAAAGCCCCTACGAGGAGGAACAGGTTGACAGGTAGTCTTGCATGCAGCAAAGAGAAGCCTAGAGAGTTGCAAGGGGGCAAGGTTGCGGTGCAGTGGGGATGGGGGCCTCAGTGCAGCCCCATTGAGCTACTCTGGGGACAGAGTGCCTAAGACAGAGAATCGGCTGACTTTGCAATCAGAAGCTCTGTGTCATTGTCCAGTGAGTTACACCAGAGTCTCGCGGTGGTTATTTCTATTTTCTATGTCATAAATTTTTCAATATTTACTTTTGTAGTACAAATGAAACCCACCTTCCCCCCCGCCAGCAGCCTGAACAACACAGTGAGACCTCGTCTCTACAGAAATACAAAAAATTAGCCAGACATAGTGGTGTACACCTGTAGTCCCAGCTACTCTGGATGCTGAGGTGGGACGATCACTTGAGCTTGGGAAGTCGAGGCTGCAGTGAGCTGTGTTTGCACCAGTGAACTCCACTGCACTGCGCTCCTCACTATTTGAGACAGAACTTGACCCTGTCTCAAGAAAAAAAAAAAAAAAAAAGAAACGAAAACCAGCCCGGATGTCACTCTGCACACCATTGTGTTACTCAAGGAAAGAGATCTGTGCCCGGCTTTTGTGCACAGGTGACTTTAACCTCAGTGTCTAAAGTGTTGTTAAAGTGGACAGCAGCATGTTCCCTGTGGCATGTACTGATCATGCTATGCCCCATGTTGCCCTGTCCTGGAGCATCTCCGCAGCCAGGATGTATGTTCTCCACGGGGCTGTCCCCACTCCCTGAGTGGGGCCTTGGGAGTCCTCCTGCTCCACACAACAGGGCCCCCTGCGCAGCCCCTGGGCTGCCCCTTTCTTTGCCCTCATCCGGCCTCATTCACACGACTGAAGGACCACTTACTTCTGTTCCTTCATGCCCTCCTCAGTGCTCAGCATGCGGACAGAGTCTCAGAGGGTGCTGGTCATTCACTGGCTGGTTGAACACACTCCTTTGTGGCAGCCTTCCCCTTCCCATTCCTCCAGCCCTGCTGCAATTGTCTCTGTTGCCCTTTCTTTCACTTCTCTGGGGCTATTCAAGACCTGAGGTTGATGCCCCAACCTGGGGCATACACCCTTGCAGAGGTATGAGCCCAGGTTCTGGAATCACCTGGACTCCAGGCCTGCCTCTGCCATTTATCACCTCTGTACCCCAAACATGTTTCTTAACCTCTCTGTGCCTCAGTGTCCTCATCTGTAAAACTGAAGATGGAGGCCAGGCGAGGTGGCTCATACCTGTAATCCCAGCACTTTGGGAGGCCAAGGCAGGCAGATTACCTGAGGTCAGGAGTTTGAGACCAGCCTGGCTAACATGGCGAAATCCTGCCTCTACTAAAAATACAAAAATTAGCCAGGCATGGTGGCAGGTTCCTGTAATCCCAGTTACTTGGGAGGCCGAGGCAAGAGAATTGCTTGAACCTGGGAGATGGAGGTTTCAATGAGCTGAGATCACGCCATTGTGCTCCAGCCTGGGCAAAAAGAGTGAAACTCCATCTTAAAAAACAAATGAAGATGGTTAGTGCTTCTTTGAGTTTTAAGTTGTATATAAAAGAATCTAGTTTTCTTAAAGAGCCTTGAAATTTTAGAGAAGTGTGGAAGAAGGAGTCCCTCACCACTGGGTTTTGTTTATTTTACAGTCAGCAAGCCTTAGGGAGCCCTCACTGAAACTTTTTTCTTACAGACCTAGGATTTCACTGAAACCAAGAGGAACCTCCATCCAAACTGGATTCTAGAAGAAAAGGAGAAATAAGGAAGCTGAAGAGTGCCAGGCCCTTGGGGACTGAAGCACTCAAGCAGTTCCATTTGCTGCAGTTCTCTGTGTCCCTGGACCATGGGGATCAGTTTTAATCCCTCAGTGAATAAGCCAGCTGCTCCTTCCCTGACTGTGTTCTTCATCGTGCGTGAGGTCTCCTTGCTATTAGGCTGCCTCCCGAGCCTGCACCTGCTGCCTCCGTGTGTCTTGGCTTTCCTCCTCTACTCAGAGCTTTTTGTGAACATGGCTTGGTCTTCCCCTAAACTCCACTCCTCTGTTTGCCAGCGCTTTTCTTCTGACCCAATGCACAAAATCCTAACTGTAAAACCTCAGGGAGATGATCTTAGGCATTTGAGGAAGAATCTTAGTTGGTAAACTAACTTCTCTATCTTCATTCCTCAGGTCTCTCCACTGCCTCCTACTCACTACCTCAAGATCCTTGACTGGAAAAAGCAAATGAGGGTCTGGAAAAAGATCATTGCCTCAGAAGACTTGAGGAGAAAACGTGTGATTAGAATAGGTGTCTGTTTTCTGCAAATGTGAGCACCATTACGCTTAGGCATCATTTCCAAGCAAAAAGAATCCATGTTCAAAATGTCCAGGTTGTTGTCTCCCAGGAAAACACAGCTGTTGAGTGATGGTCCAAGGCCACTGGAAGTGTAGCAGGACTGGTCACAGACAAAATCTCTGACAACAGTTTTAGGAAGGAAGAGGCTTTAATCAGCTGGGAGCATTGGTAGACTTGGGTCTCAAGATCCGAGCTCCCCGAAGTCAAGATTCCTGTCCCTTTTAAGGGCTTACAGCTCTAAGGGGTCCACATGAAAGGGTCGTGATACATTGTGCAAGCGGGGGCTATGTGATGGGGGCTGCATGCACTGGTTGTCAGAACAGAACAGAACCAAACAAGGAGTTACACAATGCTTCCTTATATAATATCTGGAATCTATAGATAACATAAACGATTAGGTCAGGGGTCGATCTTTAACTACCAGGCCTGGGGTGTGGTGCCGGGCTGTTTGACTATTGAATTTCACTTCAGCCTTTTCTTTAACTCCTACTTTTTTCTTTGCTTTGAGGCAGAAATTAGGCAGAAGACAATATGAGAGGTGGTCTCTGTCCTTATTTCCCCCCTTTGAGAATCTCACTTATTAGTGGGAGTTCTCATCTTCATCCTCACTATCTAGGTTTTCTTGTAAGACAGATCAATAGTAATTCATGTAGTACACTTGTGCTGAAATATTTTGATGGACTAAAGTAGTAACAAAACTTTTCATTACTTGAAGGAGCAAGAGCAGCCCACAGGGAAGCAATAAGCCGTTTCCTATTACTATTATAATTCCTATTATAAGAGTTTTAAATCCTCCTAGCACTGGAAACCATTTTCCAAACATGGACCCAGGATCAAACCTATGCCACACCTGCATGAGCACATATGCCAGCTTTGTATATATCTTTAAGTATATCTTCAACTACTTGCCGTTGGTCATCTATGTGCAGACAGCAATTGGTTAGGTTAAATTTTCCACAGACCCCTCCTTCAGCTGCTAGCAAGTAGTCTAAGGCTAATCTATTTTGATAGATGGCATTTTTCATTTGGTTTTCTTGACGAGCTAAAACAGTCAAAGTTCTGCCAGTTTCATTAGTGATTATTTCTAAGACAGCTTGTAACCATATAATCTGGTTGAGCATGTAGATGGGGGTCCAGTATCTCTACAAGCCATCTTGTGCCCATGTGGCAGGCCTATAATACTGTATGATTCTTTCAGGGGGCTGCTCATCATCTTTCCAATCACCTGTGGCTATGCTCCTCTTTTCTTAGGAAGCATAGACAGGGAAGCCTAGGAGCTCACTTGTTTTTATGGGCCGTAGGAAAAAGGATGGCTTAATGGTGCTAACGACATGACTACCTGCCCATTGGTCAGGTAGCTTGGTGTAGACTCTATACCTGCATATCCAGTATAGTCCAGCTGGAGCCACCCAGTCCCAGTGAGATTTTGGATGGGCCTAAACAGTTTGCAACTTAGGAAACTTACTAAATGGATTATTTTTAGTATGGTTTAGACCTCATCAGGTGACTGTTCTTAATTTTATTTTAAAAACTGTGACCATAGGGGGCTCAGATGGGTTATAACACACATCAGGCTGGTCACTTCCTGGGCTACATACGTTGTACTGGGTGGCATTATACAAACAAGTCCTTTTTAGAATTCCAGCACATTTATAATAACTATAGAATAAAAAGACAGTTTTAACTTTTCGCCCTAACTTAGGGACCTGATGTATACACTGGGAACAGTCTTTAGTTTGACGAAGGTCAGTTGAAGTCCCTACTGTACAAGTCCAAAATTTAAGGAAAATAAGTCCTGTGGTGAGTTTCCTCATGCTTTGGTCATGCGTGGACCAGTCAGCTTCCGGGTGTGACTGGAGCAAGGCTTGTCGTCTTCTTCAGAGTCACTTTGCAGGGATTGTCCGGGCTTGGTCTTACCTCCCAGGTCTCAGGTGCTGCAGGTGTCACACGGCTGTGGTGAATCCAGGCTGGGATTCCTTCTACTTTCACGGCTGTGGGAGTGGTCAAGACGATGGTCTGGGGTCCTTTTCTCCATGGCCTCAAGGGGGCTACATTCTAATCCTTGATCTACACCCAATCACCTTTGCTGTCTTCTGTACCAAGTCAGCCACAAATGCCAGCCCGTTATCTGAGCCAATTTGTAAGGGCAGTCCAAACCTTGGGATGCGATCTCCACATTTGAGCATCTTGGTGAAGTCTACTTGGAGATCTTCAAAGGGGGCTGCTCCATAAGCCTATATGCTGAGCGGGATGGTTGGACCTTGCCTAGCATTGTGCTTCTGGGAGGTGACACACTACTGCACTATTGTTTTGGCAAGGGCTGACAGATGCAAGATGTAGAAGTACTGGCCTAACAACTTTTCAAGTGACTCTTGGCCTAGGCAGGTGGTCTCATGCACAGCCTATATGGCTGCAGCTCCTAGCAGTTGTGGCACGGTTATTCTTCCGGCCGATAACCACATCCATCCTTCTTCTATTACTTGCCCTCCCTCTGGTTGATGAAATGCCAGGGTGAAAGGGATAACCAATTGAACTAAAGCACAAGTGCCACTCCAATTATTCGGCAGAGTGTCCAATAAAGGTCCACCACAATACCACCGCACATCTGCTTGGGGATAAACAAGGACTGACTTATTGGTAAGTTCTTGAAAATTCTTAAGCTCACTGCATCCCTTCAGGTCTCCAAGGAATGCTAAGTTTCCTCCCTGTCATGAGAGACACGAAGTGAACTTAGTGTTGGGAGACAGTAGCTGGATGGCCCTCAGGGGCTGACCCGCAAGGTGCTGAACTTCAGGATATAGCAGAGAGAGAACTTGGCACAACTTATTACTCCAGGCTGTAGAATCCTGGAAAAGAGCTACCATGCAGCCTACGCCTGGTGGACTGGAGGACCACCTTAGTGGAAGGGGGACAATCTGGGCCTCTGGCCTGCCATGTGCACAAGCATAACAATTGCTTTTGTTTAACATGCAGACGGAATATTTGATCCATTGCAACCAGGCATTCGCATCTTGGTATCCTGTCTTAATTGTCAAAGTTTGTTTTAAGTCTTTAACTTCTATGATCCTCTAGTAAAATGAATGTATGGTTTTAGGAGATTACAAAAACCAGTTGGGGCAGTCCATCCTTGCTCTTTAGTGGTCCATAGAACATTGGGCCAACTATGGCATGAAAGCTGTACATCGGGGGGCAACACTCCTGGTTGACACTGGGGTCTTTATCGAAATCGCCTCAGATTAAATGGTCCTAATTTACTATTGTCTAGTCTGAAGAGAGTCAGGAGGGACACAGGTACTTTTCTGAAGTAGAGAGCTGTATTTGAGTTGGCAAGTTCCCACAGGGTATAACAAGGCAAGCATTAAATGCAATAGTTTGAGGCAAAATTGACTTGGTTATGTTAATAACTACATGGTCAGCAATAGAATAAGGAAAGAAAAAAGAGTAATAGAACAGATGAAAGAGTTAAATTTTTCTTAGCTTTAGTTTGGTAGGGTTTTCCCCTGGGACTATGGCCCACAACTCTGAAGGGGATGGCACCTTCTTGACTCGGGTGTGATGAATCCATCCCTTTTTGCTGTAGGAACAGCAGTCTCGGCGATTAGCAGCACAAGGTAGGGTCCTTCCCAGGTTGGCTCAAGTTTTCCTTCTTTCCAACTTTTGATTAGAATGTGATCTTCAGGCTGGTGCTGGTTTACTGGAAATTCTAGGGGTGGCACATGTGCTAAAAGATTTTTAGTTTTGAGGGAAAGGAAAGTGGAAAATAAACCAAGTATATAATTTCTAAGAAATTGATCTTTTGTTTTAAATGTGGGGACATCAGCAATGGACTTTATAGTCCTTGGTGCCTTCTTACTGAGAAATTTCCTTTAGCAACTAGTTTTATTAGTTTTTAGAGCAAAGAAAGCCAAACACCATTTTATATTTGACAATGCTTTCTGTATGATTTTTATACCAGATAAGCTAGATTTCACCTTTATATTAGTGTTATTAATGTTAAACTTAGTTTGAAGAAAACTTTGTAAACATATTTATTCAATTTTTAATATCTGACCAAAAGATAAGATTTTTATAGA
>NW_016812078.1:163446-206934 GCF_001698545.2 Rhinopithecus bieti
TATTTATTCAATTTTAATGTCTGACCATAGGTAAAATTTTATAGACTCTTTTAACCTTTATAATTTTGTTAAAGAGCAGGTCAGTACTTTAAGAAAAAACCATCATTAATGTCCAGTTGACAGAAAACTGGATGATACCCCTTGAATGTTAACCAATATGTTTACACACAGAATTTTCTTTACAATTAACATTTTAAAACTTGCTTAAACCTTCAAAAGAAAAAATTGTTTTAACCTTTTAATGTAGGTAAAATCAATATTCTTATGCCTCCTTATAGTCCTTTTACTAAAAGTATATTTTACTTTCCTTATACACTTTGCACATAAACTGTTTCTTCAATAGTTTTACATTCAGGAGGTCTAATTGATTTTAAATTATACATTTCTTGCATAAATTCCTTTTTATAACACACATTTTCTTTTCTTTCACGACCTTCAAAGACAATTCTTTGACATGCCTCAACTTTCAGATTTATTGCAAACATCCCTTTTGTTAAACAACCAGTTCCTTTAGGACAAGAATTTACCATATAACATTCTTTTTACATAAATTCTCCTCCCTGCCCACCCCTTTTTTTTCCTAAAGATGACAACCATTCTTTTCCTAAACATGATAACCATTATTTTCCAAAACTTCCTTCATGTCTGTGGACTGGACTGCCAAAGGCCATAAGATTAGAAGTGAGGATAATACATGTTACACTGTCAACTTTTAGCAAACTTTACTTTTGTTGAAAACGTTGTAAGTTTGGGATTTCAATTATCCTTTACTGTTAATAAGACCTTGTTTAGTCCAAATTAACTTAGAATTTGTATAGATAGTTCCTTCCTGGTTCTGTAAGTACTTTAAGGCTTGGCTGGGTGGAAACAGGTAGCACTTTGAGCGGACCAATTATTAAGCAAATTTCCTAACTCTGCATTTACAAGACTTTTCCTATCAATTACTAAATACCTATTGTATCTTTTTCCCTCAATCACCCCGGAGGAACCATCTATCATCCAGAACTGAAGGGAGTTCCTCCTCCTAGGTCTGGTCAGACCTTTGTATGGTAATTAATTAGGATTGAGATTCCCTTGTTAGGAAACCTGCTGGATTAAGGGAATTATCGGTGGTTAATGTTAAATCATCTTTTCTAATAGAAAACTCCATACTTTAAGATTTTGAGTTAGTAAGCTACTTTTTTTTTTTTTTTTTTTTTTTGACTTAGGATAGTTCAGAACTGGTGAGGTGTGCTCACAATGATGTTTCTTTTAAAAGTTATTTTTCTACTTTCTTCTGTTAGCAAAGCCATTGCCACTACAGATTGAATGTATTTGGGCCATCCGCAGGGTACTGGGTTAAGGATTTTTGATAGGAAAGGCTACGGGTTGTCAGTGGCTTCAGTGCTTTCAGGCTACGCCCTTGTTTACACTGACAACAAGGTAGTATTGGAGTGTTATTATAGGGTCACGGAGAAGACCTTTATCAATTAAAGGTTCTAAATTTACCTTGGCTTTTAGAGGAATAGGGTACACTGTTGTTTTTTTCTTAACTACTTGTATATCTCTCTCTTTCTCTCTTTGACTTTCTGTCTCTCTCCATTTGACTTTCGTTTTGTCTCTGTCTCTTCTTCTCTCTGCCTGTTTCTCTCTCTCACTCTTTCACTCCTTCTTCATCTGTCTCTTCCTCTCTCTCTCTTCTTCTCTCTCTTCACCTCTTTTCCTCTCTCTCTCGTCTACTCTGGGTGGTCTAGGGGTGTGTGTCCTGTGGAGGCTCAGGTGCTGTGGCCTCAGGAGTGGGGAGTGTCTCTTCTCGGTAAGCGAGGGCACCACTGGTGCCACTTCCTGCCATGAGTCCTCTGATGCTGGGTCAGACAGAACCTTAGGAGCTGACTTCTCTCAGCGGATGGAGCAAGATCCCCCCTGGCTATCTGTCCCTTTGCCACTAACTGCTGCTGCCTGGCCTCTCAACCACTGTGGGGGGGTCTAAAACTAGCTGCAACCAAGTATCTATGTATGGAAACTGATCTGGGTGTCCTGATTTACCAGTTACTTTGTGCCATACCTTTGATACTAGGGACCTGTCTAGACTTCCTTCTGATGGCCATCCCACCTCCAATGCTGGCCAGTCTATCTCACACAAAGCCTCAAGCTATCCAGGTGTCATAGCAATTCCGTAGTCCCCACTGGACCCTTTCTTGAAATTCTTCAACATAGTTCCTAATGGGGTATGCTTACTCTGTGTTTTACCCATTTTCCTCTCTCAGGGGACAAAACACTCTTACCACAAAGAGAGAAGGGAAAAGGGGGAAAATGTCACTCACTCACCAAGCGATTCACACCAGATCAAAATTAAAACTAAAACCAAAAGACAGATAAGGAGTTACTCATTCATCAAGCAATTGGAGCTGAGTCAGAACCGAAATCAAAGCCAAAACAGTTCAAATCCAAAGGTCAGAACTGAAATCAAAACCAAAACAGTTCAAATCCAGTCAAAATCAAAACCAAAACCAAAGTGCTGATAATACAGGCAAGCTGTGGGTGATCAGGCCACGCTTCCACTCAGATGGAGTAGGCAAGTTCCAAGACTGGTCTTACCATTTTCCAGATGTCAGGACTCCAAGCACCAATTCCTTCCCAGCGTTCAGTCACTGCGTTAATCCTTCATAGGGGTCTGCTGTGCACTGCTGTGGCGAGGCATTCCACCTGGGCAGTTGCCTACCCAGGAGTGCTCTCAGGATCCATTTCGCTTAAGCTGGCCGGAGTCCCCCACAGGGATGCTCTGCAGGGCAGGCCTAAGCCGCCTAAGGGGCTGCCTCGACCGTCTGTTAATCACCTCACTTCCCGATCAGGGAATCAAGATATGTAGCAGGACCAGTCGCAGACAAAACCTCTCAGACACCGGTTTTAGGAAGGAAGAGGCTTTAATCAGCTGGGAGCATTGGTAGACTCACATCTCAAGATCGGAGCTCCCTGAAATCAAGATTCCTGTCCCTTTTAAGGGCTTACAACTCTAAAGGGTCCACGTGAAAGGGTCATGATATATTGTGCAAGTGGGGGCTATGGGATGGGGGCTGCATGCACCAGTGATCAGAACAGAACAGAACCGAACAGGGAGTTACACAATGCTTCCTCATACAATGTCTGGAATCCGTAGATAACATAAGCAATTAGGTCAGGGGTTGATCTTTAAATACCAGGCCTGGGGTGGGTGTGGTGCCAGGCTGTTTGACTATTGAATTTCACTTCTGCTTTTTCTTTAACTCCTATTTTTTCTTTTCTTTGAGGCAGAAATTAGGCAAAAGACAATATGAGAGGTGGTTTCCTTCCTTAGAAGGGCTGAGCGGGGATTACAAAATCTCAAATGTCAAGATCTTACGTGCAAATCATGCCCAATGCTGTAAACGTTACTATGCGCTACCATAAGCTACTTACTTGAATCCTACCAAGAAAAAGGGAACTTAGCATTAGATTCTTTTAAATATTGTTTTACATTATAAATGATACAAATAAAAATATTTATGTTAAATAGTTATATTATTACCTATGTGATGAGTAATATATTTTATTTTTATTTATTTATTTATTTATTTTTGTTTTTTTTTTTTTGAGACGGAGTCTTGCCCTGTCACCCAGGCTGGAGTGCAGTGGCTGGATCTCAGCTCACTGCAAGTTCTGCCTCCTGGGTTTATGCCATTCTCGTGCCTCAGCCTCCCAAGTAGCTGGGACTACAGGCACCCGCCACCTCCCCCGGCTAGTTTTTTGTATTTTTTAGTAGAGACAGGGTTTCACCGTGCTAGCCAGGATGGTCTCAATCTCCTGACCTCGTGATCCACCTATCTCGGCCTCCCAAAGTGCTGGGATTACAGGCTTGAGCCACTGCACCCGAGTAATATATTTTATATATATAGCATAAAGTCATGTATATAATGTTTGTAATACTTTTATAAAGTAAATAAGAGGTTCTTGTCTGTTTCTCTAATATTCTTTATTATCACTGAGTTTTGTTTTTCTTCTGGAAAGATGGGGTGGACAGAGGGAGATGGCTGTGGGGACCTCTGCCAAGCCTGAGTTGGGCCACAGTCAAAAAAAGTTTGAGGGCATCATTCAAAAAAATTAGCTTGCAAACAATTTTTCTCAATTTTCTCTCTTTTTCCTGAAAGATGGCTTGAAGATGAATGTCTGAGTAGAAAACACTTTCAGATCCCCACATAGACAATGGCAGAAAAGCTCCAAGTGTGATATTACAAATATGTATTGTCATCAAAGACAGAAATATTTGCCTTGTCCACCCAGAAGTGCAATGAGTGTATGGGCTGATTGTATTTTCTTCTCTATGTATTATGTGCAGAACTTCCCTTCAACAAAAGAAGGGAGGAACGAAAACTAACCCTGCATTGTAGACTTCTGCTCTATTATAAGGAGAGGAAAAATACCCAAAGACAAAAAACAGTGAGAAATGGCATTTGACTTGCAAGCCTTTAGGAGATGCGCATAAACAGAGGAGCTCAAAGGGAGGCAGAGAAACCAGGATGCCATGGTTGATTATGTCCTTCCAGCAACTGCAACTGTGCCTCAATTTGCAGGGGAATATGTTCCCCTTCATGGACCCTGTTCTGGGAACTGTAGAATGCTCCAGGCTGCAGCCCAGACAGGAAGCTGTCCAATATGTCTTTGAGTTCCATCTTGGGGATCTCATGTGATCTCTGGTGTGTTAGTGAGTGGGCAGGGCCCCTGCCTCCCAGCACTAACCTCAGTTGCATGAAGAGTCTGAGTCCATGGCAGATCTGGGCCCACAGGCTTCTCACCAACTCAGCGGCAGAAACAGATTCCACAAGCAACATGGAATGGCAGTGCTTTGTATCTACATTTATTAGTTTTTAAAAATTATAAAATCTGGCTGGGTATGGTGGCTCATGGCTGTAATCCCAGTGCTTTGGGTGGCCGAGGTTGGCCCAGGAGTTGGAGACCAGCCTGGGCAACATGGCAAAACCCTGTCTCAACATGGCTAAATAAAAAAATTAGCCAGGCATGGTGGTACAGACCTGTTGTCCCAGCTACTTGGGAGGCTGAGGTGGGAGGATCACGTAAGCTCAAGAGTCCAAGGTTACAGTGAGCTATGATTGTGTCACTGTACTCCAGCCTGGGCAACAGAGTGAAACTTTGACTCTTAAAAAAAAAAATTATAAAATCTGTGTTTGTTTTACAAGAATTAGAAATTCTAAGCTATATAAAAAGGAAAATAAATATCACCATAGTCCCACTGCCAGGGAGTGCCACGGAGTACTGGCACTGTTCCTCCAGCCCTGTGTCTGTATATGCCTATATGCCCATTTATACTCATGTTGGATATCAGCAAGGTTTCCCCAGCCTCTCACACTGCTGGAGAAGCTCAACCCTGTTCCATGCCCTCCAGAAGAAGTCTAAAGTCCTCCCCAAGGCTTCTGGAAATTCCATGGGGTCTTCAGTCCTCAGAATCACCCCTGCCCCCAAGCATGGATTTCTACAGCTAATTTCCTGGTGGTGGTCCATGTTTCATGAACTTAGATGGAGAGTACATCTTTCCCTGGGTTTCTACCCTAAATCTCTACTCATACAGATCATTGGAGTTAGTTTGAAGCCACATTAGCTGCCAAAACATCAGGCATCTTTGTGTCCTCCAGGCAGCCACCAGGCAGAGTATCAGTGACTTCTTCACCCTGGGAGGCCTCAGACTCACACCTCCAGGCTCCTGGCTTCCCTCTTGGTTCCATGCTTCTCCCCCGGCCCTCCCCACCAGCGGCCCCCAAAGCATCTCTTCTGTTGCTTTGCACCCCTCCCCTATAGTCTTCCTTCTAATGCAAGGAAGTGGCTTATAAAGGACTTTGTTTAAATAAGGAACATTCTTATAGCAACTGTTACAATAACAAAAATCTTGAGATCATACTCTACATACATTATTTATTCTGCCTTTTAAATTGAGCATTACATTTTAGCACTTTCCCATATCATTAAATATTTAGCAGCACTGGATTTCATCAAATAGATGCACCATTATTCATTTCGCCATTCCCCTATTTTTGCATTTTCTTTGCTTTGGGGAAATTTATAAAGCAGAAATTATTAGCTCGAGGAGTGTGAATATTTCTAAGGTCCCATACTAATTGCCAAATTGTCCTCCAGAAAGGTTATGTCAATTCACACACTCCCCAGCTGTAAATGAGAGTGTCAAGTGACTTTATTCTTTAAACAGTTTGCTAATTTGACATTGGCTGTGGAAGAGACTATTTTAGGGCAGTAAAGTATCTGGTCAGAGTCACAGCCACAGAGACCCGGGGGCTGTGAGGGAGCCTTTGGCCTTGGGGGACTCCAGGGCCCTGGGGCAGTCGATAAACCTCCCAGGACCTCTGGTGCTGCTCCATAGCCTGGTTCCCACTGGCTTCAGTGCTCAAAGCAAATTCTTCCCCCAAGCCCTGCAACTTTCCCTGGGGTAGCTCTCATTCCACCTCTATCACCAGGAAGGGCCCCTTGGGTATGTGCCCCTCATCAACTGCCCCTAGCTTGTCCTTAGCAGATGTGAGTGGTGGTGGGCAAACTGGCCTTTTCCCCTGCTCAGCGGGGAACTGGACTTCTGGACCCACCCAGACTCACTTCTCTCTCTGTCATTGTGTCAGAGGTGTTTGAACCAGAGGAACTCCATCTTAAATAGGAGCTGGGTAAAATGAAGCTGTGACCCCCTAGGCTGCATTCCCAGATGGTTAAGGCATTCTAAGTCACAGGATTAGATAGGAGGTCGGCACATAAAGACCCTGCTGATAAAATAGGTTGCGGTAAAGAAGCCAGCTAAACCCCACCAAAACCAAGATGGCCAAGAGAGTGACCTCTGGTCGTCCTCACTGCTACACTCCCACCAGCGCCATGTCAGTTTACCAATGCCATGGCAACATCAGGAAGTTACCCTATATGGTCTAAAAAGGGCAGACATGAATAATCCACCCTTTGTTTAGCATATTATCAAGAAAGAACCCTAAAAATGGGCAACCAGCAGCCCTCGGGGCTGCTCTGTGTATAGAGTAGCCATTCTTTTGTTCCTTTACTTTCTTAATAAACTTGCTTTCACTTTACAGACTTGCCCTGATTCCTTCTTGCCTAAGATCCAAGAACCCTCTCTTGGGATCTGGATTGGGATCCTTTCCTGTAACAGTTGAAGTTTGGAGGAGATGAAGAGCCTCCATTTCCCCATCCCCCCATCCCTCCAGCAGAGAATACAGGGTCTACTTTCCCCCTTCCTAAAGGCTACAGGAGCTCACAGCAGCAGAGCCTTAGAGCGCTGCTCCCTCTTTCCTTTTCTGAAATGAGAGATGTCCAGGGAATCAGAGACATCTTTCCCCCTTCTCTCTGTTAGGATGCTGGTGAGTTCTACTTTTCCCACTTTGTGAGCAAAGCACACAGGTGCACAGCCAGCAAGCCAGATGACTTCTAAACAAACTAAAAATACCTACTTATCTCAGAGGCCTGTGCTGAAGGAGCTTGTTTAGGGTATCGGATGGACCTTTACAAATGGAAAATCCTTCCGTGTTACCTGCTCTTACACCCCATGGCTTCCTCCCCTGGAACAGAGCAAAGGACCTGGGGTGACTGAAGCAAGGGGCCATCAGGGTTTGGTGATACTGTGTCTGATTTGTCCTCTCCTGTAGACTCTAGACAACTCCAGGGCAGATCCTGGAGCCTCAGCCCCAGTCCGGGACATAGAAGGCACATAGAAGGCACCCCACAAGAGTTGGTGGTTGGTGGGAACACAGCAAAATGGGAATTCCTGGGCTGGTACTGTGCAGGTGATTGAAGTCAGCTGCCTAGGGTTACAATATCCCATTTCCCAGTCTGGGTAGGAGAAACCCAGGTACATGTCCACACATGTCCACTCTGTTTGCCTCTCCCTCCCGCCTGGAGTCCTTCCACAGTGTCCGCTCCTTGGGACGTCTGCTTCCCCAGCATAAGCCTCTGGGGCACTTGGCTGCAGAATGGAAGAAGATCAAGTGCTCTCCTGTTCCAGGTCAGGCACTTTGGATTTAACCTTGAGGCAGAGGCTCAGCTGCCCTGACAACCCGCAGCTGATTTCTACAGCAACACCTCCTGCAAAGGTAGCCCAGCACGTCCTTGGCCAGCAGCTTCCTGCGGTGATAAAAATAGCTGAGGCCCTGCAGCTGCTGAATGATGAATTCTGGAAGGAGATGATTGATTCTCACAGCTGAGTCTTGGGGTCAGCAAGCGTTGTGCAAGTGGAGATGCCAGGGTGAAGGATGGGGGTTCTGCTATAGATAGAGCTGTTGACAGAGTGATCCTGGGCTTCTCCCCACCTGAGGTGAACACAAACTGAGCTAATTAAAAGGAACTGCAAAGGGCTGTTGGAAATGATGCAGACACGTGCATCCTTTACTTTCAGGCCGTCTTTGACCTTTTTGGAATGTGCAGTCATTTCCCCTCCTTCCTTCTGGCACAAGATTCAAAGTGCGGAGAGAGTGTTCATTTCCAGGGAAGGCAATGGGGTGGTAAAGCTAGAGGACCGCCTGCTTTCCCTGAAACAATGGTGAGGAACTGTCAGGGCTTATGAAACACCACAGGGACACCAATGTCAGGCAGCACCTAACAGCCCAGAATTAAAATCTGCTCGCCGCTTGCTTAGGCTGGAGGAGTGCTCCTGCTGGCCTTGCCAGGGGACTAGCCTGTGGTCTACCATGGCTGCACTCTGATTAATCACAGTGATCTAAGGTTAACTGTGCACATGAAGCTCCTGACCAGCACCAGAATAGCTTGTAAGCCAGTGCCCATGTCAAAAGCCATTGCAATTGCACTGTGCACAAGTAAACAGCTGGGCCTGTGACATTGCACAGCTGGACTGGATCTGGCAATTCATAGATATCGCCATATGCATTTCCTTTACAGTACACATTTTCTAGGCAATCTATCCCCCAGTGTTCTATAAAGTAATAAGAATAAGATTTCAGAGAAAGGGAGAAAGAGAAAAGTCACTGGAGAATGGGGAAATTAAGAGGCAAATGAAAAAGGATATGTTTTCAGATGAGATTATTAAAAAGATGATGAGTTGATGAGGTGGCCAGATGAAGAGAAGATAATCCAGATGGCTGTTGCTCCCAGAGAGAAGGCTCTGTGTCGTAATCACAGCAGAGAAAAAGGGTGAAGGAGACCTACTGGCTTTCATGAAAGAGGCAAAGGGGAGACCCTGCAGGGGAGTCTGGGTGAGGACCACAGGCTTGAAAGCAAAGTGGACCCTTCCTTTGTCTTTATTGGAATCATACGAAAGGCAAGCCCTGAATGCCTTCACTCCTTTCTCTCTGTCCTTTGCTCATTATCTGTTCCTCTGAATTATATCTTGGCGGCTCCAAACCCTTCCCCAGGTAGCTCCAGTCTCTCCCACCCGCTAAGGTGTCCTGGAGTCACCTCTGCCTCCAACAGTGCCCTTGGGGATGCAGCATGTGTAACTGACTCCACATGCTCCGGTTATCCCTGACTGTAGAGTTCACACAGCAGCTATCTGTATGCTTCCTCATTACGTAAAATTTAGAGTCAATTCAAAGGAGGGTAACAAGATGATGAGGGGTCTGGAAATGAAGTCAGATCAGCTTAGGTGAGGTAGGGGCTGATACTGTAATTAGTCTGGAAAAGAAGATTTCAGATAACCCTGCAGGTCATCTCCAGGTCTGTCCCTCATATTTGTGGGAGATAAATGGAGACCCTTCTCTTCCAAACTCCCACTCTGTCCCACTGCAAGAGGTGTTGCACACATGTACGTGTGTGGACAACCCAGGCTGCACATCCAAGCTGCATCTCCACACCCCACCAGACAACTGCTACTTGGCCACTGCTGGAACCTGGGGAGTGCACATCAGAAATGTGGGCCATCTTTCAGAGGACATACCTGGGAAGAAGCCACAGGCTGGGGTCACTGGGCAGGGAACCCGCAGGCTTGTTACCTGGAGCAAGTTCTAGAAGAAGACCTTGCTGGGTCCAGGCGGGCCCATCTCCACAGTCCCACTAACTTGTCTTGCTCATGGAAAGTGATATGGCCCAGGAAGGGCTAGAATGGAGCTCCCAAAATGTGGGGTCTATGGAAGAGACCCCTTGCCAGGATCTAAGTCTGGCGCTGAGTATGACCAACTCGAGCTGTCCAAACTGGATCCCAAATCTGCTCCTTCCTCTACATTCTGCCTCATGAAAGCTTTCACTGTCTCCTGCAGGGGAATCCCGACAGCCTGGCCTTAACCCCTCACTTCTCCTCTTTCTCCATCTCTAATGCAGCATTCAGTCCTGCTGACTCCAACTCCTTCAGGCCTCTAGAATCTTCCTTCTTTCCCAGCCCCTGGCTATGCCCAGTGACAGTTCTCACTTTGTGCTGGGACTGATTGCCTGACCTCCTGAGTTGAACTCTTTTCCTCCAGTCTCCACACTGCCAGTCCAGCAATCTCTCCCTGGGGTAAATATGTCCTTACCACCCCCTGTCCTACCTAAAGCTCTTCAGGGGCTCCCTATGCCAATGGGATCAAACCCAAGCTCCTGAGCCCAGCATACAAATCCTTCCGTAGCCAGACCGCTGCCTCTGGCCTCTGACTCTCAAACCTTGAACAGTTAATGCAACAAACATACCCTTTCCTGCCTCTTTGCTCACACTGCTCCCTCTCCCTGAAGGGCTTTTTCTCTCCTGTCTGCTTGGTCGATGCGAACTCACTTTCTCCCACATGGAAACCTTTCCAATGCCCCCTACTCTTCCTTTCCTCCCTAGGTAAAATTGGTTGTAAGATGAACTGAAGTCTACATCATAGCAAATAAAGTAAAATATTTTCTAGCACTTAATTATTCACAAATCTGTTTTTTATTTTTATTTTTCACCAGACCATAGTCTCTCTAAGGCGGGGTCACATTGTTCTTGGCAACCCTGTGCCTGACACAGAAACACGTGGTGAACTGAAATGGAAAGTGTGTCTCTGATCAATGCTGGTTGCCACAGACCTAATCCTATGTTGATGAGCACATGTCATTTTTTGTTCTCACCAGGTGTTATATATGGTAACACTTTCTAAACAATGGACAGAAACTGATCACAAGTTCTAGGCATGCATGCAAGACAGGGGGAGTCCATAAAAGGTGCTCAGCCTTGCTGAGAACCCCTGATATCGCCAGCAGCTGGAACCCAGAGCCTGCAGCAGTTCCAGGCCTGTGGACTTTGCATCTCAGGTGCCAGGGTTATCTCAGGATGAAAGTCAGGCCAGTTCCTCCAGCCACTTGGCTCTGCATCCCCTTCTCCAATAGGAGGGGCCAGCAGGGACTTCTGGTTTACCTTTGGAAGGGAGGGAGACGGGAGAGGCCAGGCAGGTATGAAACCTACTCAGGTGTTCAGGGCCCAATAGGTAGCTCATCTACTTGTGACTCAATGAATGGGCAAGGATGCACACAGGATGCGATGCCGCCCTGCCCTAGAAGGGCTCATACTCAGCGTGGAGGCCAGGGCAGTAAACCAATGGGATGAATATGAAAGACCTGCCAAGGGAGAGGCAAAAGCCAAAGGATGGGCAGAGACTTTCACCCACTTCCTTCCCGAGACCGTGTGCTCCCCTCCCCTTACACAGGGGTCCCTGTCCCCCTTGTTCCCTGATCTTCTCTCTGCACAAACTGCCCGCTCTGCCTGGACTGCTCTTCCCGCCGTACCATGCACAGCCTGTTCCTTTCCATCTTCAGTGTTCGCTGACATGTCCTTTCCTCAGAGGCTTCTTCTGTCGTCCCCTTTATAGCAGCTTCTGTACTTTAAACCGCATTATTTGCTCTCAGCTTCTTGTTTATTTCCTTGAAAACACGAATTGAATGAACCATCTTATTTACCATGTGTATTGTGTCTCTAATCCACCGGCTCAGTGAGGGCAGAGGCTGTATCCATCTTGTGTTCTCCTGTGTTGACAGCATCCGGGACATAGTAGGGGCTTAATAATTGTTTACTAAACAAGTGAAGGAAAGAAGTGCTCTTGCTGGTTCTCTGGTAGGTGGTGATGAGAGATGTCATGGGAGGTCCAGAAGTCAGGATGTTCAAGGAGGGCCTAGTAGCATTGTCAAGCGTTTGCCAGATGGAAGAGGCATTGCAGGTGTGTGAGCAGGGATGTGATTCTGAGGGTGATGAGGGGTGGGGGTGGGGATACATGTAGGCCACCTGGGGAGGTAAAAGGGGGCAGCTGTTGTCCCTTTTTTGGGGGGATGGCCCCTCTCCTTGATGGATGGGACAGTGAGGTAAACTATTAAAGGTCCAGGTGGACACATCTACCCCGGGGCACACCCATCCAGGCTAAACAAAATCAGCGCAAGCTGAACAATTAGAACTCAGAGAGTTACCTGTGGGGCTTATCAAGGACAGCAAGGACACTCAGGTGACCTCAGATGATTCCGAAACCTGGGAAAAAGACTCCGCAAGCCCAGGCCATATGATCATGAGATGCATCTCCTGACTGCCTCTGACTGTTCACAAAGAACTGGCCAAGGACATTCCAGCTATGCCAGGCCACCGGGCCAAGTTCCCAGGGACAGCAATCCACCGCCGCTCTCCCCCGTCACACCCAAGGGAAGCACATAAAGTAGGCCTGCATCCATGGCCTGGCAGACACCTGTCCCTGGCCCTCTGGGACAGTGCACTGTGTCAGCTGCCAGCAAAACAACAAGCACCTTTGCAATGGGCCAGTGGGCAGGGCTGCCATTGGCAGAGTCCTGGTGATTTATGACACCCAGGCTCAGTGCACCATCCGGGAGTTTCCAGGTAGAATCTCCAGCTTCATCGGGCAAGGGCTCTCCCTTCCAGTGATTTATGGAGCCAGAGTGAGCCAGTTGTTTTTTTCCCTTCCCCTCCATCTCCCTCCTTCTCCAGGACAAATGGGTTTCACATTGCTGTGGGCACTCTGGTCTACAATGACAAGACAAAGAGGTTCCACTTGTCCCTCTGCCCCCTGCACCTCCTGTCAGGGATGATGGTTATTGGTCAGCAGCCACCTCCATTTCACTGGCACTTTTAGCTCTTTATGTGGTGCCTGGGTCACAGCACCAGCCAAGGGCTCTCTCGATGGCTTTGCTGGCTGCCCAGACATACTGCCCATCTAGAATAGACCTGACTCCAAACTACAAGGTCAAACTTTCCTCTCCTGACCTACCTTCCCTCCTTCCTTCTCTCCTTCCTTCCCTCCTTCCTTCCTTCCTTCCTTCCTTCCTTCCTTCTTTCCTTCCTTCGCTCCCTCCCTCCTTCCTTCCTTCCATCCAAATAATCCATATATCTTGATTTCTTGGCATGAGACTCCAGGGGGCTGGGGCTGCCTTCCATAGCCAGAGAACAGTCATGAAGCAGTTGGTGCCCTGAACCTGCTTTTCTTGTGTTGTACAATGAAGGGCCTTGAGCTTTTTCAAAGTCATGTCTTTGCTCCAAGGGGTCAAAAATGAAAGAAGAAGATGACTGTACATCTCTCTGTTATTCTCAGATTCCTTTGCATTGCTCTGGTGCTACATCAGGGCAGTGGTGTCCTCAGGATCTGGGGGTAGCAGAGGCACAGCCAAGACAGGGTGGAAGGGAGACTGAGAAATGCCTCCCAGCCTCACCAGTTTTGGGAGTCAGAGGTCCTCAGCAAAGAGCCTTCACTCACTTACACCCCCAAGAAGTGCTTGGGAATTTACCAGGAGAGGCTGCCTTCTATGGAAAATCACAGACAAAATGCAACAACCAATCACTCTTTGAACTCCAGTCCCTTTCCCTCTGTCATGCATGGGGAAGGGGGAAAAAGTGAGCAGTCAGTCCGGCACCAAGCCCACCTGCCCTCACCCACAGCAGCCCCTCCGCAATCCACTCCACAGAACTGATGTAAGCCAGGCTGATTGTCTCAGCTCCAAATGTGGCAGCCAGCAGCAGGAGGACATGTCAGGTCTCTGGGATGCCAGGGCTACTTCTCCAAGGTTACCAGGCTGCTGCACGTGGCTTCATCTTTCTGTTCTCTGGCGGCCTTCATGGCCTGCTCTAGCCTGCCTGTGCACAAGACTGTGCTGGAGACTATGGGATGTGTTGGGGCCCTGTTGGGTGTGGGCGAGGCACTGTTTAGCAGCAGCCCCTGTTCTCGGGGTGATGGCATACTGTGGGTGATTAGTAATATATGCTAGCATTTTGGGGCACTCACTCTCTGCCAGGCACTGTGCTAAGTACTTTATTTATATCTTCTCATTGAACCCTCTTAACAACCTGTCAGGAGCACATTATTGCCTGGTTTTTGCAGATGAAGAAACTGAGCTTTAGGAAGATTAGATAATTATCCAAGATCACGTATTAGTAACAGGGAGAGCCAAGAATTGGACACATGATTTCAATTATCGTGTGCTTAGTAAGTTGTACAGCCTTCTTCTACGAGGGTTATTGGGAATTCAGATATTTAAGGAGCACTAGGTAAATTAGTCAAAATTCCAAACAACAGTTAAATCCAGCCTGTTTAGATAAAGCTTCTTCTAGAATATGGGCTGGGACAAGGCAGGAACACACCAAACCCTTTGATTCCTCGGATGAGTCTAAGGCAGCCACCAGCTGCAAATGGTTTCCTCTGCTCCTGAGAGGCTCAGAACACACCTCTTAGCCTCACCTGGATTTATGTGGCTGGGATGAGGCCTTGACAGCAGAATCCAAAGACATAGACATCTTTGAGGAGCCTCTATTCTGCCTATCATGCATAGGTTTCCTTATTAGTCTACATGATAGCCACATGAGGTATGTATTCTGATATGGCTTGGCTCTGTGTCTCCACCCCAGTCTCATCTCGAATTGTAATCCCCACACATCGAGGGAGAGAGGTAACTGGATCATGAGGGCAGTTTCCCCCATGCTGTTCTTGTGATAGTGATTGAGTTCTCTCAAGGTCTGATGGTTTTATAAGTGTTTCTGAGTTCCTCTTTTGTTCTCTCTCCTGCCTCCTTGTGAAGAAGGTGACTGTTTCCCCTTCCACCATAACTGTAACTTTCCTGAGGCTTCCCCCGCCATACAGAACTGTGAGTCAATTAAACCTCTTTTCTTTATAAATTACCCAGTCTCAGGGAAGCTGTTCGCAGCAGTGTGAAAACAGATGAATACATATTCTTATTATTCCCATTTTGCAGATAAGAAAAGTGAAGCTCAGCTACTTGAGGGTGAGGGGGCTGAGGTGGGAGGATCACTTGAGCCTGAGAGGTCAAAGCTGCCGTGAGTCATGATTGTGCCACTGCACTCCAGCCTGGATGACAGAGTGAGACCCTGTCTCAAAGAAAAAAAGAGAGAGAAAGAAAGAAAGATGGAAAGAATGAAAAAGAAAGAAGAAAGGAGAAAGAAAAGAAAAAATAAAGAGTAAGAAGAAAGAAAAAGAAAGAAAGAGAAAGAAATAAAGAAAAAAGAAAATAAATAAAAAGAAAAAGAAAAGTGAGCCTTTCTGAATTTCTGAATTTGCACGATTTGTCTAAGGTCACACCACTGGTAAGTGTCAGGGCCAGGGTTTAAACACAGATGGTTTGACTCTGGTATCATTTACTGCTCTATTATATTTTCCATAAGATATATACTACATAACCCTTCTGTATCTTATTCTTTAACCTCATAATATATTTTGATAATGTTCCTATATGAATAAATATCTATCTACATTATCTTAATGGCTGCACCAATAATGGGGTAAGGATACAAAGGGTGGAGTCCAAATTCTTCTGCTTAATACTCACATGATCTTATTGCTTTATGCCTTTGTAGAATAAAAACAATAGTAATAATACCCATCACACAGTGTTGAGAGTTTATGAATGTACATAAATACAATTTGTAAATCAAAACATTCTGTGTAAGTGTAAGTCATGGTGGTCACTGTTATTACTAATTGAATATAAATTTCAGGAACAGGAGAATCCCCACAGGTAGGGGTATTGCAGGTAATGGATTCACTGTTACACAGATGTGCTTACCTTCTGGAAATTCACCTGTCATTTGTGCCCTTATTTTATATGTTATACTTTAATGTAAAGTTTACATTTAAAAACCCGTTCATGGATGGCTCCTCCTTTCCCATGGAATTCAGTACATACCAGTTTCTGACTCTGGCACTCAGAGACCTCCACAATATGACCAGCCCTACCTTCTCAACCTAAACACCCCAGCCCAACCCCACCAGGAGGTGAGCCATTCTTTTTGCCCATCCTCCCCTTCCCTGCTTCCATGTCCTCCCCGCTGCTACTCTTCTCGATATCACCTTCTCTGTGTGTTCTTCCTTCCTCTTGGCTCAGCCCTGTCTCTGAGTGCCCTTTTCCCTTAAGCTCCCATGCTGGGCCCTACTCATCAGAGGCATTCTGCCAACACATACTGCCTGGATGGGACCTGCCAGGGTCACAAGGCAAGGCCTGCAGTTCTGGAAGCTCTCCTTCATGGTTTCCTCTTTCATAGAGGACACTGACTTCACAGAGTTTTGAACTGGGATGGTAAATGTTTGAACACATTTGCGACCTGATTTGAGAAAAGCCTCACAGCTTGAAATAGAGCCACTACTATTTTTGCCCTGCCTAGAAGTCCTCTATATTTTCTTCTCAGCTAAAGTATAAGTTCCGAGGGCAGGGGTCATGAGCTGTGTGTGTTTGCATCCACTTCCCACTGACGGCCACCATGGGCACGCACATGGTATGGATGGAGTCAATGCTCCATGGATCATGGCACGATGGTTACTGGTTGGGATGGGTTGCAGCATATTGCTAAGAAACACACCACTACCAGCTCTACTTGCCATCTCTCTAGGGCTCTTTTACACTCAGAAAGACACCTGGCCATTGTTTTCAGTCCTTGAGCCAAATAAAATAAAGCTGCAGACTATTGCTAAGGCTGCAAGGCTCTGATGTGGCCAGGGGCTCAGAACAAACTCATCGGAAGCCCTCCTGCTAGGGAATTGAGAGATAATGGAACATGTTAGACCAGGGGTTGTCAGACTTTTTCTGTAAAGGGCCAGATAGTAAATATCTCAGGCTTTGCAGGCCATGTGATCTCCATCACAATGACTCAACTCTGCTGCTATAGTGTGAGGGCAGCCACAAACATGACATAATCAGAGTGTGACTGTGCTCCAATAAAACTTTATTTATGAACACTGAAATTTGAATTTTGTAAGATTTTAATATTACAAGATAATCTTTTGACTTCTTTAACCAGTCAAAGCTATAAAAGCCTTTCTTAGCTAGTGTGCTGCAGTTTGCCAACTTCTGGATTAGACCACCAAAGGGAACATTTTATTCCCATTCATGGAAGGGCTTCTCAGACAACTTGCCTCAGAGTCACTGAGAGGTGAGGTCAGGGGTGGCGGAGAATGCCTGCTAAAAGTGCAGGTTTCTGGTCCTAACACCGTAACTATTGAACCAGATTACTGGAAGAACAGCCCAGGAAACTGCCATCTTAGCAGACTCTCCTAGGAGACTGTGATGCCCACTAAGTGTGGAGAATCATTTTAGCTGAAAAGAAATCAAAAGCTTCTTAGAAAAGCTTTTTAATTTTGGTAGAAAAATGAAGCCAGTTGGGCTTGGTGGTGTGTGCCTGTAGTCCCAGCTACTTGGGCGGCTGAGGTGGGAGGATTGCTTGAGCCCAGAAAATCAAGGCTACAGTGAGCCATGATCATGCAACTGCACTCTAGTCTGGGTGACAGAGCCAGACCCTGTCTCAAAACAAAAGCAACAGCAACAAAAATGAAAGAAAGAAAAATAAGGCCAACCAACAAGACAAGTGCTTCCTACTCGAGCAGGCTCTTTTAGGATACGTCTGAGGGCACGTTGGGTTCTCCCATTTGTAAGTTGCTTCAGTGTTCCTCGGACTGAGAGTGCTGTGTTTCCAAAGAGAATGAGCAGAGGGCAACCCAAGCCTTTCTGGGGGACATGCTGTCTCCCCAGAAAAAACAGAATTCTCCCACCAAGAACTTTATCCTTGCTTGGCCAAAACCTCTCCTCCAAGAGAAAGAGGGGGAGACTCATTGCTGTGGGGATGGGGGAAGGGTAAACATCTGACACTGTTCCAGGAGCCACTTCTAGCAGGGGCTCCTCTGCCCTCCATGTCTGCCATTCACCCATCACTGGTTGGCATTGGGTGGGGGGAGTCACCCCCTGTAACCTACTTTCCAAGGCTTGATGATTTTCTGTCTCCCATCAAAATGGGCAGGAAGGGTGTATGTGCTCAGAGAGGGGCAACTGTGTGTATTCATGTGTGTTAGAAGTGGGAGTCTACTGAGTGAAATATCTGTAACTAAGTGGGTATAAAAGCTATGCATCCCTGCTCTCAGGGAGGTAACACACTGGGAGTGCAGACCCCATGGAGATGGGTATGTATGGAAAGGCAGGGCTGTGAAGAGCACAGATGCTTTTCTTTCCTTTTTCTTTTTTTTAAGCCAGATTTTATCTGTATTTAAAAACAATGCTCAGGGGACTTAAAAGTTCCAAAGACCTGAAGATATCAAGTTTCAATGTACAGCTACAGCAAGGTGCTGGCAATCAGCGACTGAGTCACAGAAGGCTCTGTAGTGCCTTGGGGACTTCTGCTCCTTTGTATCACTCCTAGTCTTGGCCTCGTGGTTTTCTGCAATTTCTCATTGACTATAACTTTATATAGGGCTGTCACTCCAGTAAGGACAACAAAAAAAGCACCTATGGCTATCATTTTTAATCTGCTAGAGAAAACCACAGAGTCAGAGGGGTTGTGTACAGCAACAATGATTTCCAGAATCACATTCAATAACCCTAAGCAGGTGACAAGCAGACATTCAGAGCAAGACAAACATCAGAATGGTAGTCCCATCCATGGATAAGCTTGGTCAAGTTGGCACATGATTTTTTGCTGGCATGGCAGGCAGCTTTTTAGTCAAAAGAAGGTCAGGAATAGTTTCCCTGTCTATTGCTCATTCTTAATGTCCTTACCATTTTTCTCCCTTGCTAGAAGAACTCTGGTTTTATTCTGGTATCCAGCCTTAAGGAAGGTGACTTTGTCACAGTAATATGCAAGTAAATGTTTGCCAACTGACTTTTCAGGAGAAAAAGCCTTGCTATGTAGTGTTTGCCAATTCCTGTGGTGTAAATAGTCCTATCATGCCCAATTTCAAGCTACCAACATGAAGTCACTAAATGCAAGGCTGGGAGGAGATGTGCACTATCAGCTTGCATGAGCTGGTGGGAGATGGCTCCAATCCAACACTGCCCCATTGCCACTCAGAGGTAATACTCAATCATGACGATCCCATCTGTATTAGTCTATTTTCATGCTGTTGATAAAAATGTACCCAAGACTGGGCAATTTACAAAGGAAAGAGATATAATTGAACTTACAGTTCCACATGGCTGGGGAAGCTTCACAATCACGGCAGAAGGTGAAGGAGAGCAAGTCACGTGTTACATGGGTGGCAGGAGGTGAAGAGGGAGATTGTGCAGAGGAACTCCTCTCTATAAACCATCAGGTCTCATGAGACTTATTCACTGTCAAGAGAACAGCACAGGAAAGACTTTACCCACGACTCAATTACCTCCCACCAGGTCCCTCCCACAATACATGAGAAATCAAGTTGAGATTTGGGTGGGAACACAGCCAAACCATATCATTCTGCCCCTGGCCCCTCCTAAATCTCATGTCCTCACATTTCAAAACCAATCATGCCTTCCCAACAGTCCCCCAAAGTCTTAACTCATTTCAGCATTAGCTGAAAAGTCTGAAGTCTAAAGTCTCATCTGAGACAAAGCAAGTCCTACCACCTATGAGCCTATAAAATCAAAGCAGGTTAGTTACTTCCTAGATACAGTGGGGGTACAGGCCTTGGGTAAATACAGCCATTCCAAATGGGAGAAATTGGCCAAAACAAAGGGGCTACAGGCCCCATGCAAGTCTGAAATCTAGCAGGGCTGTCAAATCCTAAAGCTCCAAAATGATCTCCTTTGACTTCATGTCTCACATCCAGGTCATTCTGATGCCAGAGGTGGGTTCCCATGGTCTTGGGCAGCTCTGCCCCTGTGGCTTTGCAGGGTACAGCCTCCCTCCTGGCTGCTTTTATGGGCTGGCGTTGAGTGCCTGCAGCTTTTTCAGGCACATGATGCAAGCTGTCAGTGGCTCTACCATTCTGGGGTCTGAAGGACCTAGTAGAGCCTCATGGCTCCATTAGGCAGTGCCCCAGTAGGAACTCTGTGTTGGGGCTCTGACACCACATTTCACTTTCGCAGTGCCCTAGCAGAGGTTCTCCACGAGGACTCCACCCCTGCAGCAAACTTCTGCCTGGACATCCAGGCATTTCCATACATCTTCTGAAATGTAGGCAGAGGTTCCTAAATCTCAATTCTTGACTTCTGTGTACTTGCAGGCTCAACACTGTGTGGAAGCTGCCAAGGCTTGAGGCTTGCATCCTCTGAAGTCATGGCCCGAGCTCTACATTGGTCCCTTTCACCCACAGCTGGAGTGGTTGGGATGTAGGGTGCCAAGACCCTAGGCTGCACACAGCATGGGGACCCTGGGCCCGATCCATGAAACCACTTTTTCCTCCTAGGCCTCTGGGCCCGTGATGGGAGGGGCTGCCATGAAAACCTCTGACATGCCCTGGAGACATTTTTCCCATTGTCTTGGGGATTAACATTTGGCTCCTTGCTACTTATGCAAATTTCTGCAACCAGCTTGAGTTTCTTCTCAGAAAATGGGTTTTTCTTTTCTATTGCATTGTCAGACTGCAAATTTTCTGAACTTTTATGCTCTGTTTCCCTGATAAAACCAAATGCTTCTAATAGCACTGAAGTCAACTCTTGAATGCTGTGCTGCTTAGAAATTTCTTCCACCAGATACCCTAAATCATCACTCTCAAGTTCAAAGTTCCACAACTCTCTAGGGCAGGGGCAAAATGCTGCCAGTCTCTTTGCTAAAACATAACAATAATCACCTTTGCTGCATTCCCAATAAGTTCCTCATCTCCATCTGAGACTACCTCAGCCTGGATCTTATTGTTCATATCACAATCAACATTTTTCTCAAAGCCATTCATCAAGTCTCTAGGAAGTTCCAAACTGTCCCACATTTTCCTGTCTTCTTCTAAGCCCTCCAAATTGTTCCAACCTCTGCCTGTTACCCAATTTCCAAGGTGTTTCCACATTTTCGGCATCTTTTCAGCAACACCCCACTCTCAGCACCAGTGTGCTGTATTAGCTCATTTTCACATTACTGATAAAGACATACCCAAGACTGGGCAATTTACAAAGGAAAGAAGTTTAATTGGATTTACAGTTCCACGTGGCTGAGGAAGCCTCACAATCATAGCATAAGGAAGGCAAGTCATGTCTTACATGGATGGCAGCAGGCAGAGAGAGAGATTTCAAAACCATCAGATCTCATGAAGCTTACTCACTATCACAAGAACAGCACAGGAAAGACTTGGCCCCATAATTCAATTACCTTCCACTGTATCCCTCCCAAAACACATGGGAATTCAAGATGAGATTTGGGTGGGGACACACCCAAACCATATCACAGTCTCACTGCCCGTCATTGGCCTATGAGCAGAAAATATTCTGGACTGGGACCACAACTGACCACGTCATGAAGTACAGCACAGAGATAGGGAAAGGACCAGAGGCCTTCAGGATATGCTCAAGCTGCTGAAATAACCAGGTCTCACAGCACTTTATATTAGGACTTCTGGTAATATGTATTCAGAAAAATTCCAGATTGTTCAAGCTAGGGGAGTTGAGGTTTCTGTTACTTGCAGCAGAAAGCTTCCTGATGGATATACCTTCTCTGCAGTGATCACTCTGAATCGAAGAAGCAAGTGTGTGTGAGTTATTACCCTACCATTAGCACCTCACCACGGCCAGGTACAGAGGGGAGCTCCAAGGACTCAGAGGCAATGGCTCAACAAGTCAGCCCCCCATGGCTCATTATCTTTCCCCTGTAGACTCTCCAAAGCCCATTTACCCTGTGAAATGCCACCATTTTCTTTGTCACCTGTCTCGCTCCAGCGCTGCCAGCACAAGTGATACAGGGTATTATCAGGGCTTCAGCAACAGCGTGTGTGGCTGGAGTTTAAATGAATTTCATCAGCATGATTAAATACTTATTACATGAGTCAAACATACGGGCTTCATTAAGCTAGTGAACTCCCAGGAACCTCCTCTTCTGTTTATACAACCCATCTGGACTCTCAGATTACTTTAAAGAAATGGGATAAATGGAGTTCAATATGACAGCCAGCTCATCTTTCAGCGTTGTACTCTCAGAGGAAACTCATCTTCCATTGCTAACTCTGGCCTCCCTACAATTGGGTGCAGAGGTTTTTTTCCATCTGCTTCTGGCCTCTGTGAAAGCCTGACATGATGCTGAAATTGAGACTTTAAGAGTAACTTGCCAGGACATGACAGACATACTTTTCTCATTGAAGCATGGAACATTGTCTAAAGTCATTTGCAAGCACAAACCTTGGGTTTTTACGAGGAGGCACACCTTGAAAGCAAAATAAAGGGCAAGGTTTAATTAACTTACTGGGCCCTCTGTTAGTCGTTATTAGAAGCTCTTTATCAAATTAAAGGCCTGCTGGGAAGCCAGCTGAGTGCCGAGAAGCAGTGACATGCGTTAAGTGCCAAAGTGGGTTTTAATTGGCTGTTTAAATGAAGGAAAGCTCCCTGCAGTGTGACAGACACACATCATGGGGTGTGTGCCAACACACACACACACACACACACACACACACACACGGAGCTCTAAGCAGTCTGGAAATCACAGGAACCACATTTTTGGAAAGCTGACATCCCCAAAGCATGACCACAGCCTACCAGGAAGGGAGCTCTAAAGCATTTGGCATTCCAGGCTCAATAAACACCATAGTTATTATTTCTGATAATAATAAATAACAGAGATGTAGCAGTAAGACTTTTGAATGCTGCCAAATTTACACTGTACATAGTCCAGCTGAATTGCCAAGGTCTTTTACTCCTGGATTGAGCCTGGGATTTTGTTTTGTCTTTTGTATCATCAAGCTACTAACATGTAAAATGGGGACATGAATACCTACCCTATGAGAATGTTATAAGAGATTTACACAAAGCTCCTAGCAGCTCTCACCATGTACTGAAGGCCCAGTGAATGGTAGTTATTTTGATGAAAGCATTTCTACTGTGCTCTTTGAAAAATTATTGGAGAGAATGTATTCCTCATAGTCCTAGTTATGGTAGGAGGCACTACTGGGTGGTGGCTAAGAGTACAATCTTTGGAGTCAGATTGATATGGACTTGTGTGCTGGCTCCACCATATCAGGGGGCCTTTCTGAGCCTCAGGCACCTTTTCTATAAAATGGAATATATTCTACAAAATAGGATATAACATACCTACTTCATAAAATGGTGGAAAAAGTACACAACCTTGCCTGAAAAAAGCTTAGCACAACGTATGTGCATAGTAGGTGTGACCGTCAATATGCTTCCTAGGGGAATGAGTGTGTTCCTTGTTGAGAGACAGAAACATGAAATTACAGAGTGGCTGTGGGACAGACCCCAAGGACACTGCACCTTTTCACATAGGCTGCGAGCAAAAGCTCATTGAGTCAATCATTGGTGGAGGTGATGGGGTGGAATCTTAACAGAAAGCGGCAAGGACAGGGTTTTTAGGGATTGGGGACACATTCAGGACACACAGGAGAGCTCTGCAGTCAATCTTTTGCAGGTGATCACCCCTTCAGAAAGCTGGGGCTTCCCCATCATCTGAATATCAACATGTTTGACACAGAATAACTCCATGATACAGCTGGGACAAGAGGCCAGGCCTCCAGTTTCCAGTCTACAGCTTATTTTACTGAGAAAGTTTCTCGTCAGGGTGAGATTTTCAACTGGCGGGGGAAAAATTGCAAAACCACTGTTTTTTGATTTCAAAGGCGAGTTTTGTTTTGTTTTGTTTTTTGATTAAAGAATTGTATTGGTACTCTGAGCTTGTTATTTTAAAAGAAGCTGTCAATTGAAGTTTTTATTAAATGATTAATATCACTCAGGTTTCTTTACAAAGATGATGTGCAGCAGCCGCTGTAACTTTTGGCTTCTTGTCAGCATTACAATTTGGTGTAAACTTATGGGGAGGTGACAGAGAGGCAGGGGAAGGAGTCATGTGACAAGAGAGGGTGGTGAGATCTTTTGAAGAAGTTAAGCGGTAAAGAACCTCAGCCTACAGCTGCTGGTGAGGAACTTAAAATACAGGACTGTGGGTCCTTGGAGCCATTTTGAATTGGAGGATGTTTTCATAAAGGCTGCAAAAATAAACCTTCCTGGATGAAAGCATGTGGCTACGTGCATTTAAACACACACCCTCTGTTCCAATAACACTGCGATTGTGAGCTATCCCTGATGCACCAGCAAGGAAGAGAATAAACTCCTTCATTTCCCAACATCCTTGCTGAGGGCTTGGAGGGACAGCTCTCACTCAATTTTCCAGCCTGGTAAGGCTTTGAACATGAAACAGAAGTGTCCCCGGGGCTCTTACAAAATGAGCCACAGCAGGCTGATGTCAGGGCATGGATTCATGGGCTGCCAGGGGGTTAATATCTCTTGCAATTCCAAATAAGAAAAAAGCCTGCATTCTTCATTCCTCCCGTTTCACACATCCCTGGCAGCTGGGTTTCCCAGTGCTTCATTGAGGCCAATGTGCGTGAAGGAATGGATCAGCAGGAGCGGGCCATCAGGCGGCCATTTTAAGCCCTTGGCCTCCATCCCCACTCCCCGCGCTGGGGCGAGACAGACAGGCCTTTGTGTGCCTGGAGCCGGCTAAGCCAGGATGTGACTACGAGCTGGAATCTGACCTTTCATGGGCTCCAGCACCTGTCAGAAAAACGAACAAGCTTGGGGTGTTTTTTCCGCTCCGGACTTAAATGCCAGTTTTGTGACTCCCTCACAGTGGAACTGTGCCAAAGCAGTTGTGGTCAACTCCAGCTCTCTGAGGAGCAAACCTGAGACGTAAGTGATGGACGGCCGTGCGTTTCTGAGGCCTGGCCAGCTCTCGGCTCAGGTTGAATTCAAGCCGAGCCCAGGATTTCAGTGCTTGAGTTAGGAACCTCAGAGCAGATCAAAACAGCCACATTAATCCGGCACCCTGTGGTGCATGTGAGTGTGTGTGTGCACGTGTGTGGGTGTGTGTGCATGCATTCAGCACTGGAACAAAGACCCAGTCACGGTGACCCTGACATTGGTGGCTGTCCATTCACCAGGGGTGGGATTATGGAGCAGTGCCCACCCCGTCTTGACCTGCTGTGGCAGTCCGATTATGAACACACTAGTCATTCTTGGGTTGGACCCTGCCACTTGTGATCCACAGGACCTCAGTCAAGTGACTTAACCTTTCTGAACCTCAACTTTCTCAGCCATGAAATGGGGATTAAAATGCATTATTCCAGTAGTGGTTGTGAATTAAATGAGATAATATATACAAAGCACCAAGCATCTTGTGAAAGCACCTTGGAGACACTTAGTCAATAGCCACCCTTTCCTCCCCTGTTGCAGAGCATGCTTGGGCTGGAGGGGAAATGGGAGTTTCAGTCACTATTGATATTCGATTGCCCAGTAGACACACACTGTTTTGATCATAGAAGAGGGGCTAGCTCAGCCTATCAATGGCTTCAGCTGTGGGAAGACAACTTTCCTCCTAAGTGTGGCCCCAGAGGATGTGGTGTTCAGGGATCCTTAGCGGCCTGACCTTTGGCCGGGGGTGACTGTAGCTGTCTAAAGGGGCTGAGGGCTTTGGTGTGGACCTGTGGTTGGTGAACTCCCCTGTACCCCAGACAGGTTCAGAACCCTATAGGTAGAAAGAGGCTAAAGCGCACCCAAGCTCCAGCCCAGGGAGCTTGTCCATTTGAAGGGAATATGGCCACTGCCTCTGCGTCCTTGGCTCTGGGGATCCTGCCCCTGCCCTCTCATTTCACAGGAAAGTGGCCCAAGGCTAAGAAGTAGCAGCTGAAGTGGAAGACGATGTCTGCAGTTACACAGATGGCTGGCCCAGAGCTCAAGACATGCAGGAGATGTCAAGAAAAAAATTGAAAATCGAATCCTCATTCTCAAGGCTATCCATAATTTAAAAATTCATGAATATTGATCACATAAAATCTGACTTTGGAATCACATGGAGTATAAATAAACAAAATTGTATTCTAGATGTGAAGTTTCTGTTTCTTTGACTTTACCACATCTCGTGAAAATGGCTGGATAGATTTTTACCAATTTTGGAGGGTGTGATGAGAGTGACAGAAAATGTAGGCTCTGCCCTGGGAGAGAGCTAGAAGAGGTAAGTAATCATCCACCGGAGGGAATGAAACTGAAATCTAGTGACAGGTAGCGGGTTGTTGGTTTGCAACAAGCTGCTTCCTACAGAGTAACTCTGGGTAGTCAGCTGCAAAGTGAGGAAAACAGATTTATTTGTTTAGCTATTCTGAAGAATACAAACTAAACCAGTCAGTACACACAAATAGCCTATAATTCTATAATGTCCATTACCTTTATTTAGTTTGTTTAGTTTCCTTCCTTCCTTCTTTCCTTCTCCCCCGCTTTCCTTCCTCTTTCTTTCTCTTTCTTTCTCTCTCTCTCTTTCTCTCTTTCTTTCTTTCCTTCTTTCTTTCTTCTTTTTCCTTCCTTCCTTCCTTCCTTCCTTCCTTCCTTCCTTCCTTCTTTCCTTTTCTTTCTGTTGAGCTGAGGGTCTTTTCTTTCTGTAGAGATGAGGGTCTTGCTATCCTCAGCAAGTGCTTGCGATCCTCCCAAAGGTGCTGGGATTGCAGGTGTGAGCCACTGCACCCCAGCCTAGTTTAATTTTTAAAAAGATATTATTGCTCGTCTAGACTATACATTTTGTAGTCTTTCTTTTACTAGTGTTTGAAACACATAGTCTGCCGTGTGCCAAATGCTTCCCTTCAAATGCATCACATTTAATTATCACAAGGATTCTTCTACAAGGAAGCTTCTGTTGCCCGCATTTCACAGATGAGGCTCAAGGAAGTTGGGTAACTTG
The DNA here is from genome assembly GCF_001698545.2 of Rhinopithecus bieti. NCBI lineage: Eukaryota > Metazoa > Chordata > Mammalia > Primates > Cercopithecidae > Rhinopithecus > Rhinopithecus bieti. Next base: position 190,451 of record NW_016812078.1, read on the forward strand.
CCCCGCATCACCCAGCTAGTAAATGGCAGAGCCGGGGCATAAACTTGTGTCTGTTTATTCCAGAACCCGGATTCTTCACCAAAATGGGATGTTGCCTTTTCCTGTGGTTTCTTAAAATGCCATTCATTTACGACAAAGATATTCAGATGGTCAAAATTTGATTTTGTTGACATTTAGTTACTTTAGTCAATCAAATTGCACACTGAAAATATATTTCTTTGTACCTATCAAAAAGTCTGGGTTTTGAAAATTCAAATGAAACATTTTTAAAGCTTTAAATTAGATTTTCGCTGGTAAGCATGTCATCTGATCATGTTATTATTTGATGTTTGATAAATACTCACAGCTACTGTTTGGTGCTCAGTTGGACAGTTAAAAGGTGGCTTGTTTCAGTCTTAATCTGAAATACATTAAGAAGGGTCACCCAAGCCCAGGGAGGCTTTGCTAAAGGTTTTTTACATTGGTCACAGTTTTGACTTATAGATCAACAATTAGTTGCAGATGTCGACAGTAATAAGGAGTGTAGAAAGGGTCAGGAGAACACTTCGTTCCCATTTGAGAGGAATTTAGAACTTAAAAAAATACTCTGTTAATTCTGAGCTGCCAACATATACACATTTATGCATGTATGTAACTCACTGGAAAAACAGTCAAATTCTTGAAAGTAGTAGACCATAGTTCTATAGACTTTAAAATGCAATTCAATAAAACTCAGTTTTAAAAGTAACTATTAATAAGAAGAATAATAAGAATCATTTTCACATTTCTTTCATCTCTGTAACTCAACAAACATGTAAGTTTCAAAATTACAATAATGACTCATATAAAATGTTAACAATAATAATGAGAAGCACACCATGTTCAAAGCAAAGTGCTAAGTGCTCCATTTGTCTATTTTTGCGTTCATCTTCACACTCACTGTCTGAGTGAGACTCTGTCATTTGCTCCACTTAGAAGTAAGGAAAATGGAAGGTCATGGAGGGCAAGGTCAAGACCCAGCCACACCTTGGGCACCTCACCCCTGTATGCTACCACCTCCCTCATCATGCTTGGTGTAAGGCATCATGCCAGTCTCTCTGGAGGACCCACATTGGGAAAGATTATATCAACTTCTAGGAGCCACGGATTAAGAAAGGGCTGAGATGCAGATACCAGACTTGATGAGAGGAAGGATGCAGTGAAGTCCAAGAAGCCGTCTGTGGAAGGACAGGAGGGAAGGGTTGCTTCAGGAGTTCACTGACCTCCACAGGGCCACGAGCTATGAACTGTGACCCACCATCTGAATCTGGGGCCAAGGCCTGTTTTTCATATGGCCCTCAAATTGAGAATGTTTCTTTTGTGTTTTAAAAGGTTTTATATTTTAAAAGTTTAAGAGGGTTTTGTATTTTTTAAAAGATTTGTATTTTGGCCAGGCACAGTGGCTCATGACTATAATTCCAGCACTTTGGGAAGCCGAATTGGGAGGATTGCTTGAGGCCAAGAGTTCAAGACCAGATTGGGCAATGTAGCGAGACACTGTTTCAAAAAAAAAAAAAGTTTATATTTTTAAAATGTGGAGGAGAAAGAGAAGGAGGAGGAGAAATGTGACAGAGACCCACAAAGCCTAAATTATTTCCTATCTGACCCTTTACAGAAAAAGTTTGTCAATCCCTGTTCTGGACCAGTGTTAATAACATTACAGTTCTGTTATACCTGTAATTTACAATCTTCTAGTAGCTACTTTAATAAAGTAAAAAAAGGTAAAATTAATTTTAATGGTGTATTTAACCCAGAATATACAAAATATTATAATCTCAGCATGTCATCAACATAAAAATTATCAATGGAACAATAACATTCCATTTTTCATACGAAGTCTTTGAAATCTGATTAACATTTGACACAACACATCCGAGTTTGGACAAACTACATTTCAAGTACTCAACAGCCACATGTGATAAGTGGCTAGTGTCCTGGACAATGCAGGTTTCACTATGGTGAATACACAAGGTTCATCAATGAATCGATGAATACCCAAGATGGAGAGAGTGGGGAGACAGTCAGGCACAGTCTCAGTCCTGCTACCATGCTGCTCTTTGTTGTCAGGGCCTGGCCTGTGCATTGTATGATGTTTAGTGATATCCCTGGACTCTCTACCTACCAGATGCTAGTAGCACCCCTGTCCCAGTGTAATAACCAAAAATGGCTCTAGACACTGCCAAGTGTCCCCTGAGGGGCAAGAACACCCTGTGTTGGGAACCACTGGTCTACAGCATGAAAAAGCTGTGTGTGGGAGGATACCTGGAACTGCCCAGAAAATGTCCTCTGAGTCACGCAATTTGATGGAAGAAGGATAATTGAAGGAGAGTAATGAAAGGTGTGGTAGCAAAAGCTGAGGCCAGATCTCAGGCTAAAGCATTTAAAATGTATTCCCTAGGCAATGATAGCCATCAAAGAGTTTGAGCAGGAGAATGAAATTAGCAAAGTTACAAATTAAAAACATTTTTTCTTCCATCTTTGAATAACTAGATTCTTTCTCTTCTTTCTTTTACTGACACAGATAGATTTTCCCCCCCTTAAAGAAAAGCATCATTTAAAGAGCCAGTGCCCCCACCCTGTGTCTGGTGGGTGGTTTTTATTAAATTCCAGTTGAGGGATGGGTTTCCTAAGCAATCAGCCAGCCCCTTGGTGAGCAGGCTCCCTGCCACTTAGCTGACATTCCACCCTGCAGGAGCTGAGGAGAGAGGAAAATCAACACTGAGCAGGCAGAATGACTGTAGCTTATGCTGTTGGAATTTCCAGTGGGGCCACCTGGTCACAGATGGAGCACAGGCACCAAAGCACAGAGTTGGAGGGAGCCTGATAACAGCCTCGGGGGCTGACAGTTGCTGCATTGTTCTATTTGCTTAGTCCCTGACATCTAATGGCTAGGTTTCTAATTCCAATAGCAACCATAGTAATATATTGGAATATGTGTAGATCTTTACAGTTGATTGTGTGATTTTGTGTACAACATTGTGTTAACAGTGAGCATCAGAACACAATCTTGAAGGAGGTGCGTACATTGGAGATGCATATTTGGAGACTTGTTTTTGGGATGGGGAGCTATGGGACTGTTTGCCCAGCTCTAGGGGATATTCTCCTTTTGCCCTATGGGATTCACTCTCTTTCTCCACCCTGTTCTGTGCCCCAGAGGCTGACCTCTTTGGGCTGCAGCAGCTGGGCTCTCTTGCCTTCTGGTTTCCTGCTGGGTTCAGCCAAAGGGAGGCACAGTAGGAGATCAGAGAGTGGGGTTGAATGAGTTTGGGGTATTTACTCCCCAACCCCTCCCTGCTGGGCGGTGTATTGGCAGGGGCTGCATCTCTACTGAAGACGACAGCTCCTCCAATGACAGGTCTCACCAGATTCCTAAAACCACTTTCTCTTCCTGTCCTTTCAGGCCTGGGGATGGGAAGGCCACAGTGCTGTCATTAGCCCTAGGGCACTTCCTCATTTCTCATAGGTTTACCCACACCTCTGTAAATCATCTATTCAAAAACTCTCTTCCGAGTGCGCCATCTACTCCTGCCGGGACCTGACTGACATTCCAGCTCAGGTTAGCTGCTGCTTAGGAGAGGACACATCTTTCTCAACCATCCCAACAAGCTATCAGGAAAATTCAAACAAGGCTAGAGTGAGTAGCTTGGCCTTTGAAGCCAATGTGTTGAGCCCATTTTATAGCCAAAGAAAGGTAGGCATGAGGATTTTCTGGCCTTTCCTGGGCTACCAAGTACTTGGTATACAAGAATTTCAATCATAAACCCAAGAATCCACACACCCAGTTCTCATCCAGAGAGGAATGTATGTAATGCTTAATTCAGTGTTTTTCTTTCTGGAATTTCTAACAATAATAAAGGAAAAGGAACTCAGGGTAAGTGTCAGAGAAAATCATGTTGGTGTTTTCCCTTCCTTATGTGTAGATGGTTTGAAAGAATCCAAACCCCAGCTTGGGCTACAATGTCTGAACCAGACCTGTCAGCTGTCAGCAGGCCAGCCCTGTAATTGAACATCAGCAGAGGGAAATGTGTGCTCTCAGCTCCTCTCTGCTCTCAGCCTGTTTCTGAGCCTTCGGGAATAGGCCTGGAAGTCACATCACCTGCACTTCCTTATGGTGTCGCACTGATTACAAAAAAGAACAAGCACCCCTCTGGGTTTTGTCTCAGCCAGTTTAACCAAAGGAAATGATTAATGCCGATTAGTTGAAAAAGGCTGCGTCCTTTCTTAAGACCCTTCCCAGCTATTAATGAGCACACGTTTAGCTCGACAGTGTAAAGATTAGTAAGGGCAGTAACAGCAGAGATGTTATTGGCAGCTACAGTACCTAAAAACTACATCAAAAGAGAAGAAAGGGCCAGGTGCAGTGGCTCACACCTGTAATCCCAGCACGTTGAGAAGCTGAGGCAGGTGGATCACCTAAAGTGAGCAGTTCGAGACCAGCCTGGCCAACATGGTGAAACCCCGTCTCTACTAAAAATACAAAAACCAGCTGGGCATTGTGGTGCGCACCTGTAATCCCAGCTACTCCGGGAGGCTGAGGCAGGAGAATTGCTTGAACCGGCCAGGTAGAGCTTACAGTGAGCCAAAATCATGCCATTGCACTCCAGCCTGGGCAACACGGCAAGACTCCATCTCAAAAAAAAAAAAAAGAGAGAGAGAGAGAAGAAGGGAGTTCTCAAGTCATGCTAGGTGGAAGGAACTGAGCAGCCTAGACACTCAGCCTTTTAAGACAAGTGGGGAGTGGGGTGTGGGTACACGCAGGATATCAGGGCTCTGGTCTTGGCCCACTGGGTGGCTTGGGCCCAGTTCCTTCAATATTATAATCTCAATTTCCCAGGAAGGGAAGAAGCAAGGATTTTAAGCACTATTAAGTTGAATGCTCTCAACTCTATCTCCGTGGTAAAAAATCCCTGGACAGCTTCTGAAAGAGGTATGGGGTTGTGGAGGGGTGAGGGGGAGGCAGGAATGGCTAATGGATTAAAAAAATAATAATAATAATTAGAATGAATAAGGCCTAGTATTTGATAGCACAACAGGGTGACAATAGTCAATAATAATTTAATTATACACTTAAAAACAACTAAAAGAGTATAATTGGATTGTTTGTACACAAAAGATAAATGCCTGAGGGGATGGATACCCCATTTACCATGATGTCATTGTTACATATTGCAGGCCTGTATCAAAACATCTTATGTACCCCATAAATAGATACAACTACTATGTACCCACAAAAATTAAAAACTAAAAATTAAATAAAATCCCGTAAGCTTGGCCACTGCTAACAAATAAAATAATAATAAAAGAGATACGTGTGCTTTGCTCCATACCAATTTGATTAGCATCACGGGATATGAGATCCTGGCATTGGTTTACACAGCTTTGTTAGCAGATATGGTACCATCCTTAGACTGACAAACAGTGCCCTATACTGGGCCCTGTGCCTCATTCTTGCCCCGCTCCCCAGCTTTACGTGCCTTTCTCCAAGGAAGTCCTTCTTTGGTGTCCAGGACCAGTCAAGACCAGCAGGGATGTCCAAGAGGGGTGCTCGGCCCATGTTTCTCCTTTTTTTGGGATACCCTGACCCTGTGCCACTCCCTGTTCTGGGCGCTGGGAGTCAACCAGATGGTCCAGGGAGCTGCAGCGTTGTGTTTATGGGGTTATTCCGGTTGGACTCCAGGTTTAGGAGTGTTCCTCCTGCCTGGCAAGGATTTTTTCATGGGATTATTCAACACTGGGCAGCTAGGATGGTGCTGACCTGCTGATTTGGGGTTACTCAGATATTGCTTATAGACAGAAGTTTTGCAAAAAGTTTTTCACCTAGTGTCCCACACAACCTAGGGGGCAGTCCTGAATGAATTATACCAATCTGTTGACAGTGTTCATCTCTGTCTAGGTGAAAGGATTATGGATGATTTGGGTTTTATCCTTTATATTTTTAAAATTTACTTGGAAGGAAAATGAGTTTATATGCTGGTAGAATTTCTTATGGATAAAAACTGTTTTCGTCATCAAAACACTGAGATGAGTCATTTTATGAGCAAAAATGATGGAAACTCTAAACTAGAGGGAGCTGGTGTGACAATGGAAGCTAAGATTCTTTGCACAGTAAAGTAAGAAGCTTGGGTTTGCGAGTGGGAAGGAAGAGATGTGGGTAGTTGAGGAAGGAGCACAGCAAGCCCAGGGCATCTGGAGGCTGTGGCTGTGGCACTGAGAATTCCTTGCTGGTGGCTGGGGGCCAGGGGCTGCTGTTGTCTGCTATTCCCCTGAAGCTTGTGGGCTGTTGCTGTGTGAATGTGACTCCTCTACTGCCACAGCCTTCAGTAACGTCAGCTCCATACACAGCTTTGGATTGTGGTTATTTAGAGCAGAAAGAGATGGATATGATCAGCGAGAAGGAGATGACTCATGGAGGGCAGGGGCACAGGCAGGCACCATGGAATCAACTGGAATAGTAACTCGAAGCCTGGCATGACCAAAAGAGTTGGCTAAACCCTCCCACGATTACCTGGAGATACTGGGAAGGAAGGATCCTGAATTTCCCACATGAGGACTAGCCATTAAATACTTAATGGCAAAGCAATTCTAGGAAAAGGGATTGCTGAGAATTTCAGAGTGTGCGTTTTCCCCCAAAAATATCTAAAAACAACACATATTGTTTCTCTAAGAAGGAAAAAATTATTTTAAAATTTTCTTGACAAAATTTGAAAGCATGTTTCTTGGGAAGACTGTGGGGACATAGTAGTGCAAAATGCTACAACTTCCATGGAAGGGGCTTTGGCAAGATCGAGCAAAAACATGTCTACATTTCCCTCTTGACCTAGCAGGCCTACTTTCAGGGATCTATCCCAAAATACACTGGAAAATATATGAAAAGTTGTATGCACAAAGCTATTCACTGCAGCAACATCTGTAAAGCAAAGACTGGAACCCTCTATATGTCCATCAATAGGAATGAGTTGAATAAACTACGGTACAGGTACACGATGGAGTACTCTGCAACAGAAGCAAGTAATGGGGATTTGGGTATGATCTCAGGAGGTAAATACTGGTAAGTAAAAAACAAAAAAAGCAAAGTGGGAAAAAATACATGTATATTTTTTAGATAAACAGCCTGCCACTGTTTAAGAATGGGAGTACAGTCGGCCCTCTTTATCCATGGGTTTTGCATCCCTACATTCAAACAACCGAGGAACAAAAATATTCAGGAAAAAAAATGTTTGGCTGCATCTGTACGGAACATGTACCGACTTTTTTCCCTTATTATTCCGTAAACAACACAGTATAACAATATTTACATAGTATTTATATTGTCTTAGGTATTATAAGTAATCTAGAGATGATCTGAAGTACGTAGGAGGATGTGCATAGGTTATATGCCATTTGATATTGGGGACTTGAGCATCCTCCACTTTTGGTATCTGTGGGGGTCCTGGAACCAAACTCTCTCATAGAACCAAACTCCCTACCATAGAACGATCATACTATATATGTATATATATATAAACACATATACCTATATATACAATACATGCTTATAGTTTTTTGTTTTTTGTTTTGTTTTGTTTTGTTTTGAGACGGAGTCTCACTCTGTCGCCCAGGCTGGAGTGCGGTGGCGGGATCTCAGCTCACTGCAAGCTCCGCCTCCCGGGTTCATGCCATTCTCCTGCCTCAGCCTCCCGAGTAGCTGGGACTACAGGTGCCCGCCACCACGCCTCGCTAATTGTTTTGTATTTTTAGTACAGACCGAGTTTCACCATGTTAGCCAGGATGGTCTCAATCTCCTGACCTCATGATCCTCCCACCTCGGCCTCCCAAAGAGCTGGGATTACAGACGTGAGACACTGCGCCTGGCCTTGCTTATAGTTTTTTAAAAGAAAAAGAGAGACAGTCTTATTTTATTTTATTTGTGTATTTATTTATTTATTTATTTAGAGACAGAGTCTCACTTTGTCATCCAGGCTGGAGTGCAGTGGCGCCATCCTTGCTCACAGCAACTTCCCAGGCTCAAGTGATCTTCCCACCTCAACCTGCCTAGTAGCTGGGACCACAGACACATGCCACCACACCTGGACAATTTTTTTGTATTTTTTGGTAGTGATGGGGTTTCACCATATTGCCCAGGGTGGTCTCGAGCTCTTGAGCTCAAGCAATCCACCTGCCTCAACCTCTTAAAGTGCTAGAATTACAAGCATGAGCCACTGCACCTGGCCTGAAAAACAATTTTAAAAAATCAGTTATCTATATAGGAACGACAAGAGTAGGATGGAAGAGACAGGCACAGAAGCTAAATTTGTGTACAGTTGACTCTGGAACCATGTGAATATTTTATATAACCATAAAACAAAATCATCTGCATTTATAATGGTTAAAATCATCACCATCACTTTTCTTTTTTTTTTTTTTTTTTTTTTTTTTTTTTGAGACGGAGTCTCACTCTGCCGCCCAGGCTGGAGTGCTGTGGCCGGATCTCAGCTCACTGCAAGCTCCGCCTCCTGGGTTTAAGCCATTCTCCTGCCTCAGCCTCCCGAGTTGCTGGGACTACAGGTGCCCGTCACCGCGCCCGGCTAGTTTTTTGTATTTTTTAGTAGAGATGGGGTTTCACCGTGTTAGCCAGGATGGTCTCGATCTCCTGACCTCGTGATCCGCCCATCTCGGCCTCCCAAAGTGCTGGGATTACAGGCTTGAGCCACCGCGCCCAGCCTGCCATCACTTTTCAAACCCAACTTTGTCATTTACCAGCTGCTTGCTATTGGGAAGTTATTTACATTTTCTAGATCCTAGTTTATTTTTCTTTAAGATAATAATACTGCCTCATAGTGTTGATGTGAGGATCAAATCAAATAACATATCTCAGGCAATTAGCACGGTAGCCAATATAAAAAAGATTTAATAAACAGTAGTAATGGCTTTAGTTAACATACTATTTCATAGTGTGTATTATGCCAGACACTGTTCTAACCACTTTACAGATGTTAATTCAGCTCATTTTCAAATGACCCTATGAGGCTGGGGCTAATACTACCCTATCTTACAGATGAGAAATGAGGAATGAGAGAGTGTCTTGCCCAAAGTCTCTTAACTGTGCTGGAGTCGCAATTCAAACCCATAGTTGTTGATCTTACTATTTTCGACCCCATACACTTTCCAAGTGGGGCTATTCTCAGCCCAAACCCGTTACTCATGTCAAAATGGTCCTAAATTGGATGGTGATCTGAGGCTCTGGCCTGGCAATGTCCACAAGTAGGCAAAGATGAGGCCCATAAATTCACTTGCCCCACTTGTAGCCCTGGCAGTATAACTTCAGTCTCCTGAGATAAAAGTTATAGGAACTTTTGAACACCACTCCATTGGACAGTTATGAGGCTCTGACAGGCACCCCCACAGGCTGGCCAGGTTGGCAGGGCTATCTGATTCCCACCACTCAGGTAGCTGTCTCCAGGCAGGGGACACACTGCTTACTGAGGTAAGAAGCCCAACATCCACTCCTTTCACATTATTATTATTACTATTTTTGAGACGGAGTCTTGCTCTATTGCCTAGGCTGGAGTGCAATGGCATGATCTTGGCTCACTGCAACCTCCGCCTCCCAGATTCAAGCAATTCCCCTGCCTCAGCCTCCTGAGTAGCTGGCATTACAGGTGTGTGCCACCATGCCCAGCTAATTTTTGTATTTTTAGTGGAGACAGGGTTTCACCATGTTGGTCAGGCTGCTCTCAAACTCAGGCATGATCTGCCCACCTCAGCCTCCCAAAGTGCTGGGATTACAGGCGTGAGTCACCACGCCTGGCCTCCTTTCACATTTTTGCAGGGCTCTGAGGGTCTGCAGATGTGGGGCGGGCATCCTGAAGACGTGCATCCCATGGCAAACTGTCCAAAGGACATGGTATTGATGTGGGTCCTGGTCTATCCACCCACCAGGACCTGACTCAAACCCCACTTCCTCCATTCAGTATCCCCATGTCACTCCAGGCAAACTCTGCTCTGCTCTTGATAAACACACGTCTCATAGTGCCACAGGTTGCTGCAATTGAAGGCCATGCCCTACTCTCCCAATTAGAATGTTGGCCTCTAGAAGGTAGGACCTTTGCCTTTTAACTTCTTATATTCTTCCCAGCAGCATTTTTCAAATATAGGCCCTGACCCAGTAGCAGATCATGAAATTAGTTTAGTGGGTGTCACCAACATTAAATTAAAATAATCAGAATGAAATAGAACAGAAAATGTCTGATAGCAAAATATCTAATGTTATGAACTGCATGTATATTTCCCTCACCCCAAATTCATAATTTGAAGTCCTAACCCCCAGTGTAGCTCTATTTGGAGTAAGGAAGTAATTAAGATTAAATGAAATCATAGGGGTGGATCTGATAGGATTAGAGTCATTCTAAGAAGAGATATCAGAGAGCATGCTCTCTCTCTTTCCCTCTTATATACACACATGTGAAGAGAGTGAGAAGGTGGCCGTCTGCAAGCCAGAAGAGAGCCCTCACCAGAAACCTACCCTGAAGGATCTGGATCTTGGACTTCTAGCCTCCAGAACTGTGAGATAATACATTTCTGTTTAAGCCACCCAGTCTATGATATTTTGTTATGGCAGCCTGAGCAGACTAATGTGCCTACAGGAGAGTTGTTTAGTGAAATGTGTGTGTTTGTGTGTGTGTGTGTGTGTGTATGAGAGAGAACTGGGTTTTGGGTTTTGATATAAAAATGTGTTTCTTAGTATTGATCATGATCAAAAAAGTTTGAGAGCAACTGTACTGCCAGACTTTATGCATAGTGGGCACTTGATAAATAAATGTTTAGTAACAAGGAGGAAAGCAAAGAGAGATTGAGAAAAGAGGAAAAGAACGAGGCAGGGAGGAACAGATGAAGGAATGACAGAAGGGCATTAGGACAGTTTTCTCTTCCCAATACGAGCAGAAATCATGGGCCCCACCAGGCATGATTTACATAATTTAGGAAAAGTTTTCAAGAAACTGAGACAGATGGAAAAAGACAGATAGGGAGTAACCAAAGAGTTCACAAACCAAAACCTCATAAATCAGTCCTGACATTTCATCATCTCATTTTTTGACTCATTCTGGTTTGTGAGCCTTGATACAGGAGTTTGCAATAAATTTTAATTTCCTGTTGGTTTGAGAAAATTCAAGACTGTAATATTTGAAAATACTTTTAGGCAATCCAGCTCCTTCTTGCCAACTGGATTTCTCCTTGATAGGTCTGATCTGGTGGTGATTCAAGCATTGCTTTGTAGCCCTAGACTGAAATAACCAGGATAACCCTGATCAGAGCAGAAGATCTTCCAGAAGCCTCCTGGGTTTTTTTTTTTTTTTTTAATCAGTCTACCCATGAACTCAATATATTGATGCACACAGAAGAAATAATACCAGAGACAAACAGAAACATTTCTTAATGGGAGAGGAATAAATTCAGTAGGAGAAAATAACAGTCCTAAACATGTATGCACCTCATAAGAGAACTTCAAAAAACATGAAGCAAAACCTGACAGAACTGGAGCCAAGCTGACAGAGCTCCCAATGGCCAAAGTTGGAACATTCTGAGCAACAAAATAAATAATGTGGTATTGAATTATATCCTAAAGTATAAAATACATGCCCTTAAATCAACACGGATGTAAAAATGATAGAAGAGATAAAACAGAAGACACAAATCTCCTTGTAGAAGTATCCCAAATAATATATATTTCACCCTCCCCTTGAGTGTGGCTGTGCTTACTGACTTGCTTGCAAAGAGTAAAGTATGGAAAGGAGAGAAAAAGTAACTTCACAGTGCAGAAACCTGGCAAATGCCACCTTGGCCTACTAGTCAAGGTTAACTTCATCAATGATAAGTCATTGACAGCATGTACCTTTGATATGACGTGATGAGAATGGCACTTCACCTCTGTGATCTTCCTTCTCCAAACCCATAGCATCAGTCTAACCATTAGAAAAACATCAGACAACCCCACATTGAGGAACAGTGTACACAATATTGGACCAGAACTCCTCAAAACTGTCAAGGTCATTAAAAATAAGGATAGTCTGGAGAAACTGTCATAGACAAGAAAAGGCTAAGGAGATTTCATGACTAAACAGTATGCAATATACTGGATTAGATCTTGGAACAGAAAAAGGATACTAAGAAAGAAATAATGACATTGAATAAACTATATGGTCTAGTTAAAAGCCATGTTGGTTCCTTCATGCAACAAAAGAACCATAGTAATGTAAGATATTAACAGCAGGGGAAACTGGGTTCAGTACGTGTGTGAATGCTCTGTACTATCTTTGTAAACCGAAAACTATTCTTAAAATAAGAATAAAGAATCGGAATTAAAAGGAAAAAGACAAATATAGGAGATTTCAATATTTATCTCTCAATAAACTGACAGAATAAGTAGACAAAATTAGTAAAATATAGAAGCCTTGCCCAACACCATTCATCAATAGACCTAATTGACATTTAGAGAACACTCTATCCAACAAGAGCAAAATACATACTCTTTTCAAGAGAACATGAAATAGCTACAAAGATAGACAACATCATAGGCTGTAAAACATCTCAATAAGTTTTAAAAGATTTAAACCATATACTGTGTATTATTCTCTGACCACAAAATTAAGTTCTAAACAAAAGATATTGGAAAATTCCCAAATATTTGGAAATTTAAAAGCTCACTTCTGGCAGGGGAAGTGACTCATGCCTGTAATGAGTACTTTGTGAGGCTGAGGTGGGAGGATTGCTTGAGTCCAGGAGTTTGAGACAATTTGGGCAACATAGTGAAAACTCATCTCTACAAAAAATAAATAAATAAATTTCTTAAATAGCCAGGTGTGGTGATGCATGCCTGTGGTCTCAGCTACTCAGGAGGCTGAGGTGGGAGGATCACTTGAGCCCATCAGACTGAAGCTATAGTGAGCTATGATCACACCACCGCCATCTAGCTTGGTTGACAGAGCGAGACCCTGTCTCAAAAACAAATAAACAAACAAGAAACAAAACAAAACAAAACAAATCAAAACTCCCCTCTCCTCTAAATATTTCATGGATCCAAGAAGAAATTGTAAGGAAAATTAGGAAATATTTTTAAATGAATGGTAATGAAAACACAATGTATCAAAACTTGTGAAATCAACCAGTACAATGATTCAAGAGAAATTTGTAATATTTAATGCTTAAATTAGAAAAGAAGGAAGATCTTACATCAATGATCTCAGTTTCCTCCTTATGAAACTACAAAAAGAAAAGCAAACTAAACTCCTAAAAAATAAAATGAAAGAAATAATAAAAATGAGAGCATAAATAAACGAAACAAAATGGAAGAAAAAGAGAGATATTAAAACTAAAAGCCTTGACAGAATTAATAAAATGGATCTACCCTCTAGTGAGACTAATTTTAAAAAATAAAAGACCAAAATCATCAATATCTGGCACGAATGATAAGACAGCACTACAGATCAAACAGACATTAAAATAAATACAGGACAGCCAGGTGTGGTGGCTCATACCTGTAATCCCAGCACTTTGGGAGGCTGAGGTGGGTGAATTGCCTGAGGCCAGGAGTTCGAGACTAACCTGGCCAACATGGCGAAACCCCATCTCTACTAAAAATACAAAAAATTAGCTGGGGATGGTGGTGCATGCCTGTGATCCCAGCTACTCAAGAGGCTGAGACATGAGAATCGCTTGAACTGAGAGGCAGAGGTTGCAGCGAGTTGAGATCACAACATTGTAGCTGCACTCCAGCCTGGGTGACAGAGCGAGACCCTGTCTCAAAAAAAAAAAAAAAAAAAAAAAAAAAAAAAAAAAAAAAAAACAAGAAAGAAAGAAAATAAATATGAGGGAAAACACCCCAATATAAAGAAAAGAATAGGCAATGATTTGAACAAACACTTTACCAAAGGTGAGATATGGGTGGTTAAAAATGGAACAGAACAAAACAGAAACAGACCAAAAAACAAAAAATACTATCATTCATCATTAGGAAAAACAAATTAAAACCCCAATCAGATACTATTACACACCTGTTTAAATGGCTTAAAGAGTTCTTTATACGTTCTGGCTACAATCTTTTATAATATATATGTTTTACAAGTATTTTCTCCAACTCTGTGGCTTGCCTTTTCATTTTCTTAACAGTGATTTTTGAAGAGCTAAAGTTTATAATTTTAAAGAAGTCCAGTTAATTAATTTTTATCTTTCAAGGTTTGTGCTTTCTGTATCCTGTATAATAAAGTCTTTGCATTAACCCAGTTCAATTTTTTAAAAACATATTTTTTTCTAGAAGCTTTATAGTTTAGCTCTTACAGTTAGTTCTATTATCCGTTTATGTATATAAATTGTGTATAAGGTGTGAGATCAGGGTAAAGAATCGTTTTATTTTCTTATGGACATCCAGTGGCTTTTTGAAAAGACTTTCTTTTCCCTGTGGAATTACATTGACACCTTCACTGAAAATCAATTGACATTATATGTGTAGATCTATTTCTAAGCTACCATTCCGTTTCATGGATCTATCTGTCTATCCAACACCTCATTGCCCTAATTATGCAGCTTTGTGAAACCTTAAAATCAGACAGTGTAATTCCTCCAACTTTTTTCTTTTTCAAAATAATTTTGAGAATTTTAGTTCTTTTGCATTTTTATAAAAATGTTTAAATAACTATTGATTTCTACAAAAAATCTGTTATAATATTGATTTGGATTGTGTTGAGTCTATAGATTAATTTGGGAAGAACTGAGATTTTAACATTATTGAGTTTTCTGGCCCATAAATATGGAATATCTATTAACCTCTTTCTTTAATTTCATTCTATGAAGTTTTATGCTTTAGTATCTAGGTGTTGCACACATTTTGTTAAATTTATACCTAGGTATTTTCATGTTTTTAGATGCCATTGTGTTACATTTTATTTTATTTTACATTATTTTTGTTATTTTTTTATTTTATTTTATTTTGAGATGGAGTCTCGTTCTGTCACCCAGGCTGGAGTGCAGTGGTGCAATCTTGGCTCACTGCAACCTCTGCCTCCCGGGTTCATGCCATTCTCCTGCCTCAGCCTCCCGAGTAGCAGGGACTACAGGCACCCGCCACCATGCCCGGCTAATCTTTTGTATTTTTAGTAGAGATAGGGTTTCATCATGTTAGCCAGGATGGTCTCGATCTCCTGACCTTGTGATTCACTCACCTCAGCCTCCCAAAGTGCTAGGCTTACAGGTGTGAGCCACCACGCCCAGCCCAAATGTTATATTTTAAATTCTCAAGTCCTAATTCTTTGTGACTGTGATGGTTAATACTGAGTGTCAACTTGTTGGATTGAAGGATGCAAAGTATTGTTCCTGGGTGTGTCTGTGAGGGTGTTGCCAGAGGAGATTAATATTTGAGTCAGTGGACTGGGAAAGGCAGATTCAACCTTAATCTGGGTGGTAACAATCTAATCAGCTGCCAGTGTGGCCAGAATAAAAGCAGGCAGAAGAACATGAAAACATTAGACTGACTTAGCCTCCCAGACTACACCTTTCTCCCATGCAGGATGCTTCCTGCCCTTGAACATTGGACTCCAAGTTCTTCAGCTTTGGGACTCGAACTGGCTTCCTTGCTCCTCAGCTTACAGATAGCCTGTTGTGGGACCTTGTGATCGTGTAAGTCAATACTCCTTAATAAACTCCCCTTTATATATACATCTATCCTGTTAGTTCTGTCCCTCTAGAGAATCCTAATTTAGTGACTAAAAAGGATACAATTGATCTTTGTTTAATAAACTTGCATACTTCAACTTTTCTAATCTCACTTATTCATTCTTGTAACCTTTTTGAGAATTCTTTAGGATTTTCCATGTAGATAATCATGTTGCCTGCAAATGAAGAAAGTTTTACTTCCTCTTGTCCACTCGCCATGCTTTCTCTACCCCCTGCCTCCACCGTACCCCACCTCTGCCCCGTTTCCAGGATCTCCAGTACAGTGATGAATACAAGTAATAAGAGTAGTAAGACAGGACGTAATCCTAAAGGAAAGCATTCAGTCTTTTACCACTAACTATAATGTTACCTGTAGGTCTTCCATGCCTGACTTTTGATCAGAATGAAGAAATTCCCATCTATTCCTAGTTTGCTGAGCTTTTATCATGAATGGATATTGAATTTTGTCAAATGCTTTATGTGCATCTATTGAGATAGTCAATTTTACTTTTTCATTCTGCTAATATGATGAATTACACTAATCGTTTTTAATATTAAACCGACTTTACATTCTGAGACAAATATCAACCATTTGGTCATGATGTATTACCTTTTTTATATATTATTGGATTTGATTTGCTCAAATCTGTTAAATTTGGGTGGGTGGGGGGGCTATGTCATTAGGGAAATTGATTTTTAGTTTTCTTTTCCTCTAATGTCTTTGATTTTGGTATCAGGGTAAAGCCGGACTCATAAAATGAATTGGGAAGTATTCCTAGTTGAAT